>NC_137875.1:36095580-36408080 GCF_963924005.1 Protomyctophum bolini
GGCTTCATGTCTCAAAGGCAAAACCGTATAAGATATATATCAGTACAGTATAGCAGTGTTTCTCAACCTTTTTTGTGAACGACACAGCCCTGTCACAGGGATGTCAGGCCCTGTTACAGCCCTGTGACATGATACCGACCATGATCCTGACATGATACTGACATGCCAGTATCATGTCAGCATCATGCATTTCCCGTCAGTCAGTCAGTGTATCATTCAAAATCCCCATACAAATCCATATATGGGGCCCAGGTCTCGTGACATCACACGCGACCTCGCCCTTCGCCCGTCGCTTCTCGCCCCCAGGCGTCTTACTGGTTGTATGATAATGGGGGAGGGGTAGGAGAGGGGTTAGGGTTATCATGTCACAAAAAGTTGTGTATTTTGATTGGGCCTTTTGACTCAAAGGCTTTCAGGAAGAAACCAAAAATACACAGGGAAGACATATTTGAATATTATAACCACACCTGGGGGTCTATTAGACTAGAGTAATGTTAACCCCTTATGCGTGTACAAACAGACAAAAATCATGGCACTCCGTGTTTAACAAATCTTCGGGGCACATACTGGAACCCCCTGAAGGACCCCCGGAGGTCCCCGGACCCACTTTGAGAACCACTTGCATTGGCCGTATTTGGGCTGCCTTACAAGATGTGGTTAAGGTGGAGTTTGTTCAACATGGAGGTCTTCCAGGCCAGACAGGAGCTCTGTTCTGCTCTCTGTGAGGCCACAGAGGAGTGTGAGGAATGAACGTGTTGGTGCACGCACGCGCGCGTGCGCGTGTGCGTGCGTGTACGTGTGTGGTACGAGGGTTGGTTCTGGAAACGCTCCTAGTTTAACACCTTTGTATGCCATTGGGGTGAGACATTCCGGTTCCTGGGGTCTGATGAATGTTTGTGTGTGGGCATCGGGAGGAGGTGGGGGAAGGGGGGGGGGGGGGGGGTTGTGATACAGTCACGCTTCAACCCCAAAACAATTCTCAAGGCTGTGCATCTACGTGTGATGACTAATTGGCAACGTTCTGGGCCCATAAAAACCCAAGAGAGGGGCCCGAAAAACACAGTGGTACAGTAGGTTGGGGCGTGTGTTTGCGTTTGCGTGTGCGTGTGCGCTCGTGTGTGTGTGTGTGCGTGTGGCTGTGTGTGGCTGTGCATGTGTGTGCTTGTGCGTGTGTGTGTGTGCCTGTGTGCGTCAGCATGTTCAGTTTCATCCAGTTTTATATCCCTTTATAGCTGCTGAAAGTGATTTCGCTCTGCACCTCAGGAATATGTTACAGGAAGCCAACAACAGCAGTTTTGGACTGTAAGGTACCATGCTAGGTCTCGCTGCATTGTGGGGATGCTGGGGAATACATTTTAAAGGCATGCAGGTGAAATGGAACTTCTCTTCCATGATCGTGACGCACTTCCTATAGTAAAACGAGCTGGGCGCGCGTCCCGACCAATCACTGATTGAGCTTTAGATGGCCATCTTGTATATCTGGGTTATATCTGGCCATGCGAGGACCCCGACCGACATGAGGAAGGTCACGTAGGTCCAGGGCCAGGCGTACTGGGACCAACGTCCTTCGCGACGTTGCTAAAACCACGGCTACCGCATGGCATTGTTGTATACGTTTACACTACTATTAGTGTTTTAGTCTCTCTCTCTCTCTCTCTCTCTCTCTCTCTCTCTCTCTCTCTCGCTCTTCCCCCTGACAGACACATGCATTCCATTAATGCCTGCGGGTGCCCAGAGTATGTCCTGTTGTTGTTTCAGCAGTAAAACTGATACCAGTCAGACCAGCGTGGTCCAGTAAAAGTGGTGACTCCACTACAGACTGGCGGTCTGCTGTATGGGAGTCTGGCCGTCTCAGTCAGACACCCTCCTGACCCCACCGGGAGACAACCATGTTAGGGGGGGCAATGAAAGGAGCATGTTATCCTCCCTGGTTGGTTGGTTATGTGAGTGGGAAGAGAGCACAGGAGTGCGCTTGTGTGTGTGTGTGTGTGTGTGTGTGTGTGTGTGTGTGTGTGTGTGTGTGTGTGTGTGTCCGTCCGTGGTGGACAAGTAGTACCGTATTGTCCAATTTTCACTGAGGTACTTTTACTTGACTCGAGTGTTTCCATTTTTCAGTACTTTATGCTTTATGTGTGTCGGGGGCGGTGGGGTGGGGGCGTGTTTGTGTATGCGTGTGTGTGTGTGTGTGACTATGGAGACTATAGTTATGCTAGGGGGTGTGACTCTGTGACCCATTCACATTACGTTAATAAAACACTCATAGAGGCAAGAGGAATGCTGCACGGCCAAATCCTGAGTGTTCATTTAACCCTGAGAGTGTGAAAATAAACCCGTAAAGCGTCCAATTTTCAAGGGGTGTCAGTGTACGGAGTCTGTGTGTGTTGTGTGAGTGTGTGTGTGTTTCACTCTATGTGTGTGTGTGTGTTCTTCTGTCTATGATGTCGGCTCTCCTGCAGTGACCCCACGGAGTGCACTATTCTGTCCGCAAACAAAGGGCCGGCTGTTCCCCTCCCCCCCCCCCCCCCCCCCCCACTTCAACCGTGGACCGCTCCGACACCGCCGACCGCTCGGCGGCGAGCTAACCAAATATTGCCCTTCCTGCGCTGAATTTGTCTCAATAAATACGTTTTGTGTTTTGTGTTTTTTTTTTCTCTCTCTCTCTCTCTCTCTCTCTCTCTCTCTCTCTCTCTCTCTCTCTCTCGCTCTCTTAGCGTTCCATAGGGTCACTCTCGTCAGCACACAGGTGGGCCTCAGTCGGGCAGAGACAGACCCTCTTGTTTTAGGACTGTGGGAGAATGCTGCCAGAGAGAGAAAGACAGAGACCTGCCATGAAGTGCCATAAGGTAAGGGCACTTGCATGTGATGTCCTGACCTGTGTGTGTGTGTGTGTGTGTGTGTGTGTGTGTGTAGATGTGCATGTGCGTGTGCATGTGCAGCTTGCAACTTCACATGCGTGCAACTTTGCAATGGTGGAAGAAGTATCTCTCTCTCTCGGTATTCAGATTTGTTTCAGTTCAGTAAAAGTATCACAATACTCAAGTAAATAAGTAAGTACTTTCTTTCCACCAGTGTGTGTGTGTGTGTGTGCGTGTGCGTGTGCGTGGCGTGTGTGGAAAACTCTCCTCGGAGTCTTAACCGCAGCACACACTGTGGGAGTATTATTTCACGTTTAATTGACGTGTGACTGTTTCGCCTTCGTTCATCGTTCACTCCCGTCTTCGCAGGCCGAGCAGAGCTATAGAGAGAGTTATTGTACTTAAGATGATGCTGACAAACTCGAGGATCACTCCTAACGTCTCTCCAAGCACGACTCCGACCACTTGGCAAAGACGAGTGATCAGCGATTAGGGAAAATAAATGCTTGGTTTGTGTGTGTGTGTGTGTGTGTGTGTGTGTGTGTGTGTGTGTGTGTGCACATGTGTGTGTGATTTCTTTGCAGAATAGATTTTCCCAGGGCTGACACATACACATACAGTAGGCATTGTACGGTTCTTCTTAATTTCTCAATGGCCACTTTATTCCCCAGTACCTACTACCAGCAACTACTACTACCAGCAAGAACTTTGTGTTCTTCATTAGCGCTTGTCCGTGTCTGTTTGAGTGAAAGTTATGGCCTCCATGAAGGCCTTACAGAAACCACAGTGCACGCAACACTTCAAAATGAAGAGGCTTTAGGTGCAAGGCCAAAACATACTGCGACGAAAAGAGGAGCGGGCCAGCACTCGATGATGTCCTGTTTTATTCACCGAAAATGGTAAAAAACATGCAGTAATCCTGGTCTCTAAACTACCTCCCCCTGGCCAGCCGGGGCGCCTGATGGAGGGGAAAGGAACTGGTCGGAATAACGTGTTCCTTCCACGCGCTACGTCCGGCCGGGGAAACTCCCCTCTGTCAGGTGAGAAGAAGCAGCTTGGACTCCTCATGCATAGAAGGAAGCATGAAGTCAGTCCGCTGCCCCCCCAGGTTGGCAGAGGAAGTGTAGCGGCCAGGATTACATTAGATAATTGACACTGGGTGAAAAAATGGGTTGTAAAATCATGGGATAACAATATATAGTCGAGTCGACGCAACTCTCTTTTTTTAATTTTTCAAATTGGGTAAAAGTAACTGCTAGGTATAGTTATTTTGGTAAAAAGTAACATGAAAATATACTGCACACTACTGGTCGGTCAGAGAGAATCGTCACTATACTATACCATAGAAATGCATGTCAGATATAGGCCCTGGCAGCAAAAGCATTTAATGAAAGAAACGCGTTCTCATAAGACTTCTCATCCTCGGGCATAAAAGCAAAGTAACCGGCAGAGTTGTGAATGAGACTGTACTGTGGTGTTTGTGTTGAACTCGTCCCATTACAGACGGCGCTGTGTGCTGCAACTTCCTGAACACGTGCCGCAGGCCCGTGACCTTCACCTCCACAGGCTGCCCTTAAACCCCATTGGGCTGGAGCCACGGTGGAGGAAATTGCGGCGGGCGATTGATTGGCCAAATCCTTTAATTATTCGGGTTTCACAATGCATGGGTGCCTGGTTGGCTGTGCCACTGGTGGCTCCGACTCGTTCCTTTAAGCAAAGACGGGAATGTTACGGCGATCCGAAACATCTTGACTTGACCTCGCCGTGATGTTTTCCGAGATTCAAAGTGAAATCGGAGGTTTTATTTTGAGGGACAGGAATTCCAGCCGGTTTCATAATATTGACCGAAAACAGAGATGAAGCGCTCTGGATCGACCTTTTAGTATTTCACTGTAAAAAGAATCAAAGGGCTCTTATTTGTCACTTCCTCTGCACTTCACGTATCTCGTGTTTATCTAACTTAAGTTTCGAAATGGTGAAAATGAAGGACATGTTTTTTTTTCCTTTTCCCACTGGAATGCAATTACGCAGTGTTTCTGTGTGTGTGTCTGCGTGCGTGCGTGCGTGCGTGTGTGTGCTCACAGACGCATGGGTGTTTTGCCAGAGTGTGATATGCCCACACACACATTCAGCACAATATCCTGTTGAGATTTACATGGGGGTTTGTTTCTGTTGGGTCGACGTCTACCCAGCGGTCTCCAGATTCCTCAAAGCCTCCGTTATCCCAGAGCTCTGGCTCTCTAAAGAAAGCAGATATGTAATACGTGTTGGGAATATGACGGCTGGGGCCTTTTCATAGCCTGATGGACCTGTCTGAACGACCTTTGTTCTAATTTAGCTCTGTCTCAATCAGTTAGCCAGACAGTGTTTGATGGTTGGGACTCCTATAGCAGTAAGAGTAATATCTACTAGATGTATTTCCCATTCCTGGGAGTTCAGGCGTCCGTCCGTCCGTCTCTCTCGGGGCTTGTAATTGGACGTGGCTGCGTTGCCGTGCTGATGTCATGTCGGTGGGGTTTCAGGAAGTGGGAAGCTCGGCAGAGGCGGTGACTCTATCCACTGTTGACTGACAGACAACCGAGAGTGAGGTTCTCACAGTCTCTGTTTGTTGTTGTCTTTCACAGCCACTTTAACTCAAGTTCTTTTTTTTCTTCTTAACACAACTGAGTTTCAGATGAGAGTATATGGCAGAGATTCTAAAACTTTCTAAAACTAGAACTGCATATGAAACCCAGTTTCATATGCATATTAGGCCACCGTTGATACATTTGACCTCAGGGAATCTAACTCTGAGATTGTACGAACAGAACCGAATGCTTGGTTTGTTCAATTCTTCGCACACCGTCAGAGTGACAGACCCATAAGAGTCTTTTGGTTCCTGCAACTATCAATCACATATAGCTGCGCGGAACCGTCTCAAGGACCCCTGGGGGTCCCCAGAACCCAAAGTTGAGAGCCACGGTGTTGCACCATCATACCGAATGAGAGCGTTGGAGGGTTGTTGTAAGGTCACGGTCAGAGCAGCAGTGGCCAATCTCGCAGGAACGCAGATTCAATTAATATTGACGGAGGCCCTTTGTTGAAGAACTTCCTGGGTTTAGACCGAGGGAACCCCCAGCTTCCTCCCTCTTATTACCTCCATTCTTCTTCAGTGGAAGCATAAAGGAGAGCTTCTGGGGCATCAGCATGGGTCAGCTAGGGGCAGTTTTACACAGGGGTGGGTGGGTGCATGGGTAAAATACCATCAGTCAATAGCACTGCAGACACAGATAATATCTCTAGTATGCACACAGACACACACACACACGCTTCGCGCCGCGTTGCAAGCTTGTAGATCAGCTATTTTCACTACTTCTTAATTATTATTATTTGTATTTATGGAATTTCTTACCTTTTTAATGTATATAATTATTTAATTGTCTTTTATTTAAAAAATATATTTTGAAATATACTTGGTCCCCGACTCCCCGCCTTTCCCCCCACTTTACACCAAATTGAAATCTCTTTTCCGAACATAACTAGATTAGGTTTACAATGTGTCGCGACATACACAGAAAAGGGACGCTTTATGTGGTTACAAAAAAACAAGATGAGATCTAATAATGGCATTTGTTTCCATGTGGATCTCGAACTTTATGAGGCCAGTTATGACATCATAGTTTCAGTTTGAAAAAGTTCAATATTTCAAATGTTTGTGAAATATATTCTGTGGTCGTCATTGGCCTACAGGCACCGTGCACAAGAAATATTCGGATCCAGTTGGTTGCGAGATTAACCCCAGACACACTGACACAGACAGACAGACAGACAGACAGACAGACAGACAGACAGACAGACAGACAGACAGACAGACAGACAGACAGACAGACAGACAGAGACATATTATTATCATCTCTTCTGTTTCAAGTGCGCCTGGGGAATGCTGAGCCATTTTTCAGTAAGTAAACCAAATACCAGATGTCAGATGTATACAGTATGGGTATATGGTGGTGACAAGTTAAGAGTGGCACTTGTTGTTTTTCTCTCTCCCTTCAATATCCTGCATCTGTAAATGGATGCCATAGTGACAGTAATAGTGGAAGCAAGAAATGTGATCTGGAATGTTCTCTGCACCGTTCCTATAGTCCTGATACACATGGAGACCGTTTACGGTTCAAAACCAACCCATCAATGTCAAGACTCCGTCCTTTCTCACTCCATCGTTCATTTCCTCCCTCTGTTCACGTCCCTCCTCCCCCCTTCCCTTTCCCCCTGTGTTCTTTGTTATGCTCTTACCCTGGCCCTCTCTCCTCCTTAACAGCTGACAGCGTTTTATGATCCATTGTGAATCTGACCCGCGCGTCGTACGCTTTTGCCTACTTTAATCGCTGCTGTCGGGCAGAAACCTCTTATGTCCATATTCCTACTTTTTGTGGTGGTGGTGGGGGGGGGGGGGGTTCTCGTAAATGAACAGTAAATGAAGTGAGATGATGAGATATACTTTATTGTCCCACGAGGTGCATTAGTACATCAACGATTTTTAAAACAGACAGACAATACACAAAAGACAATACACAGTATAGCAGCAAAGCACAAGCATAGTATCACAAGAGTATCACAAGAGATCAGTGCAAAACACAGTTTATAGTATCACAGTAAAGTGCAATAAATAACTGATGAAGGTCAAGAAGTCCCTTCCCCACTAAGAACTATATGAACTATGTGGCGGTTGTTTAGTAGAACAATTGAAGTGGGAAGAAAAGAAAGTTTGAAGCGGTTGCTCTTGCAACGACACGCTCTGTAGCGTGGTAACAGCTCATACTCTGAAGATAATATATGTATGTATGTATAAGGATCAGACAACACTCTATTTAACAGTCTTGGACATATCAGGTTTCCACCCAGTAGAGACGTTATCATTAGTCATACGGCGATGTGTGGGACACACTATCAACTCAGGCTTTTGTCTTCACCGTGCGTTGACGGGAGAACTCTGAAGCTGCTTTAGGGAGTCCGATAAGTCATCTGAAAATGGCGTTCGAAAGAGCCGCGGAGAAAGAATTCTCCTCGTATGATTCACTATGACTATGACCCCAGTCCCAGGCAGCAAAAACGTTACCGTTTGATGAGCATGACGTTAAAAACGAACGTCAAAGCGTTCCCTAACGCCATGCCCTTTATGGTCTGTGGATGGAAACCTAAATACCTTTTATTTTGACGGATAGACGTTAGTATCCCTATTTGTATAAAATATAAATATTATTTATGAACGGTATCAGATGTAGCAGACACAAGCCGTTAACCTCCAGTCTCAGTATGTAAGTTGAGAACTTGAGTCGTGGTTCGAGGTCTCTCTTGATTCGCGGGGCGATTTTTCCTGAAATGAGTACACTACTTCCCGTCCCCCGACACAGTGGGAGCCAGTGAAGTAGCCATATCAGATGTTATAGTGCCTGTGTATGTATAGCGTGCGTGTGTGTGTGTGTGTGTGTGTGTGTGTGTGACGTGTGTGTAATGTGCTACGTTCAAGGCCATAGTAATAGACCATGAGGTCTCCACATCAGAATGTCTGTTATTTGCTCTCCCTCCCGTCCCGTCCCGTCCCGCCACAGCCTCACTCCCACTCCACCTCCAAAACCACCGTCTGAACATAATATCCAATCTACAAGCCCACAACCTGTCGCCGGTGTGACACGTTGTGTGACGTTGCGTGGTTTATTGATCGGCTATGTTCGGCGCACGTATACCACTGCCACGGCAAAATGTAAGTATAAATCGGGGCTTGAGACTATTAACTGTGAAGTCCAAACACAAGCTCCCACTCCTCACACACTCCTCCTCGTCAGTCATGAGCTCGTGCTTAGACAGATGATAGAAGCCCCGAATAGGAGACGGGGGTGCATGATGTCATCCTTGGCAGCGCCATTGCCTGGAGGCCAGAATAATACTCTTTCCAACAAGTCATTAGTATACGCGGAATCTAATGAAATGGGAAATAAACTTAATTTGCTGGAACCGGAACACAGTGAACCTGTGCATTTTGCTGACCTCCTGGCTTGCTGCATGGTAATGCACGGGGCAGATTTACACAGTATGCATGACCTCTACTGGGCTGCGACAATTGGACTGGAAAGAGTGGTGGTCGTTGTTACCTTTTTTTGGCAGAACAAAGATTGTCTTTTAGAGTCAAAAAGGCAATCTGAACGTGAGGAAAGTAAATAATTTGACCCCTTTCTTATAGCTCTCATATAGGACTCGCGTTGACAAAATGTACCAAAACCACCTCTAAGGTGATGCAGAGATGCATCTGTCCAAATTAAGGATTACATTTTAAATAATGGAATAATGCATCTCCAAAGTTGCATACACAATGGAAATAAACTCTGCAAACAAGTGGTATAGCACATACATTCTCCTCTCCTTTGAAAAGTAAGACAAAGTGTGAATACAGTCACATCATGTGGAAGTGTACTCTCCAGCGTTTTGAGAGGACATAATCATCTCCAAGGCCGTTGTGATTTGGTTAAATCTTTGAGGTTGTACCGTCAAAGCTTGCATGAAACAGTTTGATCCAGTTGAAGTATTTTCGCCAACAGTGCCACGTGCGGAGACGGAACGTGCGAGAAGCCAGATGTCTTTTCAATGTGCCTTTTCTTTTGATCGGAGCACAATCGCATTCTATTTTCACATCCAAAAAGACAAGTGAGACAACACCTGCATGTCAATGACTCATACACCCAGTATGGGCCAAGCTGTAGTATGAGAAATGAGTCAGGTTGTGATAGATAGATTGGCATAAATGGATCATAAGGTTGCATTGTGACTTATACAGTTTCCTGTATAATCAAGCATCTCTTTCTGCACAAGAACTATAGGCACCAACCAAGTATTTCTATATATATATACTTGGTGCATTGTGATTTTGTTTATCAAATAATTACGACACATCTTTAAGTCTAATTCAGCAGAATTGAGCAATAACAAATCCACATTTAAAATAGCAGAAAAGTAATACATCTTAATTCAAAATAAATTTATAAAAAAAAAATCTCAAATTAACTTTAAACATTTCTGAAGACAACTAAAGGGCTTCCTTGTCTTTAACCAGTGTGTGACCTTTGACCTTTGTGACCTTTGTGACTTACTCAAGAGTTTTAACTCATTCTTCCAGTGGTTCGACTGATCTTAGTCGTAAATTAAAGATTTAATAAACAACTAAATCTCCCTGGACTTGTTAAGGGTGATTTACTGTATAGTTAATTAGGTTCCGCAACTGGTGTCACACACGTAGATTCTAAAACACACACACACACACACACACACACACACACACACACACACACACACGCAAGCACGCACACGCGCATGTGCATGCGCAGGCACACACACACACACACACACACACACACACACACACTCTCTCTCTTCTAAACCTCTCAGCTATACCCTACAGTGCCACGGAAGCCCGCACGTACTGCCCATCATTTTTAGGAGGCAACTCTGGAAAACCCATTTCATTAATTGCCACTAAAATCAGCATGCGTAACGTATAGCTGTAGCGCGGTGTAATATAGCCTATTATGATCTCAGCAACAACAGGTCCTTTTTTTTAATAGAGTCACGCTGGAGAGATAGAGCTGTAAGTAGTGTGTGTGTGTGTGTGGGGGGGGGGGGGCAGCAGATTGGGTCATCAGGCAGCACGGTGTCGGGGCCAGACATGTGGCATCATCCACCATCGAGTCAGTGTCTGTAGCGGTGCTTCAACCACACAGGACCGATTGTTCCCCCCCCCCCCCCTTCAAGAGAAGACCTCTCCCCCCTCTCCCCTCTCCCCTCTCTCCTCTCCGGGTCCGTCCTCGGCGGCCAGGACAGGTCGTCCCCGTCCCCCTCCCTCTCTGGGGGTGACTAATGCTGAATGACAAGCAGACACTGATCAAAGACGACGCTCCTGGAAGGCCCCCCTCCTGCCACCGTTTTCTGAGGCGCGGGGGCCAGAGAGGAGACGATAAGTGTTGGGGGGGGGGGGGGGGGGGGTATGAGGAGAGACAGGAGGAGAAAAGTACTCATATGTTTTACTTAAGTAAATGCATACCAATACTGCATGCAATGTAGAAGTGTACTCTGTGATACGGGCGGTGATCAAAATGTACTTGAGTAAAAGTACTAAAGTGTCGTTTCAAAATGTACTTAAAGTACCAAAAGTGAAAGTATATATAGGCCTACTAATTGTGCAGAATGTCCCGTTTAAAGTTTTCTTTTATAATAATCTTTTGAAGATAAGCTTGTAGATCGGCTATTTTCAAATGGTCAAAGTGTACCGTATGGCTGAAGTGGTTAATGTATGTTTTGTAATAATTTAAAAAATCTAGTAAGTAGTAACTAAATGAGTAAAAGTACAATATTTGGATACGATATGTAGTGGAGTAGAAGTAAAAATAGGCCACATTATGTCTCTGTGATTCATACAGTACGTTTGTTTACTGATACTAAAATCTGATATTTAATTTTTTATTTTTCTATGAATCTGTGACTTGACACCCATACTGGTATAAAACGAAAATAAAAAGATTTTGAAAAGAAAGAAAAACAGGCCTACTGGAAATTGGAAATACTCAACTAAAGTAAAAAATACCTCAAAATTGTAAGGTATACTCAAGTAAACCGTAAACGTACTTAGTTAATTTCCACCACTGAGGGAGAGACAGGAGCAGTATGCCGGGTCTGGGTACAGGGCCATGGGATCAGGGGATCATCAGACCGCATGGCTGGCCTTTATTAGCTTCATCATGGACAATAGACGCTCCACAGTAGAGACCTGTGGCTCGGGCCAGATCATCTCATCATGCCTTTATGGCCCAGTGGCCCAGAGCCACGCTACCCTGGGGATCTGTGGGGCCGCTGGGTGACGGAGCGGCTCCGCTTTGTATAAAGCCTATGCATACATTGCTGTGTTGACAGTGTCCTACACAGAAAGTATACAGCCGACCTATACGAGCTCACGAAGCGGTGCGGGGCGGCACGGCACGACGCGGCGCGCTTTGAGCTTCCTTGTTGCCTTTATTCCCTCATTTATTTCCCCTTGTTCTCTTGCCTTTTTCAGTTTGACAGTATGGGTGGAATTATGGTTAATCTTCATATGACCACCGCGCTCTGACCATAGGTGCGCCAGCACCGGGTAGTGGGTCTCACACACCAAGACTGCAGTTCAAATATAGTTTATTTCATATTTGAAACAAATGGACAAACGTTTCGGCTATCCAGCCACACTGATGAAGGCTGGATAGCCTTCATCATTTGTCCATTTGTTTCAAACAAATGAAATAAACTATATTTGAACTGCAGTCTTGGTGTGTGCGACCCGCTGCCCTTTATTTGGAATTATGGTTAAACATATCTCATTCAGCCACAAACTCAGCGCTAAATGCCATTCTCAGATTGTTGACAGTCAGTTTGGTGTTCCATAATCAGCACAGCAAGACCCGTGCCTGGGCCAAGCCGGAGGAATTCCGGTGTTGGGAATCGAACCGGTTGTTTTACTGCCCCGCCCCATTTACCCGTAGACTCCTCATGAACCCAGTTCTTTCAGGTCACGAGAAACATCTGAGCAAGCGATCAAGCGCTCACACTAGTGTATCTTTTATATATAATTTTTTCATTTTTTTTCTTTTCTCAAGCTTGTTTATATTTATTACGCAAAATGAAATACGACATGCGGTTATATTTCCTGGGAGAATTCTTTCCTTCCATGTTACCCAAATACCCATACGGTGCTTGGAGCCAAGGTAAACGCTATGCTTGGCCTGCAACGCTTCTCTGAGGTCCTGTCCACCTATCCTCCCCTCCTGCCACATGGTAAAGAGATGAAAGGTTAGTCAGGTCTTTGGAAACCTTTGACTGGTCAATTGTTCAACGTATTTGTTGTGAAGTCCTGTGTATATTTAGTAGGACACGGCCGATTTGAAAAACTAATATAAAATGGGATTTGCACAAACACAAAAGAGTCCTTGGCTGAACTGCGCCTCACCTCCTCCGGTGAGGACATAGTCCGTCATAGGCTGTCCAGTTCTAAGAAGGAAATCAAGGCTTTTGCGCAATCCGTGGTTTAGCGGAAAACACCACAGAGGAAAAGGAAAAAAAAACAACAACCATGGGGCTTTCTGGACTTGACGAGCAAAGTTTTACCTCGACAGAGAGGCCGTTCTGATCGTGTCTGTCCGTCTGCAGTTTCCCATGCACGGCTAAGTTTGAAATGTAGGAAGTGCCGCCTGACCTCTAGGTTCTACGCCCGAAGGCAACCTTTACACAGAACAGAGTTCAGTGGCATTAACGGCGTATAGGAGCTGTGTGCATTAAGCAAAGCTCTTGATGTGATGGATGAGTGAAGGATAGAGAACTGCACTCCCGGCCTGATTGTGTTTCTCTCCAGTCGCCACATTGCCAATACAAACCTGGACAGGCAAAGACAAACAGGAGGGAAGGCCAATAACTCACTCTCTACTTCGCAGCGGAGCAGACATGCGGTTGGCGACAGTTACAGATGGCTTGTTAATATGCATGTGTGAGCCGAAGAGGCCAGAATCACAGAGGTTTCCCTCCTGAATGAAAACCTGGAAAATGAGTGACTTAAGTTCAATAGTTTTTGAGCCATTAATAACTTTCCTTATGGGGCAAACACTTAAAAAACTGTTAATGTACCACTCAGTGACAAACACCATTAGTATTTGTCAGTGTTAATCGGAAATGGGGCCATTTAGCCCCCCCCCCCCCAAACAATCACATATGTACGAGTTAGGGTAGTGGGCTGAAGTGGATCCATTTAGTATATAAACAGGAAACAAAATCATCCATCACAGACCTGCATATGCGAGGCTGTGTTTGAGAGAACAGCCTCCTTGACCTCTGATATATATGTTGTATGGCGGTGTTGCGCACCACCAACAGTAGCTGATCCACAAGCTTGCATGTGAGCTTGTAGATCGGCTATTTACAGAATAAGCAAATAAGCATAGCATTGGCTATTAAGAAAGGCAGGAGAACCATTCATTTTCCGTCTTTCTCAAGACAGCTGTCACTGTTACCTTCATGTCATATTTCACTTTTATGGCACTATATTCCCCTGGAATATTTCAATCTCCTGTCATGCTATTGCATTTGATCTGGTGATCATCAAACATGTTTCCATGAGTCCCCGAGTGCAAATCATCACAGACCCGGAGGATTGCTGCGGTGCCTGGAGGTCTGACAGGGGTTTTTGATGGGGAGAAATTCAAAAGAATAATCGTGGTTTTAAGGGAATGACAGCTGAAACCATTGCCAAGGCAGGGATCCTCCGACAAGTGCTTCCGTATGCCTCCTTGAAAGTGGAAAAGGCCTGTGATTTCATGGCTCTGCTGGTGCGAGTTCTGAATTCATATCGTGCCTATTATTATATCCGCCCAAATCCACCTCATTAAAGTCAGTCTCTTCTCATGCCACTCGAAATTGTTTCGAGGAAAGCTCAAAAGTGGCGTGCTGTAATTTTCGGCTGCTATCCACAACAATTCAAAGACTGTTATTGTGGCCCCCGCAACGGAGCGGCTCCGCTCCTGAAATAGCACAGTAAGTGTCTGCTTTTGTAATAGCAGAGATCAGCGTGAGGGGTCTTTGAAATGAGATCTGGTCCATTGGACGCTGTGGGGCTACGCCAACCACAATGACCACCTCAAACGGGGTGTGAGGGCTAATCCATGTGGACACAAAATGCATTGGGCTGGGGATGTCTGTAATGCAAACATCTGTGAGGGGAACAAAAGAGGGCACATAGCCTATAGAATATAGGCCAGGGCATCCTATATATACAGTAGGGCTGTGGTTCTATAAAGAAAAAGAGAAAAAGAAACATTTGAAAGGATTTTGTGCCCGAGACCTCCATAAGATTACTTAAAAAAGGAAACTAGCTGATCTACAAGCTCACAAGTATAGTAGATAAGTTTGAATATCTCATTTTCATAGCCAAAGCATAAAATATAGTTTATTCTATATTCTAATCAAAAGACGAATAAAATAAGCTCAAAATATGTTTTCTGTTTTTTAATATTTGTATTTAAAAAGGGAAATGTACAATGGTTATACAGTAAACTGTTCTAGCAACAGTATCGATTAGTTTAGTGTTTATACAGTAGTCGGCTATTTGTTGGTGAAACCCCTCGCTTCAAGAGAGCTATAAACGACATCATGATTTTTCTTCACGACTTAGCACCACTGATCATGAGAATGTGTGTGGAGAAGAGGGGTTAGATAGAACGTTGATTCATCCATTTGCAACTTTGGAAGTGTACACAAACATATTTTCCTTGGTACTCTTCCAAGATTCGACAGTGCAGCGAAGAGCAGAGTTCTGGTGCGTGGCCAGAGTCCTGGGGTCCGCTCCCCCCCCAAGTCCTTTACAAACACACATGGCACATGACCAGCTGTTTTGACAGCGCTAAAAGAAGTCATCCGATCTCTTCATGGAGATCATAACCTCTGCGAATGCGGCGTCTCTTGCTGTCAGCCTGGCCGAGACCTCAGATATCACACCGCGCCTCCGAGCCCTGGTGGCAGTCCTCGGTTATTGTGATTAATCAAAGGAGGCGCATGATGAGCTAACACTCAGCACGATTCGATTTCTTGAAAAACCTGCGGCTGCCGTTCGGGAGGTTGCCAGGGAGTGAAGGAGGGAAACGGAAATACTTTTATTCTTTCTGTGAGTCCTTCCTTCCAGGAAGCCGGCAAGCTGACAGATGTGTCTCTCGCCGTGGCTTCTGGAGTGGGCCGGCACCCGAGGGCCCTTTTTGAGGTTTTGGCTTGGCGAAGCGATGCTCGTCAGGCCATATAGCGATCATTATCTCCTTCTCGGTTTCCAGTGGAGAGAGACATGTGAGAAGTTGTGAAGCATCTCATCGAGCCTTGCGGCACGAGCAAAAAAAAACCGCCATCCAAGACAACGTATAGAAAAAGTATAGACAAAGTATAGGCAAAGCCAATTTAATGAAAGTTTACACGTGACGTCGCAGATGTGCCACGCTGTGAGTGTGTACGATGGAGCATAAATTAAGCATTGCGGTTCCGTTTCACTGATTCCGTTCTCTTGCCTCTCAGCGAGAGCTCTCAAGACGAGAGTGGGCCGAGAGGGGGTGCTGGGACCCAGTTCCCGAGTTCCCATGGGAATATCCCATTGGGTCCCATTCCTTCAGAAAGGTGATGTAGCTCTGCAGTCGCAGTTTCTTGCTTTACAACAACAGAAAAGGCTCTCATGCGACCCGCGCTTAATTTGGATTTGGAAAGAGCCGGGGCCAGCACTTCATTCTCTGCTAGCATCCTGTGTTCGTTTTCTTGTTTTTCTTCTTCAGTTTCTTTTTTTGATGGGAGCCACTGCTGCGAGCAGTGGGTCTTTATCAGCCTCTCCTGCCTGCTGTGGAGATATAAACCTCCCCAGCGCACGGGCCCAGCGAGTCCAGCATGCTGATTTATTCTTCCCCAAGGTCCATGTCCAGTATCACAGACACATTTACACAATGGTGCGCGCACGCACGCACGCACGCACGCACACACGCACGCACGCACGCACGCACGCACTCTTGCTCCAGTGGTGCTGGGAGGAGCTATAGGCTAGATAAAGTCGTTATTCTTTTAGCACATGTATACACATTTCTGTTTCTTTTACACACAGAGACGCACGCACGCACGCACAGACGCACACACAAACACACATACACAGAAGACACGGGCCACTCTCACCAGCTGGCAGTCTCGGGCAGTGGAAGAAGAGGGCTTTGTGAACGTGGGAGGAACCTGCTGGGCGGGCTCTAAACTCACCCACCGTGCTTCAGGGGAGACGAGCTGGGAAAGAAGAAGGGCCCAGAGAGAGAGAGAGAGAGAGAGAGAGAGAGAGAGAGAGAGAGAGCACATACAGGGGCCCCACGAAACATCAGCCAGCCTGACTGCCCTGCCCCACACTCTACATGTATACGCACCAACACCATGCCGCAACAAAGCACCAGAGAGAATGAGAGAGAGGGGGGAGCGAGGGGGGGGGGTAAAGAGAGGGGGAACTACAAGGGCTCGGTCAGTCTGGCCCGATGAAGACCTTATTCGCCTTCATCGGAGTTCATGATATACAGATGGGAGTGTGGGCCTGCACGACAGTGGGATATTAGTCTGGCTTACTAGCCAGACTAATATGGGGTGAGGTGTGTGGGGTTAGGGTGGGGTAGAGTTAGGGTGTGGTGGGGTGAGGTTGGGCAGGGTGGGGTGAGGTTGGGCAGGGTGGGGTGAGGTAGGGCAGGGTAGGAGAGACCCAAAGGAAACTGAAGTGCACTAGAGAAGTCCTATAAATTGTGTGTCGTTAGTACTGAGGAGGAGAGAGGGAAGGGGGAGGGCGTGTTTGAGGTTTGACAGACTTATATAATGCAGGGGGGGGAGGGGGGGTTGGGGGGGTAACCTCCACATGTCAAAGCAAAGCCAAATAAACCTCAATGTCTGTGTGCCAAATGCGTAACCGTTTTTTAAATAAAATAAGTCCATACATTACTTAAAAGATAAAAGAGCACATAACATGTCAGAAGAGAAAGCATAATAAACTCTCTACAGGAGGAGCTGACAGTAGGACGGTCTGTCTTATTGTACTGCATATATGGTGTGTGTGTGTGTGCGCGCGCATGCGTGCGTGCGTGTTTTCAAGGCTAAGACCTACAGCATTAGATTGATGAGTCTTTGGTGGGATGACTGTCATGGTAACAGTGTAATAATGTGTAATGGCACGGAGATTGACACGGGGGGGGGGGGTAATGGTTGTCACATGTGGAGGTGGCTGCATGGGACAGGTGTGACGTAGTCTCGCGCTGCCAGACTGTTGCCTTTCGCAATTTTCAAATGCTTCCGTCATACAGTCTGGAGAACGGAAGCTCTATCGTGAGTAAGCGATGAAGCGGAACACATTTATTTAAGAAGCAACGTTTCGGTCTTGCGACCTTCCTCAGGCTTCTAGTAGCTTCTTAAATAAATGCTCTGAACCAAGCAAGTGGCGGTGTGCCGGTGTCTCTCCTTTCCACATTTAATTTGAATTCTGAAACCGTTTTGGACATCACATAATGAGGTTTCCACCCGACCTGACACCTGACAGAGATAGACGGCATGTATTATTAGGCCACGAATCCTAAGTGTTAAAGTTCAAATTCAAATGTCACATTTTTTTAATTTATTTTTTGATAATCCTCCCTACTGTCTGTGAGTTCCCAGATGGGAGCAGGAGGGGGGGGGGGAACCCAGTGTACTCTCTGCTGCCCCATCTGGCGGAGTCAGGTAAGGGGCATGAGGCCTTGGTGTACTGTTGGCCTGTTGCGTGTCCCCCCACTGTAGAGCGTGTGCATATCTTGTTACCAGGGCAGACCGGGGGGGTTTCCAAATCACCCAAATCACTGAATGCTCCTTTAACATAACTCTGAGAGTGTACTTTTCCAATTGGTCCTTAGCTGCCTGGTAGTGTTCAGTGGTGGAAAAAGTACAAAAAGAACGCCAAATAGTCTAGTCCCCGATTATAATACGACCCGTTTTTTAGGATATTTCCATTGGGGGAAAAAACGTAGTCTTATATTCAGGCCAATAGGTTTTTTTTTACTTAAGTATAAGTATCAATACTGCAATATTGAAATACTCTGTAGGCTATTGTGTGACAGAGCAGGCTCTGTCAGACTAATTTAGTCAGGATCTGCCTTCCTTGTGTTGTTTTAGTAAACATATTCTGAAGTTATGCTATGGTGTTCTTGAATCTGATTTTGAAGTGATGACTTGTGTTTCCTGTTTTCCTTTGTAGTTGTTTCCTGCCTTGTCTCACCTTCCCTGATTTTTGGTTATTTCTTTCACCTGTGTCTGGTTTTCCCCCAGCCAATCCTTGTGTTGATTTGATTTGACTTCACCTGTGTCCTGTTAATCTTGTGCCTATTTAAACCCTGTGTTTGGTAGTGTTCTCTGTTGGATTATGGTCATGTAAACCTGAGTCTGTTTGTTTGATGGTGTTGCTCTCCTGCAAGCCTCTGTTGAAAGAAAATTCCACTTGATTCTGACTTCCTCGCATTTGGGTCCTACTTGGATTACATCCTGACAAATTTATGATCAACATTACACATTCATCGTATTCATGATGTTCAACAATATACAGGTATTTATGTTGTATTGTACAGTATTTGTGATTCTCAGTCCCACAGAAGGTGCACTGCTGTGACATATGAATCTACAATACGCTTGTGTTTAGTTTATCTATGCAGATGCTGTTATTGGGAAGCTGCTTTGATTGAAGCCGGCTGTGTAGTGGGGTGTGGTGCTTGAAGAGCTTATTGATTTAATTATGGGGATTGTGTGGATTGCTAGTATATTGTGATTGGCTGATTACTTAGCCAGGGGCGGAGTCGGTAGTAGGTCCATGGGGAGAGGTTGACCCTTGTGCATCTCTGTTTAAGTTATGTTTGTTTAAGTTGCCGTTTCTTTAGTTGTCCATTCTGTTATTTTAAAGGGATTGTGACATAAGTTTTTGTATAAAAAATAATGTTTAGGGTTTCTGAGCTAAGTAGGGTATCAATTTATGGGGGAGGGCTTTCTGCCGACGGCAACGATTTAATATCTACATCTAAAAAAGCAGATCTACAAGCGACACATCCGTGAGCTTATAGATCGGCTATTTTCAAATGGTCGAAATGTGTAGGCTATAGTGTTGAATTGGTTATTAACAATGGATGTTTTGCAGCAAACATCTACAAAGTAAATGTAGTGGAGTAAGTCAAAGTATTGGAAATCGGAAATACTCCAGTATAGTACAAATACCTCAAAATAAACAAAGTACAGTACTTAAGTAAATAATTACTTTACACCACTGGCAACGTGATACTTGGAAGGAAGGAGCACTGACGTAATCACTGCTGTCGGGGGTGCAGTAGGGGCCTACTTATGACTATGTCATTGGTCCGACAAACCTACCTCAAAGCCTAAGGGCTCCATTTTCGTCACCGCTAAACCCCTTATCCCTAAACTTCTTTGCCTTTTTTCTACTATTTTGAAAAACATTTAACTAGCCAATCTACATTGACACGTTGTGAGCTTGTAGACTGGCCATTTTAACTATTCAAAAATGTTTTGCAAAATAGTAAAAAAAAAAAGGCAAAGAAGTTTAGGTATAAGAGGTTTAGCGGTGACGAAAATGGAGCCCTAAGTCCTTAACCTAACCATAACCGCAAGCACGGGAGCAGCACATGTTGGAGCTGTTCCCACATGTCGGACTCCGCTGTGGGGCAGAAACCTATCAACGTATTTTTGTGTTTTTTCCCCGTAAATATACGCCCTACTTGATCATGCTACAGAATCTCACAAACGCATCAAAAGTAGCAGGTCTGCAAGCTCTAGTTATACAGTCAACAGTGAAAATAGGCGATCTACAAGCTCATTTCAGCTTTTGACAACAGAATGATCCAAAAATGCAAGTCCTCCCCCCTCCCCCTCCCGTTCCCCCTTGTGTTCAAGACCCCCAGGTTGGGAAGTCCTGCACTAGAGGGAAAAATAAAGCATCAACAGTCAACACTCTTTCTCCCCCGCAGGGCCAGAAGCAAAGTATTCCTCCATCTCCTGTTGTTCCTGCACACTCTTAAAACCAGCTACATGTGCCATGATGTGAAATCAAATTAGTGGAGCTGTATTTTTCTTCTCACTCTCGTTAAAACAGGCGTTCTCGTTTAAATTTCCAGTCTGTACTCTGTGCACGCTCTCTCTCTCTCTCTCTCTCTCTCTCTCTCTCTCTCTCTCTCTCTCTGGGGCCTTTACCTGGTAAACACAGAAACATGTAAATCTATGGAAAAATGTGCCTCACAGTGCTGTGTGGATCACAGGTCCATTATTGCCCCCGGCAGTAGTACTGTGAATTTCAGCGAAAGGCATTAAACATTACAAGCACATCAGCTGGAGACTACAGTGTAGGTTGACCAGCTTATAAGTTAACAATGGATGCAGTAGGTCCGAGAAGTGAGGAGATCGAGAGAACATGGAGAAACTAGCTGAGTGGGAGCGATATTGTTTTAAACCACTTAAACCCTGCACTGCAGTATGTGGCTAACCAGAGTTCCTCCCGGGCTCGACTACAATAGTGTATGTTCTGCTATTGTGTGGAAAGCTTTCTCTTAAAAATAGCTGATCAACAAGCTCACAACGTGTACGTGTGACACGACCCCACATCCTGTACACGACCGTATTTATAACTATACTTAATTAATCACTCTTAAAGATGTGGTGAAATGGTTCATTTAGGCATTTTATTTTGAAGTTTCAGCCTCAAATGGCAGAATCTTAGTTTCTAAACCAATGGGACGTAAAAGTCTGTCTCAAGCTAGCCTCGGTCCCAGGCTTACTTATCTGCGAAAAGAAGAGCCTGGTCACAACGTAAGGCAGAGAAGCTATCGGCGGATGTATAATGCTGTGACAATCTAATCTAATTGATTAAGGGGTTCTCAAACTGAGATATGGGGGACTTACGCGCCTGTAACTCGAGAAGGCGTACAAATGGTATCAAATTGAACCGTTAGGGTCTGAGTTAGGGTTTTACAGTACAGATGTGGTCCCAGAAATAGACGTTTATCTTTTTTGAGAACCACCATTTATCAGCACGCAACACCAATGTACTTGTAATTTACAATTTAGGCATTTAGTAGACCATCCAGGGCTTACTTTTAGTAAGCAAGAACAACACATGGTAATACATCAAATACATAGAGACATGGACCAGACTTTGAAGATATGGGGGGGGTGCCATACCTTGTATGCTTGTACACTGAAGTATACATGGGGCTTAAGCTTCGGATGGACGTCATTCCCTGACTGTGGCTCGAACCACGTCAGCCACACAGAGGCACAGAGAAGCACACGGCACAAGGCACAAGACCTACATGTGTTCTCTCTATTTGATGTCATCATAATAAGTTAATAACGGCCCTGCCATCATCCTGCGCCGTCTTGTCTTTGTCCAAGAGAAGCAGAAGTGAGCGCGCTTCACTGGGGTGGGGGGACGAAGGGGGGCCACTGGGGGCTGCTGAGGAAAGCCCTAGTGAGGTGTTTTCACATGGAATCCCCAAGTAACTGCTGCCAGCTCGTTAGAATTTCCACTCATTTAAGGGACGCTGTTTTCATAAGGCAGCACAAAATCCCAGTCACTCACATAATGGCACACACACACACGCGCTCGTGCGCTCAGCGACAGGCCGTGCACTATACTTTGTTGTTGTTTTTGTTTGACCACTCTTTAATGTTCCACTAGTTTTGTCTTTAGTGGTCACCTTCAATCTCAAAGCGGGATTACATATCCTATTCCCCATGAACACAGAGGCTGTGTACTGCGCTGGCTCTTAAGAACTCATCTCTGAAAAGAGCTGTTTTTTCATAACTTTAATATAGTTTTTAAAAGGGATTATTGAATAATATGTATGGACTTCCTTTGGACACTCCCGAAACTGAAAATATTATTTAGACTTCTGCAAAAAGGGACAGCTAGTGCAGTCTGCCTTGTCACATCTCTGTGAATAATGGATTGGACTGGACGTTCACGGGCAGTCACAGTGTGACAGGTTGTGACGTTGTAGATCTGCTGTTTACACCAAATGTGCAACCATTTTCACCAAAACAATGGCCTGCCCACAATAGGGGTTCCGGGGTTAAGTTCTATGGGGCAAATAATTATGTAGTTATTCAAGTCACAAAATTCGCAGCAGGCCAGCTGCAAAACAAGGACACTTCAGCTATTGACTGCATTGTTTGTTTCTGTCTGCAATAACCACAGTTGGAGCCAACGGCGAGGATTAACGGTTCCTACAAGGTCCACATACAAACCTGTCACGGCTCCTTACTGCAGCGTCTTTGTGATGGTCATCCATTTGATCCAAACATCGAGCCATAACATCGAGCCATCGAAACATAACAAAAAGTTGTACTGTTGTTGATAACTGCTACCTGACATTACTCAATATGTGTTGACAGGCACCGTTAAAGAGCTTTTAGCAAACCTTCTGACTCCCCTTTGGGTCTGAATGTGGTCGTTTCAGACAGAATACATCTTCTACTGCAAAGGACAAACAATGGAGTCATCAGGAGAAATGTCCTTGTTTTGCAGCTGGCTGGCTGTGCACTGAATTCTGTCCCCAACAGAATTGTGGATAATGGCATAGAATTTAAAATGTCTGGTCAGATTGTATATAAGATACTGTAATTAACTATCTCCCCCGGAGTCTGTCTGTCTGTCTGTCTGTCTGTCTGTCTGTCTGTCTGTCTGTCTGTCTGTCTGTCTGTCTGTCTGTCTGTGCAAAGGCCATGGAATAATTTTTCAAATCTGCCAACAACAGTACATTATTTTGGTGAATTACTAATACCATTATACCAACCCTATACTATACCACCCCTCTTCAGGCTATGGGATGAACACTCCGCTGTGCTAACGAGCGGTACCAGCCATTCACAGTCATGTGTACAGTTCTACTGTGAACAAACTGTGAATGGACACACACTCAGAATTACAGTGTTCTGTCTTCTCTCCCAAGCTTGACATATGTATGTATACGATTTGCAACAACAAATACTCTCTCAAGCCGGAAAAACTATTCCGGAATCATCTAATGCTACATAGTCTTCCATTTCTGTGAAACGGCAAGCTACATGGTTCAACTAATCTGATTTAGACGTCATTAGTCCTACAAACTACAACCTCTCTCAAACCCTTACCCTAACCCTAAGCTCCCACGGGGCAGCACATCTAAACCTAACCTCAACCCATGTCTAACCAATGACTAGTCTAAACTAAGTCTGCAACCCCATTGTATTTATTTAACAGTAGTCAGGGGTGAGATGGACATCCACTGTATAGTTTCTTTGCATTTCCGTTGCACAGACTGTATGGCGGAACCGCGGAAGCGTTTCAAATGCAACAGTCTTCCTCCAGAGTCTAGGTAGGAGAATGCCATCAGTCAGACTCCCACCTCCACCACTAAAAAAACCCCTCTAATGAAATCCCGCTGCATGTTTTACGGCGTCTTTATAAGGTCACAGAGCCAGAGCGGTCACAGCTCAGTAACAGTTGCGCGGTCATGCTTGAGTTCAGAGCTCTGATTGATGCTCTCCCTCAATGATCTCCTGTGTTCCTACGCCCTGCGTGGGATCTGAGCCGCACTAATTGTTAAACACATTGAAATATGACTTGGGGTCTTGGACCAAATAGTACCAGGGGCTTCTGACCCGAAGCCATCTGTTAGTTTCAACACGCGAAGAGGCAAACACTCCAGCACGTCGTCTTCAAAAGCAAAGACAATCAAGATTTTGTTTTGTGTGTTTATTTTGATCAACACGTCTTGATTGTCTGCATTTGAAGGCGTTTGTCTAGCCTTGCATGTATCATCCTTATAGTTTGATTCTCTCTGACACACCTGCATGTTGTTTTATGTAGGGGTGTAAAAGATCTGTCTTTAAACTTAGTTTAGACAAAAAATAAGACAAACTTTAGATCATTTGCATTTCTAGAATCCTCCTGTGAAATATTAAAAGATTACCCCCAAAATGAGTGTATAGGCTCCCTATGGAGACACAGAGGAGACTCTTTTTCTCTCCGTGGGGAACCACTGCTGGTCATCAAATATTGGCTTAGGAATGTGACAAAAACATCCATAAATTCAAGTCTCCATGTGGTGAGTAATCGATAGCTTTAAAAAAAAATAGAAGTGAACTATCCCGTTAAGGTATAAGCTAAGGTAAGGTACATTTTATATATAAAGCACCTTTTCAAAAGAAAAGAGAATATCGTGCTCTATGGTGATAATCGTGACATAAAACAATACACATTGAAAACAAGACAAAGTGCTTGCAAAACAAGTAGTAGCCTATTTAGCGTATTCTTTATGAATAAACTGACTGCATGTATTTTATGTTACAACTGTGAAGGCGTCCTGACTGAGGGCACAACAATGTAATGTAAACTGAGGCCGCCCTGCCCTTCAGTGCTACAGTATAAAAATGCATGGTCTAAACTTTAGACCATGCATTTATACACTGTAGCACTACGCAGTAACTAAAGTAAAAAAAAAAAGTATATACATTTACGCAAGTACAATGTTGAGGTATTTGTACTTTACTTTTTTCTACTCTACACTATATCTCATTCTCAGATGCAAATATTGTACTTCTTACTCCGCTAAATTAATTTAGTAACTTTAGTTTACTATAGTTACTTTGTAGATTTCGATTACAGAACGTTGTATACATGTTTACATTAACCACTTCAGCCCTACATATACACATTTCTGGCCATTTGAAAATAGCCGATCTAAAAGCTCACAATGTGTCTGATCTGGTAATCCACAAGGTACAAACATTAAATACAAATGCATAAATGCATAAAAAGAACAAATATATTCCTGGACAGGAAATATACTACTTAATTACTTGGACCCAAGCTTCTTTATTCTGGGCATGCCATATAGGCAAACATTCAGAGAAAAATAGTCGAACATTAAGAGAATATAGTAGATCTACAAGCTCACAGGTCGTACGCGTGTAGATCTGCTAGTTTTGGCAAAAGTATTTGGTGTAGAGGAAAAAGAGATGTGTGTGTGTGTGTGTGTGTGTGGGGGGGGGGGGGCAGGATTGACCCCTGGGGCTCCCACATCAACAAAGTGTAGGTTCAAGTGGTTAAGTGCTTACGTTTGTCTTAGAGAACAATGCTTCCTTTCTAAAGAGGCTTCGAGTTTCCTCTCTAAGCACAATTGTTTCCCAGTTAAAAACAAAGCATTTCCATAAACATTAGCATAGGAATGGAATGTCATTGATTAAGCAAGTGTGCGTGTGTGTGCTTGCGTGCGTGCATGCGTGCGTGCGTGTGTCTGTGGGACATAATGAATCCATCAAACACTTCTCGGCTGTCATTTCTGAGATTCATTTCTGATGCTTGTGGGAAAGGGTGAGAAAGTCATTGTGAGGTCATACGCACGCACACACACACACACACACACACGCATGTGCACACACAGACACACACACACTCACAGGCATCGTGCGTGCATGTGCACACACACACACACACACACACACACACACACACACACACACACACACACACACACACACACACACACACACACGCACACATGCATACCGATTCACACCAGATCTTGATTCAATATACAGTGATTAATGATCATTCAGGCAGTCTTTCTATTACTCTGATAAATGGTGCTTTAATAGGTATTAATGGTCACCATGGACCTACTTACTTGCAGCTAAATGGTCATTTGCATCCATAATGCATCCATAATTAATAATGGTGTGAGAATGAAGATATTTAGCTGTCACTGAAGGGCCATGTCAGGCCAAGCTTTTGTCTTTCCTGGCTTGCGGGAGTCTCTCATTCCATAATGCCATGGCAACAGAAAAGGGGGAAAAAACAACTGCCTCTTTTCTCTCATTCGCATGCAAACAAAACATCAATGTAAACATGTTTTCAAATGATATCGCCGAATCCATCATCGTTGCTCTATTCTATTTAGTCCTATACCGCCACCATCGTGCATTTATTAACCTCTTAAACCCTATATATATAATATACTTTGTTGATCCATCCACAGCAAATCTCTTTGTCAAAAGAATAGCTTATATCTTCAAGCTTTGTGTAGTGGCTATTGGTTATTTGTTTAACTCAATGTTATGCCTTGAATGTACGGTATACTTGCCACTGTCATACACACACACAGTACATGCAGTACATGCAGCGTGCACACGCACACACACATGCATACACACCTCACTATAGTAGCCTACACTCCTGAACATATACATCTTTATCTTCACCAGTCTTCGGCATGTTCCCGCTGCCCTTCCTTTTGTCCTCCAAACAACGTCTTAACTCCCTGAAGAATGCCTCTGAAGGGTTCCCGACTGACATGCATTGTTTGTGCAAGAGAATTTAAGATTCTCTGCCCCCCCCCTGGCCTTGCCCCCCCCCCCCTTCTGCAATCCAGCCATAGGCATGGGGCTGCAACTGTGACTAAAGCCTTATAGATGTGTGTGTGTGTGTGTGTGTGTGTGTGTGTGTGTGTGTGTGTGTGTGTGTGTGTGTGTGTGTGTGTGTGTGTGTGTGTGTGTGTGTGTGTGTGTGTGAGAGAGAGAGAGAGAGAGAGAGAGAGTGCGTGCGTGTATGTGTGACAGAGAAAGAACGAGAAAAAAAGTGTGACTAATGCCTACAGAATGGTATTTATACATTAGGGGGCCATTAGTAGTTTAGGCTCCTGGGCGGAACAGCGGGAAAGGAGACAGGCATTGTCGTGGCCCCCGTCACCCCTATCACAGCCGGCTACCGTCATTCCTGCTGCCGCGCCGCGCCGCACACACACACACACACACACACACACACACACACACACACACACACACACACACACACACACACACACACACACACACACACACACGCTGCCCTTTAGGATGTTAAAGAAACAAACAACAGCTGCCATGCACCGTGGACGGGGCTCCATCTTCTCCAGAAAAACAATCTGTTTAATGTTCACACTATTGGGGAGCAGTGGTGGACAGTGAGTATTTAATGTTCACACTATTGGGGAGCAGTGGTGGACAGTGAGTATTTAATGTTCACACTATTGGGGAGCAGTGGTGGACAGTGAGTATTTAATGTTCACACTATTGGGGAGCAGTGCTGGACAGTGAGTATTTAATGTTCACACTATTGGGGAGCAGTGGTGGACAGTGAGTATTTAATGTTCACACTATTGGGGAGCAGTGGTGGACAGTGAGTATTTAATGTTCACACTATTGGGGAGCAGTGGTGGACAGTGAGTATTTAATGTTCACACTATTGGGGAGCAGTGGTGGACAGTGAGTATTTAATGTTCACACTATTGGGGAGCAGTGGTGGACAGTGAGTATTTAATGTTCACACTATTGGGGAGCAGTGGTGGACAGTGAGTATTTAATGTTCACACTATTGGGGAGCAGTGGTGGACAGTGAGTATTTAATGTTCACACTATTGGGGAGCAGTGGTGGACAGTGAGTATTTAATGTTCACACTATTGGGGAGCAGTGGTGGACAGTGAGTATTTAATGTTCACACTATTGGGGAGCAGTGGTGGACAGTGAGTATTTAATGTTCACACTATTGGGGAGCAGTGGTGGACAGTGAGTATTTAATGTTCACACTATTGGGGAGCAGTGGTGGACAGTGAGTATTTAATGTTCACACTATTGGGGAGCAGTGGTGGACAGTGAGTATTTAATGTTCACACTATTGGGGAGCAGTGGTGGACAGTGAGTATTTAATGTTCACACTATTGGGGAGCAGTGGTGGACAGTGAGTATTTATGTTCACACTATTGGGGAGCAGTGGTGGACAGTGAGTGTTTAATGTTCACACTATTGGGGAGCAGTGGTGGACAGTGAGTATTTAATGTTCACACTATTGGGGAGCAGTGGTGGACAGTGAGTATTTAATGTTCACACTATTGGGGAGCAGTGGTGGACAGTGAGTATTTAATGTTCACACTATTGGGGAGCAGTGGTGGACAGTGAGTATTTAATGTTCACACTATTGGGGAGCAGTGGTGGACAGTGAGTATTTAATGTTCACACTATTGGGGAGCAGTGGTGGACAGTGAGTATTTAATGTTCACACTATTGGGGAGCAGTGGTGGACAGTGAGTATTTAATGTTCACACTATTGGGGAGCAGTGGTGGACAGTGAGTATTTAATGTTCACACTATTGGGGAGCAGTGGTGGACAGTGAGTATTTAATGTTCACACTATTGGGGAGCAGTGGTGGACAGTAAGTATACGTACAGTACGTTGGTTGTGAAATCTCTTATCTCATGCATGTTCTAACTTCTACGTTTTTCTTTCTCGTATAATTTAACGCCCTACTCGATCATACTATACAGTGTTACACAAAAGCATCAAAACTTGGCACGGCTCGGGCTCAGTTAGGGCGAGGAGGCCCTTTTCTCTTACTTTAAAGTCCATCATTGACCAAGCTGTCCCGTCGCAGCCTTATAATTGTAGCCACGTTGCGAAGAAAAACAATGAAGATTTATATCGGGTTTACTTTCACTATACGACCCAACCCCCAACGCTTTTTTGCTTTGAGAGACGTGATTTACAACACGTTGATATGATAAGGGCTATAAAACAAAAAAACCTGTACTGTACGCCGGTGCCAAAGATAAAACGTGTCGAAGAGAACAACACTGCAGGCTTCCAGCTGGAGGAGTGACATCTATTCTCAAAGCGTGTGTGTGTTTTACACGGGATTCAGTTCAGTAAATGTGGCTCTCTGCGTTAACTGCTTCAGGGGGGATATGTCGGCAGGGCCCAGAATGCAACATGGCTTACGGCCTGTTAGATTTATGTGTCTGTTGGCTGACAAAAATACAGGATAAAAGTGTCAATGCAAACCAAAGCATTGCCAGCCAGGATCCAGTATGGTGGAAAGTAACCGCAAGTACATTTTCTTAAGTACTGTATGCTTAAGTACAATTTTGAGGTATCTGCACTTTAGTTCAGTATTTCCAATATGCTTCTATTCTATCTATTCTACATTTTGATCATTATTACAAAACATACATTACCACCTTCAGCCCTTACATTTCGGCCATTTGAAAATAGCCCATCTGCTCACAATGTGAGCTTTGCGGCTTTGTCTAAAGATTTGTAATGCACATTATTAATAATGCTGGACTTTTACTTGTCACAGAGTAGAATAGTATTTCTATTTTGCAGTATTGATACTGTTACTTTAAATGTGAGCATATTGAGGAGGAGCACATGGTATCACAACATCCATGAACAGCAAAAGACAACCCATATAACAGCATTAAAGCAGTTGTTCGCAAAGTAGGGTCTGGGAACCCCCTGCCAGGGGTCATTTTTAGGCCTTTAGAGGGCTCCAGGGGGTCGCGGCTCGCCTCACAGTTAGACGGTCCACAAGGGTTCGACTCCCGCCGGAGACGCTGTGGGCGCTGGGGGGCGTGTTCGCTCCTCCACGTCATCAGCGCCAATGCCCTATAGGTGGGGGTTGGTGAAAGGGCATTTCTGTGTGGAGATTGCATGTTCTCCCCGTGTCCCCTATAGGGTATAGGCGTATAGGTCCCCTCACAAAAAACATGGGGTAATCCTGGTCTCTGAATTGCCTCCCCCTTGTCAGCTGGGGCGCCTGATGGAGGGGAGAGGGACTAACTACTAAGTGTTCCTTCCAAGCGTTACGTCCTACCGGGGACACTCCCCCCTGTCAGGTGAAAAGAAGCGGCCTGCTCAATCCTCATGCATTGATAAGAGAAACCCAACATCTGTGCTGTTTGCGAAACAGGCTTGAGAAACCCTTTACTTGTACTTGCTGTGGTAAAAGCGCTCAAACTTTCTTCTTTCCTGGCTTGATCTCCTTACCCCCCTCCCCCCCCCCCCTCTCTTCCTCCCTTTCTTGTATTTTCTTGGAAAAAACTACTTTGCACAAAAAACTATTTTACCCATGCACTTTGTTTTACTTCTGAAGGAAGCATGAGCTCAGTTTGGCTCTCCCCAGTTTGGCAGAGGGAGAGTAGCATTCAGGATTACAGTTTAGGCAATTGGCACCAGGTTAAAAATGTGTGGAATAAAAAAGAAGAAAAAAAAGAATTGGTGCATTTATTTAGTGCCTTTATCCCAGGCGCTTTACATATTCATGCATTACATTCTCCCATCCACACACTGATGGCGGCGGAAACCATGCAAGGGAGTAAGGGACCAACCTGCAGGAGCAGTTAGGGTCAAGGACACTTCAACCCTATTTTATACTTCAGCTATTCGAAAATAGCTGATCTACAAGCTCACAATGCATCACAGTGCGACGCGTCGCAGGCTCTTAGATCTGCTATTTTTGAAATGTTTTGACAAAATAATTGTGGAAGAAATCTGTAATCTGAAATCTTGCCCTTATCCAAAGCGCTTTACAATGTGCATTGCATTCACACGTTCACATTCATACACCGACGGCGGAGAAAAACCAAGACTCCAGTAGTGTGTTTGTGTGCGTGCGCGTGTGCGTGTGCAAGTGCGCGTGTCGTCCTGAAAGGTGTAAAAATAACCTCCTGCTCCAAGATAAACCCTCTCTCCCACGGTTTGACTGAGGCCCAGAGCGTGGGAGTATCTGTGAGGAGGGGGTTGCTCTGTGTGTGTTTTTGTACGTGTGCGTGCGTGCGTGCGTGCGTGCGTGCGTGCGTGCGTGCGCGCGTGTTTGTGAGTTTCCCTCTCGACCTTAAAGAAAAGCTTCATTGATGTAAGCTGGTGCCGGTCTGCTGTCCTGGTGTGTGTATGTGTGTGTATGTGTGTGTGTGTGTGTGTGTGTGTCAAGTGTGGGCCAGGGTCAAGGGGAAACTCAGGGATTTTCCACAGGTGGCCAATCTTCTAGAAGACGTGTGTGTGTGCCCATGTTTGCATAGGAATGTGTGACGTTTAAAAGTGTGTGATTCATGCGTAATTGAGATGGGGGAAATCTGTTTTTGTACCCAGCGGCTTCAAGGCTGGTTTCATACAGCGAGGGGTGTTGTCGCGTGCCGAAAATAGCAGATCTGCAAATTCGCAACACGTGGTTTTGCAGATCTGCTATTTCCAGTGAAACATAAATATGGCCCCTACACACACACACTCTCTCACACACGCACACACACACACACACACACACACACACACACACACACACACACACACACACACACACACACACACACACACACACACACACACACACACACACACACACACACAGGGCCTGTGTTGCAGGAACATGTCCGATAATCATGATATAATCTATGATGACTCATAATGGCTGTAGGCCGTCACTGAGGTCCTTTTTGAACGCCGCTTTCCTGAAGGGCTCATTTCCAACAACAAGGTACAAGCTGGAAACATCCCGAAATGTTGGATTTGACGTAAAAGGGCCGTTCCCAATGTGTGCATCACGTTTTAAATGGCATCTATCTATACCAGTAAGACGCCCTAAAGGGCGAGGTCGTGTGCACGCATCCGCCTGGGTGACGGCAGACGGCGTTTGGCATGGGGGGGTCAGATCAACAATTCTGTACTGCCCATGTATGGAGTGTGTCTTGAGTGTACAGGGTTTGACGAGGTCAGATCAACATATGGAATGTCAGAACAGGAAGGACGTTTGGGGGTAGGATCAACATATGGAATGTCAGAACAGGTCAGCTCCTTATATGGAGATCTATTGCGGTTTGAGGTCAGATGTAGAGTTGCTGGCCGATATATGCAGGTGATGATCCAGTCTTCTCCATGTAAGGTTAACCAGGGTTAGATGAAGATATATGGAGATGGCCCTATATGGTTGCGTGACGTGTCACGAGGCGTGACCATATATGGAGGTGTAATGTCACGAGGTACAGGTATGACCATATATGGAGGCGTGATGTTGTGGCGAGTTTTAATGTATATATGAATAAAATATGAGAAAAATGCATTGGGAATCATTTCCTGGGCCTGGCGTCATCATTAAAGGGGGTGGGACTGCGACGCTCTATATAGGTTCTTGCCAATGGAACCAGGTTTGAATCCCATTGCTGGAAATGATAAGCTTCTTTATTATGTTGTGTGTAGAGTTTATTGATAGTTTTTTCTTTTTTCTTTTTTACAATTTGAGGGGAACGAGCTGGGCCTCATACACAGAACATTTTCACCAGTTTGACTTGACGAGCGGGGCTGGAAAAACACACGTGGGAGACGACCCCCTGGGCCTTTAGTCTGTTCTCTGTCGTTTCTCCACCTTTTTTGGATCGTCGGAACCCTCGCCGTGGGGTGAGGGGATTTATGATATGATTTTTATTTAGCACAGTATTACAACAATACAATAAAACACACATAAAAATATGAGGGAAAGTGCCAGGTTGAGGCAAGAAGCCCAAAGGGCTTATATGATATATGCACCGCTACCTATAAGATATAATAACATTTAGAACCTGATTGTCTGATTTACATATTTTTAGTTTACGTATGCACTTTACTGCTTCAGCTACTTGTCCAATCCAGAAGAGCGCAGTTTGCCGGCCACTGCTACAGAGCTGACAATGATCGAGGTTATATCTTCCCTTCTTCTCTGGAGTCCTGCCTCAGGGCGGACCAGTCTACCAGAGGTAGAAAGCTGTCGTTCCCTGATGTCATCGCTATGGACACATGCTTCAGTAGGCAGGAACTGGGGGTGGCAATGAAGGACCGGGAAGTCTGGTGTAGCATTGTGGAATCCATGATCTCGACCGCGGTCAAAAAAATGATGATGACTGCTTCAGTGAGTAGACATTTTGCAGGGCTCCACATGGAACCCTTGGAGGGTCTGTAACTCTTGAGAGTGGACAAAAAGGAACCAAATGGTCCCCTTGTGTAAAGTTATAATTCATGCAGTTCAGCCAGTTCAGTCAGTGACTGTTGATGATGATACAGTTCATAAATGTGTTTCAGAATCAGTACACACCATTGTGGAACTTTATTCACATTTTATTCTTTTGCTATACTGCTGAAATTTTGCAGCCCAGCAGTATATGGGATGTCCTTTATCATCTTTTTGACACCTTTTTCATTTCAGGCCATGGATTCAGACCAGTGCTTCAGCTTTATCCCAGGGGAAACACTGGTAATAGTTCAAATGTAATCCATCTTTTCTTACATGTTCTATGATATATGAAAAAATCCCTTCAATGTCAATGACGTTTAATGTTTTGATGTTTAATATTCATATTTAGCGGAATTCTCCGTTCATCGTCAATGGCAAAACTTGATACGGGCGGGGACAAAATATAGAAGACATTTGACCGGAATTCTCTTACCGTGGTCAATGGCATATCTTGAGACGTGTGGGGACAAAAGCTGTTTATAGAAGGGGCTAGTGCCCCTTAAAAATATATTCACGTGCAAGGAAGAACATGGTGTTCACATGCAAGGAAGGACATGGTGTTAAACAGCAAACGGCCCTGGTAGAATGGTACTCCTAGCTGGTTTCCTGGGATGGGGTGCAACTCCCTGCGTTGACTGCTGGCTTATTCACCATTTTGTCCAGTTGTATGCGATGCATTGTGAGCTTGTAGATCTGCTGTTTTCAAAATATTTTTAATTATACATTTTGATCTTGTGAAATGGGATATTCTGCACAAACATCTTATACAAAGCTCAATCAATCATAGAGCAAACTGATATATATATTTCAAAAACTATGAAACATTTCAAAGATTCCTTTTCAGGCAAACACGTCCACCATAAGATGAACCTAAATAGGTTGGAATGGGGTTTCTAGGTGTAAGTATATGTAGGACTAGTAGCATGCCAAAGTTTGTGCTATTGCCATAGAGAATGCATTGGGCATTTAAGTTAAACTAGAAAGCAGTTCCCTGCAGAAACTGCGTGGGCTCGCCAAAAGACGCAATGTATATAATGTACAGTAGAAAATGTATTAAAGCTGAAGGAAAAGTAAAAAAAAAGAATGTAAAAGAATAAGCATAAATAACTGCATAAAGCGGAATAAAGTATGTGGAAGTAGTATGATGCCCAAAAAGTGGCAGAATAAAGTAAGTAAAGTATTACTGTCTACTAATGATTTGTAATGTATGAAGAATGCTTTACAATGTATTCTTGATGAATAAGAAAAGGAAAAAAAGAGTCAATCAATGGAGTATACATAAAGCATTCATGAGCTTAACAGAAATTGTATTGAATAGCATACTTTTACTATACGTATGGATGTCTGTTTGAAAACCATGTTGGGGGAATTCTGTACTGTAATGCTGTTATTTTTGGTTTCTTGAATGTGTATTGTCCAGCTGAGGGTCAAGCGGGGTGTAAGATAATTATGGTTCCATATTTTTATGTGACCATCTTAAGTGATGGTCAAGGGGGGATATGAAGAATATGGGATACCATAATTATACAATGTTGCAATGCCTTGTGTCAATTCACTCAATTGTGTAATTTACATACAGGCTACAGACAGGCTAGACCTATTTTGGGTGATCAGCTGTGGTCACCTACAGCGGTGTCGGCCTCCTCAGGAGGAGAGGAGCCGAATTCCGGTGGCTATTTGTATGACAAAGGAGTTTGTTGCACCAAATGTCGACCCCCAAACAATGTAAAATGTTTAAAAGGTGTCCTAAAATACTATCATTCAGTCAGTCGGGGCGCAAGCCTTGTGGGAGACGTGAGCCATGCACTCTGCTGGCTGGCGTGAGTCTATTGCTGTTGCTGTGTAAGCTGTACTTCGTTTGAATAAACATCATGGAACTTCACATCGTCTTCTGTACCTGCCTTGTCTAACCTGTATTGTGATCAGTCTTTGTTTTCCACCTGTGTCCTCTTAGTCCCCCAGCCAATCCCTTTCTTGATTTGAGTGTTGTTCACCTGTGTCTAGTTATCCCATGTCTATAAGTATGCCCTTGTGTTGTCAGTTCTTGGTGGGTTCGTAATTTGTGGTCAGTGTATTTTCTAGCTCCTCGTGATTCCTTGATTTTTCCTAGTCCTAGTGTTATGTCCTTGCTCCTAGTGTTCCTAGTTTATTTTCCTGTGTTTGTTCCTGCTCCCCTGGTTTTTGGTTAATAAACCACTGTGCACTTGACCTGCCTTGTGTCTGCCTCTTCCTCTGCCTTGTCCTGCGCTTGGGTCCTACACACCTCTGACTCTGATCGTGACAGTACACTATACGGTCCGAGACCATGGACTATATAGCCTGTCGCTTTTCCACGATTTTTTCATTTTTTCATTTTTTTCAAATCCTCAAAAATGATGAAAAAAGCGTGCTATAGTATGCCGTACGATATGGGCTATAGCCCATGGTCCAAAATTATGAGAAACGAGGATAACTTTTTTTTTCAAAAAACATGGGCTATAACCCATCGTTTTTTTTTTCATTTTTTTATTTTTTTTCAAATCCTCAAAAATGATGAAAAACGCCGTGCTATAGTATGCCGTACGATATGGGCTATAGCCCATGGTCCAAAATGATGAGAAACGAGGATAACCTTTTTTTTCAAAATTTCAAAAAACATGGGCTATAACCCATCGTTTTTTTCATTTTTTTCAAATCCTCAAAAATGATGAAAAACAGCGTGCTATAGTATGCCGTACGATATGGGCTATAGCCCATGGTCCAAAATGATGAGAAATGAGGATAACTCTAATTGTCGTAGTGGTTAAGATGTTGGCTTTCCACGTGGGAGACCAGGGTTCGATTCCCGGCTGTTACACTATCATACAAAAGAAGACCTCAACAGCGCGTCGAGTTCCATCTTCGTCCTTTTTTTGTTCCAAGTGTTTCAACAATGTTGCAACTTCCGGGCCACCGATTGGCCGGTGCCCGGATCGTGCAGGCTACCATTGGCTGGTTCCAACTGGGGGCATGGTCCCGCCCCTACCTCTCAGTAATTCCAAAACAGCACGGCGGCGGCCATCTTGTTACAGTGTGCGGTGGATGGAGGTATTCATAATTTTAATAAATCGTACAAGGTGTTTGGAAAATATTTAAAGGCAGCAGGGCTTTCTCCAGGGGCCAATAAGGGAACTATTTTAATTTGGAACATTTCTGTCCATTTTTGGCTTAGTTATGGACATGTAGTATCTGTTAGCATGTTAGCTAGCTGCTGGATGATGATGATGATGATGATGGGTTCTTAATATTATGTGTGAATATTTCATATTTTTTTATTAAATCGTACAAGGCGTTTGGAAAATATTTAAAGGCAGCAGGGCTTTCTCCAGGGGCCAATAAGGGAACGATTTTAATTTGGAACATTTCTGTCCATTTTTGGCTTATTATGTGTGAATATTTCATATTTTTTTATTAAATCGTACAAGGCGTTTGGAAATTAGTGAAAGGCACCATGGCGTCAACCAGGTCTCACCAAGGAATCGACTTTAATTTGGAACATTTTTGGTTCATTTTGGCATAGACATGGACATTGCAGCATATGTTAGCATTAGCTGCAATGGGTTCTTCTCATTATTGCGAACGCAGTGATTGCGAACCCAGTGAGCACTTACTATGAGACCTAGCAGATCATGTCTGTCTGTCTGTCTGTCTGTCTGTGTGTGTATCTGTCCCGCTATCCAAATATGGAGTGTGTTGCATCAGCAATCACTCAGCTCCATATATGGCCACAAAAGGGGCCAGGTCCACTCAGCTCCATATATGGGCACAAAATGTGAAAATTATGTAATATGAGCCAGATTGTAGATTGGCTATTTTAGTATTTTTCTTGTTTTATTTATTTAACTGTCTAGGCCTATTCACATGCAATGAACTCAAGTGTCACAAAGCAAAGCAACACGAAAAGCGATGGTAATAGTACTATTAGCCAGCTTCTGCTGACCTATATGGGGTGCGAGGCCCTGCATTGCTCAATAACCTGCTTTGATGACACTTTGGTCCTTTTGTATGTTTAAATCAAATGTCAAATTATAGTTCAAAGACACCAAGAAGATAGTCTGTGATTACAATATCAATTTAAAATGTATTACCCATTTCTTGTTTCCTGTTTTCCACTTCATGATAAATGCTTTTATGTGATGTATTCCCATGCTTTTGTTCTTGCTTAATGTAAATCGCTCTGGATTAAGAGCGTCTGCTAAATGCCTAAATTGTAAAATTGTAAATTGTCCCCTTGCGCGCAGGGTCCGGCCCATTCCTCTCTGTTATGTCATATGACGAGCATTTAACTTTTAATATCACAATTATTGTAGCTAATCTTTAACTGAATCTGGAAGTATTCCTTTATTAAATGATTCTTCATAGTCTGGAATTGTAACTGATCAATTTTCTTTTGTGACTTTCGCCTTTATTTTATATGGAGGGACAGTCAGTGGTGTAAACTTTATTTATATAGCACATTTCATACATAAAATGCAACTCTGTCACATTCTGTCTCTCCCTCAGTCTCCACACTGGCCTCCCATATCCCATTCCAGCACACCCAGTTCCATTTACACACCTGTCAACTACCTAATCAGCCCAGCAGTGAACACTTCTCCAATCAACCTGCTCACTATAAAACTGGACTCAGTACAAACACTCATTGTCAGTTCATAACCTGTGTCACAGATGTCCTGCCTGTTCATGTGTTGACTTTGATGTCATTCTGATTCATGCCTGATTCCTACCTGCATTCCCCTGTGTAAGATATCTCGTAATTCTTTATTAAATACTTTATTATTATACTCTAGTTTGTTGTGACTTTGCTCCTGGGTTCAACTCTGTCTGCATCCTTGACAACTAAAGTACTTCACATATTAAACTGTATTTATATAGCACATGTCATACATAAAATGCAACTCAAAGTACTTCACATGAAAATAAAATAAAAAATAACAAGCAGCGGAATGCCAGAAACAAAAAGTAGGTCAATCTACAATTAGCAAATAAAAATAGCAATACAAAACTAAAACATTAAAAATGGTAAGGAAATTTGTATTGGATAATACATTTTAAATTGATAGTATTAGATATTCAACTTTATTGACATTTATAATTAAATTGGTGTCTTTACACTGTAGAATCCATTGTTGTTTGTTTCTGTTGCTTAACTCTGTTGCTTTAACTACATATAAGTGTCTATTTGTTTGTCTCTAAATGTTTTGATGAATTGAACAATGCCCTTTGTTCAATTCATGCCATACTATAGCACGCCGTTTTTCATCATTTTTGAGGATTTGAAGAAATTTCAAAATTTCAAAAAACATGGGTTATAGCCCATCGTTTTTTGAATTTTTGAAAAAAATGTTATCCTCATTTTTCATCATTTTTGAACATGGGCTATAGCCCCTACCGTACGGCATACTATAGCACGCCGTTTTTCATCAATTTTGAGGATTTGAAGAAAATTCAAAATTTCAAAAAACATGGGTTATAGCCCATCGTTTTTTTAATTTTTGAAAAAATTTTATCCTCATTTTTCATCATTTTTGAACATGGGCTATAGCCCCTACCGTACGGCATACTATAGCACGCCGTTTTTCATCATTTTTGAGGATTTGAAGAAAATTCAAAATTTCAAGAAACATGGGTTATAGCCCATCGTTTTTTGAATTTTTGAAAAAAATGTTATCCTCATTTTTCTTCATTTTTGAACATGGGCTATAGCCCCTACCGTACGGCATACTATAGCACGCCGTTTTTCATCATTTTTGAGGATTTGAAGAAAATTCAAAATTTCAAAAAACATGGGTTATAGCCCATCGTTTTTTGAATTTTTGAAAAAAATGTTATCCTCATTTTTCATCATTTTTGAACATGGGCTATAGCCCCTACCGTACGGCATACTATAGCACGCCGTTTTTCATCATTTTTGAGGATTTGAAGAAAATTCAAAATTTCAAAAAACATGGGTTATAGCCCATCGTTTTTTGAATTTTTGAAAAAAATGTTATCCTCATTTTTCATCATTTTTGAACATGGGCTATAGCCCCTACCGTACGGCATACTATAGCACGCCGTTTTTCATCATTTTTGAGGATTTGAAGAAAATTCAAAATTTCAAAAAACATGGGTTATAGCCCATCGTTTTTTGAATTTTTGAAAAAAATGTTATCCTCATTTTTCATCATTTTTGAACAGGGGCTATAGCCCCTACCGTACGGCATACTATAGCACGCCGTTTTTCATCATTTTTGAGGATTTGAAGAAAATTCAAAATTTCAAAAAACATGGGTTATAGCCCATTGTTTTTTGAATTTTTGAAAAAAATGTTATCCTCATTTTTCATCATTTTTGAACATGGGCTATAGCCCCTACCGTACGGCATACTATAGCACGCCGTTTTTCATCATTTTTGAGGATTTGAAGAAAATTCAAAATTTCAAAAAACATGGGTTATAGCCCATCGTTTTTTGAATTTTTGAAAAAAATGTTATCCTCATTTTTCATCATTTTTGAACATGGGCTATAGCCCCTACCGTACGGCATACTATAGCACGCCGTTTTTCATCATTTTTGAGGATTTGAAGAAAATTCAAAATTTCAAAAAACATGGGTTATAGCCCATCGTTTTTTGAAAAAAATGTTATCCTCATTTTTCATCATTTTTGAACATGGGCTATAGCCCCTACCGTACGGCATACTATAGCACGCCGTTTTTCATCATTTTTGAGGATTTGAAGAAAATTCAAAATTTCAAAAAACATGGGTTATAGCCCATCGTTTTTTGAATTTTTGAAAAAAATGTTATCCTCATTTTTCATCATTTTTGAACATGGGCTATAGCCCCTACCGTACGGCATACTATAGCACGCCGTTTTTCATCATTTTTGAGGATTTGAAGAAAATTCAAAATTTCAAAAAACATGGGTTATAGCCCATCGTTTTTTGAATTTTTGAAAAAAATGTTATCCTCATTTTCCATCATTTTTGAACATGGGCTATAGCCCCTACCGTACGGCATACTATAGCACGCCGTTTTTCATCATTTTTGAGGATTTGAAGAAAATTCAAAATTTCAAAAAACATGGGTTATAGCCCATCGTTTTTTGAATTTTTGAAAAAAATGTTATCCTCATTTTTCATCATTTTTGAACATGGGCTATAGCCCCTACCGTACGGCATACTATAGCACGCCGTTTTTCATCATTTTTGAGGATTTGAAGAAAATTCAAAATTTCAAAAAACATGGGTTATAGCCCATCGTTTTTTGAATTTTTGAAAAAAATGTTATCCTCATTTTTCATCATTTTTGAACATGGGCTATAGCCCCTACCGTACGGCATACTATAGCACGCCGTTTTTCATCATTTTTGAGGATTTGAAGAAAATTCAAAATTTCAAAAAACATGGGTTATAGCCCATTGTTTTTTGAATTTTTGAAAAAAATGTTATCCTCATTTTTCATCATTTTTGAACATGGGCTATAGCCCCTACCGTACGGCATACTATAGCACGCCGTTTTTCATCATTTTTGAGGATTTGAAGAAAATTCAAAATTTCAAAAAACATGGGTTATAGCCCATCGTTTTTTGAATTTTTGAAAAAAATGTTATCCTCATTTTTCATCATTTTTGAACATGGGCTATAGCCCCTACCGTACGGCATACTATAGCACGCCGTTTTTCATAATTTTTGAGGATTTGAAGAAAATTCAAAATTTCAAAAAACATGGGTTATAGCCCATCGTTTTTTGAATTTTTGAAAAAAATGTTATCCTCATTTTCCATCATTTTTTAACATGGGCTATAGCCCCTACCGTACGGCATACTATAGCACGCCGTTTTTCATCATTTTTGAGGATTTGAAGAAAATTCAAAATTTCAAAAAACATGGGTTATAGCCCATTGTTTTTTGAATTTTTGAAAAAAATGTTATCCTCATTTTTCATCATTTTTGAACATGGGCTATAGCCCCTACCGTACGGCATACTATAGCACGCCGTTTTTCATCATTTTTGAGGATTTGAAGAAAATTCAAAATTTCAAAAAACATGGGTTATAGCCCATCGTTTTTTTAATTTTTGAAAAAAATGTTATCCTCATTTTTCATCATTTTTGAACATGGGCTATAGCCCCTACCGTACGGCATACTATAGCACGCCGTTTTTCATCATTTTTGAGGATTTGAAGAAAATTCAAAATTTCAAAAAACATGGGTTATAGCCCATCGTTTTTTGAATTTTTGAAAAAAATGTTATCCTCATTTTTCATCATTTTTGAACATGGGCTATAGCCCCTACCGTACGGCATACTATAGCACGCCGTTTTTCATCATTTTTGAGGATTTGAAGAAAATTCAAAATTTCAAAAAACATGGGTTATAGCCCATCGTTTTTTGAATTTTTGAAAAAAAAATTATCCTCATTTTTCATCATTTTTGAACATGGGCTATAGCCCCTACCGTACGGCATACTATAGCACGCCGTTTTTCATCATTTTTGAGGATTTGAAGAAAATTCAAAATTTCAAAAAACATGGGTTATAGCCCATTGTTTTTTGAATTTTTGAAAAAATGTTATCCTCATTTTTCATCATTTTTGAACATGGGCTATAGCCCCTACCGTACGGCATACTATAGCACGCCGTTTTTCATCATTTTTGAGGATTTGAAGAAAATTCAAAATTTCAAAAAACATGGGTTATAGCCCATCGTTTTTTGAATTTTTGAAAAAAATGTTATCCTCATTTTTCATCATTTTTGAACATGGGCTATAGCCCCTACCGTACGGCATACTATAGCACGCCGTTTTTCATCATTTTTGAGGATTTGAAGAAAATTCAAAATTTCAAAAAACATGGGTTATAGCCCATCGTTTTTTGAATTTTTGAAAAAAATGTTATCCTCATTTTTCATCATTTTTGAACATGGGCTATAGCCCCTACCGTACGGCATACTATAGCACGCCGTTTTTCATCATTTTTGAGGATTTGAAGAAAATTCAAAATTTCAAAAAACATGGGTTATAGCCCATCGTTTTTTGAATTTTTGAAAAAAATGTTATCCTCATTTTTCATCATTTTTGAACATGGGCTATAGCCCCTACCGTACGGCATACTATAGCACGCCGTTTTTCATCATTTTTGAGGATTTGAAGAAAATTCAAAAAACATGGGTTATAGCCCATTGTTTTTTTAATTTTTGAAAAAAATGTTATCCTCATTTTTCATCATTTTTGAACATGGGCTATAGCCCCTACCGTACGGCATACTATAGCACGCCGTTTTTCATCATTTTTGAGGATTTGAAGAAAATTCAAAATTTCAAAAAACATGGGTTATAGCCCATCGTTTTTTGAATTTTTGAAAAAAATGTTATCCTCATTTTTCATCATTTTTGAACATGGGCTATAGCCCCTACCGTACGGCATACTATAGCACGCCGTTTTTCATCATTTTTGAGGATTTGAAGAAAATTCAAAATTTCAAAAAACATGGGTTATAGCCCATCGTTTTTTGAATTTTTGAAAAAAATGTTATCCTCATTTTTCATCATTTTTGAACATGGGCTATAGCCCCTACCGTACGGCATACTATAGCACGCCGTTTTTCATCATTTTTGAGGATTTGAAGAAAATTCAAAATTTCAAAAAACATGGGTTATAGCCCATCGTTTTTTGAATTTTTGAAAAAAATGTTATCCTCATTTTTCATCATTTTTGAACATGGGCTATAGCCCCTACCGTACGGCATACTATAGCACGCCGTTTTTCATCATTTTTGAGGATTTGAAGAAAATTCAAAATTTCAAAAAACATGGGTTATAGCCCATCGTTTTTTGAATTTTTGAAAAAAATGTTATCCTCATTTTTCATCATTTTTGAACATGGGCTATAGCCCCTACCGTACGGCATACTATAGCACGCCGTTTTTCATCATTTTTGAGGATTTGAAGAAAATTCAAAATTTCAAAAAACATGGGTTATAGCCCATTGTTTTTTGAATTTTTGAAAAAAATATTTTCCTCATTTTTCATCATTTTTGAACATGGGCTATAGCCCCTACCGTACGGCATACTATAGCACGCCGTTTTTCATCATTTTTGAGGATTTGAAGAAAATTCAAAATTTCAAAAAACATGGGTTATAGCCCATCGTTTTTTGAATTTTTGAAAAAAATGTTATCCTCATTTTTCATCATTTTTGAACATGGGCTATAGCCCCTACCGTACAGCATACTATAGCACGCCGTTTTTCATCCTTTTTGAGGATTTGAAGAAAATTCAAAATTTCAAAAAACATGGGTTATAGCCCATCGTTTTTTGAATTTTTGAAAAAAATGTTATCCTCATTTTTCATCATTTTTGAACATGGGCTATAGCCCCTACCGTACGGCATACTATAGCACGCCGCTTTTCATCATTTTTGAGGATTTGAAGAAAATTCAAAAAACATGGGTTATAGCCCATTGTTTTTTGAATTTTTGAAAAAAATGTTATCCTCATTTTTCATCATTTTTGAACATGGGCTATAGCCCCTACCGTACGGCATACTATAGCACGCCGTTTTTCATCATTTTTGAGGATTTGAAGAAAATTCAAAATTTCAAAAAACATGGGTTATAGCCCATCGTTTTTTGAATTTTTGAAAAAAATGTTATCCTCATTTTTCATCATTTTTGAACATGGGCTATAGCCCCTACCGTACGGCATACTATAGCACGCCGTTTTTCATCATTTTTGAGGATTTGAAGAAAATTCAAAATTTCAAAAAACATGGGTTATAGCCCATCGTTTTTTGAATTTTTGAAAAAAATGTTATCCTCATTTTTCATCATTTTTGAACATGGGCTATAGCCCCTACCGTACGGCATACTATAGCACGCCGTTTTTCATCATTTTTGAGGATTTGAAGAAAATTCAAAATTTCAAAAAACATGGGTTATAGCCCATCGTTTTTTGAATTTTTGAAAAAAATGTTATCCTCATTTTTCATCATTTTTGAACATGGGCTATAGCCCCTACCGTACGGCATACTATAGCACGCCGTTTTTCATCATTTTTGAGGATTTGAAGAAAATTCAAAAAACATGGGTTATAGCCCATTGTTTTTTTAATTTTTGAAAAAAATGTTATCCTCATTTTTCATCATTTTTGAACATGGGCTATAGCCCCTACCGTACGGCATACTATAGCACGCCGTTTTTCATCATTTTTGAGGATTTGAAGAAAATTCAAAATTTCAAAAAACATGGGTTATAGCCCATCGTTTTTTGAATTTTTGAAAAAAATGTTATCCTCATTTTTCATCATTTTTGAACATGGGCTATAGCCCCTACCGTACGGCATACTATAGCACGCCGTTTTTCATCATTTTTGAGGATTTGAAGAAAATTCAAAATTTCAAAAAACATGGGTTATAGCCCATCGTTTTTTGAATTTTTGAAAAAAATGTTATCCTCATTTTTCATCATTTTTGAACATGGGCTATAGCCCCTACCGTACGGCATACTATAGCACGCCGTTTTTCATCATTTTTGAGGATTTGAAGAAAATTCAAAATTTCAAAAAACATGGGTTATAGCCCATCGTTTTTTGAATTTTTGAAAAAAATGTTATCCTCATTTTTCATCATTTTTGAACATGGGCTATAGCCCCTACCGTACGGCATACTATAGCACGCCGTTTTTCATCATTTTTGAGGATTTGAAGAAAATTCAAAATTTCAAAAAACATGGGTTATAGCCCATTGTTTTTTGAATTTTTGAAAAAAATATTTTCCTCATTTTTCATCATTTTTGAACATGGGCTATAGCCCCTACCGTACGGCATACTATAGCACGCCGTTTTTCATCATTTTTGAGGATTTGAAGAAAATTCAAAATTTCAAAAAACATGGGTTATAGCCCATCGTTTTTTGAATTTTTGAAAAAAATGTTATCCTCATTTTTCATCATTTTTGAACATGGGCTATAGCCCCTACCGTACAGCATACTATAGCACGCCGTTTTTCATCCTTTTTGAGGATTTGAAGAAAATTCAAAATTTCAAAAAACATGGGTTATAGCCCATTGTTTTTTGAATTTTTGAAAAAAATGTTTTCCTCATTTTTCATCATTTTTGAACATGGGCTATAGCCCCTACCGTACGGCATACTATAGCACGCCGTTTTTCATCATTTTTGAGGATTTGAAGAAAATTAAAAATTTCAAAAAACATGGGTTATAGCCCATCGTTTTTTGAATTTTTGAAAAAAATGTTATCCTCATTTTTCATCATTTTTGAACATGGGCTATAGCCCCTACCGTACGGCATACTATAGCACGCCGTTTTTCATCATTTTTGAGGATTTGAAGAAAATTCAAAATTTCAAAAAACATGGGTTATAGCCCATCGTTTTTTGAATTTTTGAAAAAAATGTTATCCTCATTTTTCATCATTTTTGAACATGGGCTATAGCTCCTACCGTACGGCATACTATAGCACGCCGTTTTTCATCATTTTTGAGGATTTGAAGAAAATTCAAAATTTCAAAAAACATGGGTTATAGCCCATCGTTTTTTGATTTTTTGAAAAAAATGTTACCCTCATTTTTCATCATTTTTGAACATGGGCTATAGCCCCTACCGTACGGCATACTATAGCACGCCGTTTTTCATCATTTTTGAGGATTTGAAGAAAATTCAAAATTTCAAAAAACATGGGTTATAGCCCATCGTTTTTTGAATTTTTGAAAAAAATGTTATCCTCATTTTTCATCATTTTTGAACATGGGCTATAGCCCCTACCGTACGGCATACTATAGCACGCCGTTTTTCATCATTTTTGAGGATTTGAAGAAAATTCAAAATTTCAAAAAACATGGGTTATAGCCCATCGTTTTTTGAATTTTTGAAAAAAACGTTATCCTCATTTTTCATCATTTTTGAACATGGGCTATAGCCCCTACCGTACGGCATACTATAGCACGCCGTTTTTCATCATTTTTGAGGATTTGAAGAAAATTCAAAATTTCAAAAAACATGGGTTATAGCCCATCGTTTTTTGAATTTTTGAAAAAAATGTTATCCTCATTTTCATCATTTTTGAACATGGGCTATAGCCCCTACCATACGGCATACTATAGCACGCCGTTTTTCATCATTTTTGAGGATTTGAAGAAAATTCAAAATTTCAAAAAACATGGGTTATAGCCCATCGTTTTTTGAATTTTTGAAAAAAATGTTATCCTCATTTTTCATCATTTTTGAACATGGGCTATAGCTCCTACCGTACGGCATACTATCGCACGCCGTTTTTCATCATTTTTGAGGATTTGAAGAAAATTCAAAATTTCAAAAAACATGGGTTATAGCCCATCGTTTTTTGAATTTTTGAAAAAAATGTTATCCTCATTTTTCATCATTTTTGAACATGGGCTATAGCCCCTACCGTACGGCATACTATAGCACGCCGTTTTTCATCATTTTTGAGGATTTGAAGAAAATTCAAAATTTCAAAAAACATGGGTTATAGCCCATCGTTTTTTGAATTTTTGAAAAAAATGTTATCCTCATTTTTCATCATTTTTGAACATGGGCTATAGCCCCTACCGTACGGCATACTATAGCACGCCGTTTTTCATCATTTTTGAGGATTTGAAGAAAATTCAAAATTTCAAAAAACATGGGTTATAGCCCATCGTTTTTTGAATTTTTGAAAAAAATGTTATCCTCATTTTTCATCATTTTTGAACATGGGCTATAGCTCCTACCGTACGGCATACTATAGCACGCCGTTTTTCATCATTTTTGAGGATTTGAAGAAAATTCAAAATTTCAAAAAACATGGGTTATAGCCCATCGTTTTTTGATTTTTTGAAAAAAATGTTACCCTCATTTTTCATCATTTTTGAACATGGGCTATAGCCCCTACCGTACGGCATACTATAGCACGCCGTTTTTCATCATTTTTGAGGATTTGAAGAAAATTAAAAATTTCAAAAAACATGGGTTATAGCCCATCGTTTTTTGAATTTTTGAAAAAAATGTTATCCTCATTTTTCATCATTTTTGAACATGGGCTATAGCCCCTACCGTACGGCATACTATAGCACGCCGTTTTTCATCATTTTTGAGGATTTGAAGAAAATTCAAAATTTCAAAAAACATGGGTTATAGCCCATCGTTTTTTGAATTTTTGAAAAAAATGTTATCCTCATTTTTCATCATTTTTGAACATGGGCTATAGCCCCTACCGTACGGCATACTATAGCACGCCGTTTTTCATCATTTTTGAGGATTTGAAGAAAATTAAAAATTTCAAAAAACATGGGTTATAGCCCATCGTTTTTTGAATTTTTGAAAAAAATGTTATCCTCATTTTTCATCATTTTTGAACATGGGCTATAGCCCCTACCGTACGGCATACTATAGCACGCCGTTTTTCATCATTTTTGAGGATTTGAAGAAAATTCAAAATTTCAAAAAACATGGGTTATAGCCCATCGTTTTTTGAATTTTTGAAAAAAATGTTATCCTCATTTTTCATCATTTTTGAACATGGGCTATAGCTCCTACCGTACGGCATACTATAGCACGCCGTTTTTCATCATTTTTGAGGATTTGAAGAAAATTCAAAATTTCAAAAAACATGGGTTATAGCCCATCGTTTTTTGATTTTTTGAAAAAAATGTTACCCTCATTTTTCATCATTTTTGAACATGGGCTATAGCCCCTACCGTACGGCATACTATAGCACGCCGTTTTTCATCATTTTTGAGGATTTGAAGAAAATTCAAAATTTCAAAAAACATGGGTTATAGCCCATCGTTTTTTGAATTTTTGAAAAAAATGTTATCCTCATTTTTCATCATTTTTGAACATGGGCTATAGCCCCTACCGTACGGCATACTATAGCACGCCGTTTTTCATCATTTTTGAGGATTTGAAGAAAATTCAAAATTTCAAAAAACATGGGTTATAGCCCATCGTTTTTTGAATTTTTGAAAAAAATGTTATCCTCATTTTTCATCATTTTTGAACATGGGCTATAGCCCCTACCGTACGGCATTTGTAAGTGTAAGGCTTAATTGGGTCGTCCACTCACAGTTAACAGTCTTTGTATTGAGTTTGTGCTTGAAATGTAGGCCTACTGTAATTCTGCAAACTGTTAATAAATATTTCAATCAATCAATCAATCAAAATTCACATTTCAACTATTGATCAGACGCTGTGCATTGACGACACCTAGTGGTCATTCATTTTAATTGCATGCATGCAGAGAAATCACAACATTGTGAGACGCACTGGGTCGTTGCCATGTTTTGCCACGGAAACCAGCGACCTGCCTTGTGTAAGTAAGTAAATTTTATTTATAAAGCACCTTTCTTAACAATGTTACAAAGTGCTGTACAGTGACACAATAAAATCAATCATAATTAAAACAGGACAGTACAACAAGCAAATAAGAACAACATAATCAAGTCAAATAAAATCAGAAAAATGTTCCCGAAATAAAAACGTTTTCAGTGGACGAAGCCAGGCTTGATACGAGCAGACGTGGCAACGCGATCGAAACACAGGGGCAATCTCCCGTTGGCCGAGAGGTTGGAACTCACGGGCCAATGGGAGCCTGTGTCGTGTAATTTCTCCCTTTACACTGACTATAATTCTATCTATTTGAGACAGAAACGGCTAAGCAATACGGCAGGCTGTAGGCTGTAGTCAAAAGCACCGGACGAATGAAGGCAGGCAGAGAGTGTTCTGAAGTGTAGTGTAGAGTCGATCATTTTATTGCAACTGAGACCAAGACAGAGAGCTTCGCCATTGTCCCTGAGCCTGGAGCTCAGGGACTCCCTCGTACTGAACCGCTGCCGCGGCCAGTTTAAGACTCCGTAAACCTTGCATTTTACAGGACATATATACAGTGTTTTTGCATAGACACAGATATACGGAGGTGGAGACTGAAACTTTACATACCGGTATTCATCAACATATTGCCACTTGGTAAGCAAAGGTCTCTCCTGGATACAATAGAATGCTAAGTTCCCTATCACACCTGGCCAGGCCAAGCTACTTGACTAAGGCCCACGACACCTTGACTTTAAATATCAAAGACAGGCCTCTGCAGACACAGTGACTGCAGATAGTGACAGTTGACTTATTTAGCATGCCCTTAGCACAGTGACCAAATGTATAAGTCGGACATTTTAACATGGCTTATATATGAATATCATGAAATATAGATACCACACCTGCATGCTTTTGGGCGGCCAATAAGGGCAGGGGTAAAACAGAGAGAATTGTTTCCGGATCCTTAACATCAACTAGCACAGAAAAGCTGTGTTGTATTAACCAGCAGTTAGCTCAGTCTGATGAGTGTCTGTGTTTGTGATCCACAGGTCCAGGGTTCAAATCCCACATTATTCATGTGTCTCTGTGATTCTTTGCTTTGCACACTGACTTTCAGAAGGACAACTTTAAAGCAGCACAGAAATTCCCAATGATTGTGTGCCTCAGTGGACCAACGGATAAGTCAAATGATATCCGTAGTATACCTAGTAGAAGTGTGCCGGTTCGAACCCCGACATACTCAAATCTTTACTGACACTTTGCATTCCACACTAACATCAACTAGCACAGAAAAGCTGTGTTGTAGTAACCAGCACTTAGCTCAGTGTGATGAGTGGCTGTACTTAGTTGTGATCCACAGGTCCACGGTTCAAATCCCACATTATTCATGTGTCTCTGTGATGCTTTGCTTTGCACACTGACTTTCTTGAATAAAAAATAAAAACTCAAAAGCACCAGGAGACATCTGCTGAATGCCCCAAGGTGCCTTGGCTCAATGGTGTGGAGCGCTTGACCCAGTTGCCAGCTTCAGACAGTTGGCCGGTTCAAGTCCCATGTCATGACATCAAGGTGCTGGAGGACCATCGGGAGTTCCTCCTACAGCTCAATGCTGCAGTAATTTGAACTTTTCAAGGCTAGAATAAAAAATAAAAACTCAAAAGCACCCGGAGACATCTGCTGAATGCCCAAAGGTGCCGTGGCGTAATGGTGTGGAGCGCTTGGCCCGTTGCCTCTGCTACAGTCAGTTGGCCGGTTCAAGTCCCATGTCATGACATCAAGGTGCTGGAGGACCCCTGAAGAACATTTTCAATGTCCATCTAAATTCTAAAAGGCTTGTTAAATATGAGTTCCCGGTTATACCTTACATGCCAGTGTGGCGCAGGTGATAAACCGGGGGTTTGTAAACAGGACATTCAGGGTTCAAGTCCCCTGAAGAACATTTTCAATGTCCATCTAAATTCTAAAAGGCTGGTTAAATATGAGTTCCCGGTAATTCCTTACATGCCAGTGTGGCGCAGGTGATAAACCGGGGGTTTGTAAACAGGACATTCAGGGTTCAAGTCCCCTGAAGAACATTTTCAATGTCCATCTAAATTCTAAAAGGCTGGTTAAATATGAGTTCCCGGTTATACCTTACATGCCAGTGTGGCGCAGGTGATAAACCGGGGGTTTGTAAACAGGACATTCAGGGTTCAAGTCCCCTGAAGAACATTTTCAATGTCCATCTAAATTCTAAAAGGCTGGTTAAATATGAGTTCCCGGTTATACCTTACATGTCAGTGTGGCACTTAGCTCAGTGTGATGAGTGGCTGTACTTAGTTGTGATCCACAGGTCCACGGTTCAAATCCCACATTATTCATGTGTCTCTGTGATGCTTTGCTTTGCACACTGACTTTCTTGAATAAAAAATAAAAACTCAAAAGCACCAGGAGACATCTGCTGAATGCCCCAAGGTGCCTTGGCTCAATGGTGTGGAGCGCTTGACCCAGTTGCCAGCTTCAGACAGTTGGCCGGTTCAAGTCCCATGTCATGACATCAAGGTGCTGGGAAGGACCATCGGGAGACGGTGCTCTCTCCCCCTGTTTCCTGAAAAGTAACGGTTGGGGGTTATGCCGTACGATATAGGCTATAGCCCACCGTCCAAAATGATGAGAAACGAGGATTATTTTTTTTTCAAAATTTCAAAAAACATGGGCTATAACCCATCGTTTTTTTTTTTCATTTATTCCGCAATTTCCGCAAATTGCGGAAATTGCGGAAATGGAAATCGCGGAAATTGCAAAATTGCGGAAATTGAAATTGCGGAAATTGCGGAAATGGTAATTGCGGAAATTGCGGAAATGGTAATTGCGGAAATTGCGGAAATGGAAATTGCGGAAATGGAAATTGCGGAAATTGCGGAAATTGCGGAAATTCTAATTGCGGAAATTGCGGAATTGTGAAAATTGCGGAAATTGCGAAATTGCGGAAATGGAAATTGCGGAAATTGCGGAAATGGAAATTGCAGAAATTGCGGAAATGGAAATTGTGGAAATTGCGGAAATGGAAATTGTGGAAATGGAAATTGCGGAAATTGCGGAATAAATGAAAAAAAAAAAAAAAAAACGATGGGTTATAGCCCATGTTTTTTGAAATTTTGAAAAAAAAAGTTATCCTCGTTTCTCATCATTTTGGACCGTGGGCTATAGCCTATATCGTACGGCATAACCCCCAACCGTTACTTTTCAGGAAACAGGGGGAGAGAGCACCGTCTCCCGATGGTCCTTCCCAGCACCTTGATGTCATGACATGGGACTTGAACCGGCCAACTGTCTGAAGCTGGCAACTGGGTCAAGCGCTCCACACCATTGAGCCAAGGCACCTTGGGGCATTCAGCAGATGTCTCCTGGTGCTTTTGAGTTTTTATTTTTTATTCAAGAAAGTCAGTGTGCAAAGCAAAGCATCACAGAGACACATGAATAATGTGGGATTTGAACCGTGGACCTGTGGATCACAACTAAGTACAGCCACTCATCACACTGAGCTAAGTGCCACACTGACATGTAAGGTATAACCGGGAACTCATATTTAACCAGCCTTTTAGAATTTAGATGGACATTGAAAATGTTCTTCAGGGGACTTGAACCCTGAATGTCCTGTTTACAAACCCCCGGTTTATCACCTGCGCCACACTGGCATGTAAGGTATAACCGGGAACTCATATTTAACCAGCCTTTTAGAATTTAGATGGACATTGAAAATGTTCTTCAGGGGACTTGAACCCTGAATGTCCTGTTTACAAACCCCCGGTTTATCACCTGCGCCACACTGGCATGTAAGGAATTACCGGGAACTCATATTTAACCAGCCTTTTAGAATTTAGATGGACATTGAAAATGTTCTTCAGGGGACTTGAACCCTGAATGTCCTGTTTACAAACCCCCGGTTTATCACCTGCGCCACACTGGCATGTAAGGTATAACCGGGAACTCATATTTAACAAGCCTTTTAGAATTTAGATGGACATTGAAAATGTTCTTCAGGGGTCCTCCAGCACCTTGATGTCATGACATGGGACTTGAACCGGCCAACTGACTGTAGCAGAGGCAACGGGCCAAGCGCTCCACACCATTACGCCACGGCACCTTTGGGCATTCAGCAGATGTCTCCGGGTGCTTTTGAGTTTTTATTTTTTATTCTAGCCTTGAAAAGTTCAAATTACTGCAGCATTGAGCTGTAGGAGGAACTCCCGATGGTCCTCCAGCACCTTGATGTCATGACATGGGACTTGAACCGGCCAACTGTCTGAAGCTGGCAACTGGGTCAAGCGCTCCACACCATTGAGCCAAGGCACCTTGGGGCATTCAGCAGATGTCTCCTGGTGCTTTTGAGTTTTTATTTTTTATTCAAGAAAGTCAGTGTGCAAAGCAAAGCATCACAGAGACACATGAATAATGTGGGATTTGAACCGTGGACCTGTGGATCACAACTAAGTACAGCCACTCATCACACTGAGCTAAGTGCTGGTTACTACAACACAGCTTTTCTGTGCTAGTTGATGTTAGTGTGGAATGCAAAGTGTCAGTAAAGATTTGAGTATGTCGGGGTTCGAACCGGCACACTTCTACTAGGTATACTACGGATATCATTTGACTTATCCGTTGGTCCACTGAGGCACACAATCATTGGGAATTTCTGTGCTGCTTTAAAGTTGTCCTTCTGAAAGTCAGTGTGCAAAGCAAAGAATCACAGAGACACATGAATAATGTGGGATTTGAACCCTGGACCTGTGGATCACAAACACAGACACTCATCAGACTGAGCTAACTGCTGGTTAATACAACACAGCTTTTCTGTGCTAGTTGATGTTAAGGATCCGGAAACAATTCTCTCTGTTTTGCCCCTGCCCTTATTGGCCGCCCAAAAGCATGCAGGTGTGGTATCTATATTTCATGATATTCATATATAAGCCATGTTAAAATGTCCGACTTATACATTTGGTCACTGTGCTAAGGGCATGCTAAATAAGTCAACTGTCACTATCTGCAGTCACTGTGTCTGCAGAGGCCTGTCTTTGATATTTAAAGTCAAGGTGTCGTGGGCCTTAGTCAAGTAGCTTGGCCTGGCCAGGTGTGATAGGGAACTTAGCATTCTATTGTATCCAGGAGAGACCTTTGCTTACCAAGTGGCAATATGTTGATGAATACCGGTATGTAAAGTTTCAGTCTCCACCTCCGTATATCTGTGTCTATGCAAAAACACTGTATATATGTCCTGTAAAATGCAAGGTTTACGGAGTCTTAAACTGGCCGCGGCAGCGGTTCAGTACGAGGGAGTCCCTGAGCTCCAGGCTCAGGGACAATGGCGAAGCTCTCTGTCTTGGTCTCAGTTGCAATAAAATGATCGACTCTACACTACACTTCAGAACACTCTCTGCCTGCCTTCATTCGTCCGGTGCTTTTGACTACAGCCTACAGCCTGCCGTATTGCTTAGCCGTTTCTGTCTCAAATAGATAGAATTATAGTCAGTGTAAAGGGAGAAATTACACGACACAGGCTCCCATTGGCCCGTGAGTTCCAACCTCTCGGCCAACGGGAGATTGCCCCTGTGTTTCGATCGCGTTGCCACGTCTGCTCGTATCAAGCCTGGCTTCGTCCACTGAAAACGTTTTTATTTCGGGAACATTTTTCTGATTTTATTTGACTTGATTATGTTGTTCTTATTTGCTTGTTGTACTGTCCTGTTTTAATTATGATTGATTTTATTGTGTCACTGTACAGCACTTTGTAACATTGTTAAGAAAGGTGCTTTATAAATAAAATTTACTTACTTACACAAGGCAGGTCGCTGGTTTCCGTGGCATAACATGGCAACGACCCAGTGCGTCTCACAATGTTGTGATTTCTCTGCATGCATGCAATTAAAATGAATGACCACTAGGTGTCGTCAATGCACAGCGTCTGATCAATAGTTGAAATGTCAATTTTGATTGATTGATTGATTGAAATATTTATTAACAGTTTGCAGAATTACAGTAGGCCTACATTTCAAGCACAAACTCAATACAAAGACTGTTAACTGTGAGTGGACGACCCAATAAAGCCTTACACTTACAAATGCCGTACGGTAGGGGCTATAGCCCATGTTCAAAAATGATGAAAAATGAGGATAACATTTTTTTCAAAAATTCAAAAAACGATGGGCTATAACCCATGTTTTTTGAAATTTTGAATTTTCTTCAAATCCTCAAAAATGATGAAAAACGGCGTGCTATAGTATGCCGTACGGTAGGAGCTATAGCCCATGTTCAAAAATGATGAAAAATGAGGATAACATTTTTTTCAAAAATTCAAAAAACGATGGGCTATAACCCATGTTTTTTGAAATTTTGAATTTTCTTCAAATCCTCAAAAATGATGAAAAACGGCGTGCTATAGTATGCCGTACGGTAGGGGCTATAGCCCATGTTCAAAAATGATGAAAAATGAGGATAATTTTTTTTTCAAAAATTCAAAAACGATGGGCTATAACCCATGTTTTTTGAAATTTTGAATTTTCTTCAAATCCTCAAAAATGATGAAAAACGGCGTGCTATAGTATGCCGTACGGTAGGGGCTATAGCCCATGTTCAAAAATGATGAAAAATGAGGATAACATTTTTTTCAAAAATTCAAAAAACAATGGGCTATAACCCATGTTTTTTGAAATTTTGAATTTTCTTCAAATCCTCAAAAATGATGAAAAACGGCGTGCTATAGTATGCCGTACGGTAGGGGCTATAGCCCATGTTCAAAAATGATGAAAAATGAGGATAACATTTTTTTCAAAAATTCAAAAAACGATGGGCTATAACCCATGTTTTTTGAAATTTTGAATTTTCTTCAAATCCTCAAAAAGGATGAAAAACGGCGTGCTATAGTATGCCGTACGGTAGGGGCTATAGCCCATGTTCAAAAATGATGAAAAATGAGGATAATTTTTTTTTCAAAAATTCAAAAACGATGGGCTATAACCCATGTTTTTTGAAATTTTGAATTTTCTTCAAATCCTCAAAAATGATGAAAAACGGCGTGCTATAGTATGCCGTACGGTAGGGGCTATAGCCCATGTTCAAAAATGATGAAAAATGAGGATAACATTTTTTTCAAAAATTCAAAAAACAATGGGCTATAACCCATGTTTTTTGAAATTTTGAATTTTCTTCAAATCCTCAAAAATGATGAAAAACGGCGTGCTATAGTATGCCGTACGGTAGGGGCTATAGCCCATGTTCAAAAATGATGAAAAATGAGGATAACATTTTTTTCAAAAATTCAAAAAACGATGGGCTATAACCCATGTTTTTTGAAATTTTGAATTTTCTTCAAATCCTCAAAAATGATGAAAAACGGCGTGCTATAGTATGCCGTACGGTAGGGGCTATAGCCCATGTTCAAAAATGATGAAAAATGAGGATAACATTTTTTTCAAAAATTCAAAAAACAATGGGCTATAACCCATGTTTTTTGAAATTTTTAATTTTCTTCAAATCCTCAAAAATGATGAAAAACGGCGTGCTATAGTATGCCGTACGGTAGGGCTATAGCCCATGTTCAAAAATGATGAAAAATGAGGATAACATTTTTTTCAAAAATTCAAAAAACGATGGGCTATAACCCATGTTTTTTTAAATTTTGAATTTTCTTCAAATCCTCAAAAATGATGAAAAACGGCGTGCTATAGTATGCCGTACGGTAGGGGCTATAGCCCATGTTCAAAAATGATGAAAAATGAGGATAACATTTTTTTCAAAAATTCAAAAAACGATGGGCTATAACCCATGTTTTTTGAAATTTTGAATTTTCTTCAAATCCTCAAAAATGATGAAAAACGGCGTGCTATAGTATGCCGTTCGGTAGGGGCTATAGCCCATGTTCAAAAATGATGAAAAATGAGGATAACATTTTTTTCAAAAATTCAAAAAATGATGGGCTATAACCCATGTTTTTTGAAATTTTGAATTTTCTTCAAATCCTCAAAAATGATGAAAAACGGCGTGCTATAGTATGCCGTACGGTAGGGGCTATAGCCCATGTTCAAAAATGATGAAAAATGAGGATAACATTTTTTTCAAAAATTCAAAAAACGATGGGCTATAACCCATGTTTTTTGAAATTTTGAATTTTCTTCAAATCCTCAAAAATGATGAAAAACGGCGTGCTATAGTATGCCGTTCGGTAGGGGCTATAGCCCATGTTCAAAAATGATGAAAAATGAGGATAACATTTTTTTCAAAAATTCAAAAAACGATGGGCTATAACCCATGTTTTTTGAAATTTTGAATTTTCTTCAAATCCTCAAAAATGATGAAAAACGGCGTGCTATAGTATGCCGTACGGTAGGGACTATAGCCCATGTTCAAAAATGATGAAAAATGAGGATAACATTTTTTTCAAAAATTCAAAAAACAATGGGCTATAACCCATGTTTTTTGAAATTTTCTTCAAATCCTCAAAAATGATGAAAAACGGCGTGCTATAGTATGCCGTACGGTAGGGGCTATAGCCCATGTTCAAAAATGATGAAAAATGAGGATAACATTTTTTTCAAAAATTCAAAAAACGATGGGCTATAACCCAAGTTTTTTGAAATTTTGAATTTTCTTCAAATCCTCAAAAATGATGAAAAACGGCGTGCTATAGTATGCCGTATGGTAGGGGCTATAGCCCATGTTCAAAAATGATGAAAAATGAGGATAACATTTTTTTCAAAAATTCAAAAAACGATGGGCTATAACCCATGTTTTTTGAAATTTTGAATTTTCTTCAAATCCTCAAAAATGATGAAAAACGGTGTGCTATAGTATGCCGTACGGTAGGGGCTATAGCCCATGTTCAAAAATGATGGAAAATGAGGATAACATTTTTTTCAAAAATTCAAAAAACGATGGGCTATAACCCATGTTTTTTGAAATTTTGAATTTTCTTCAAATCCTCAAAAATGATGAAAAACGGCGTGCTATAGTATGCCGTACGGTAGGGGCTATAGCCCATGTTCAAAAATGATGAAAAATTAGGATAACATTTTTTTCAAAAATTCAAAAAACGATGGGCTATAACCCATGTTTTTTGAAATTTTGAATTTTCTTCAAATCCTCAAAAATGATGAAAAACGGCGTGCTATAGTATGCCGTACGGTAGGGGCTATAGCCCATGTTCAAAAATGATGAAAAATGAGGATAACATTTTTTTCAAAAATTAAAAAAACGATGGGCTATAACCCATGTTTTTTGAAATTTTGAATTTTCTTCAAATCCTCAAAAATGATGAAAAACGGCGTGCTATAGTATGCCGTACGGTAGGGGCTATAGCCCATGTTCAAAAATGATGAAAAATGAGGATAACATTTTTTTCAAAAATTCAAAAAACAATGGGCTATAACCCATGTTTTTTGAAATTTTGAATTTTCTTCAAATCCTCAAAAATGATGAAAAACGGCATGCTATAGTATGCCGTACGGTAGGGGCTATAGCCCATGTTCAAAAATGATGAAAAATGAGGATAACATTTTTTTCAAAAATTCAAAAAACGATGGGCTATAACCCATGTTTTTTGAAATTTTGAATTTTCTTCAAATCCTCAAAAATGATGAAAAACGGCGTGCTATAGTATGCCGTACGGTAGGGGCTATAGCCCATGTTCAAAAATGATGAAAAATGAGGATAACATTTTTTTCAAAAATTCAAAAAACGATGGGCTATAACCCATGTTTTTTGAAATTTTGAATTTTCTTCAAATCCTCAAAAATGATGAAAAACGGCGTGCTATAGTATGCCGTACGGTAGGGGCTATAGCCCATGTTCAAAAATGATGAAAAATGAGGATAACATTTTTTTCAAAAATTCAAAAAACGATGGGCTATAACCCATGTTTTTTGAAATTTTGAATTTTCTTCAAATCCTCAAAAATGATGAAAAACGGCGTGCTATAGTATGCCGTACGGTAGGGGCTATAGCCCATGTTCAAAAATGATGAAAAATGAGGATAACATTTTTTTCAAAAATTCAAAAAACAATGGGCTATAACCCATGTTTTTTGAAATGTTCTTCAAATCCTCAAAAATGATGAAAAACGGCGTGCTATAGTATGCCGTACGGTAGGGGCTATAGCCCATGTTCAAAAATGATGAAAAATGAGGATAACATTTTTTTCAAAAATTCAAAAAACGATGGGCTATAGCCTATAACCCATGTTTTTTGAAATTTTGAATTTTCTTCAAATCCTCAAAAATGATGAAAAACGGCGTGCTATAGTATGCCGTACGGTAGGGGCTATAGCCCATGTTCAAAAATGATGAAAAATGAGGAAAACATTTTTTTCAAAAATTCAAAAAACAATGGGCTATAACCCATGTTTTTTGAAATTTTGAATTTTCTTCAAATCCTCAAAAATGATGAAAAACGGCGTGCTATAGTATGCCGTACGGTAGGGGCTATAGCCCATGTTCAAAAATGATGAAAAATGAGGATAACATTTTTTTCAAAAATTCAAAAAACGATGGGCTATAACCCAAGTTTTTTGAAATTTTGAATTTTCTTCAAATCCTCAAAAATGATGAAAAACGGCGTGCTATAGTATGCCGTACGGTAGGGGCTATAGCCCATGTTCAAAAATGATGAAAAATGAGGATAACATTTTTTTCAAAAATTCAAAAAACGATGGGCTATAACCCATGTTTTTTGTAATTTTGAATTTTCTTCAAATCCTCAAAAATGATGAAAAACGGCGTGCTATAGTATGCCGTACGGTAGGGGCTATAGCCCATGTTCAAAAATGATGAAAAATGAGGATAACATTTTTTCAAAAATTCAAAAAACGATGGGCTATAACCCATGTTTTTTGAAATTTTGAATTTTCTTCAAATCCTCAAAATTGATGAAAAACGGCGTGCTATAGTATGCCGTACGGTAGGGGCTATAGCCCATGTTCAAAAATGATGAAAAATGAGGATAACATTTTTTTCAAAAATTCAAAAAACGATGGGCTATAACCCATGTTTTTTGAAATTTTGAATTTTCTTCAAATCCTCAAAAATGATGAAAAACGGCGTGCTATAGTATGGCATGAATTGAACAAAGGGCATTGTTCAATTCATCAAAACATTTAGAGACAAACAAATAGACACTTATATGTAGTTAAAGCAACAGAGTTAAGCAACAGAAACAAACAACAATGGATTCTACAGTGTAAAGACACCAATTTAATTATAAATGTCAATAAAGTTGAATATCTAATAATATCAATTTAAAATGTATTATCCAATACAAATTTCCTTACCATTTTTAATGTTTTAGTTTTGTATTGCTATTTTTATTTGCTAATTGTAGATTGACCTACTTTTTGTTTCTGGCATTCCGCTGCTTGTTATTTTTTATTTTATTTTCATGTGAAGTACTTTGAGTTGCATTTTATGTATGACATGTGCTATATAAATAAAGTTGAATATGTGAAGTACTTTAGTTGTCAAGGATGCAGACGGAGTTGAACCCAGGAGCAAAGTCACAACAAACTAGAGTATAATAATAAAGTATTTAATAAAGAATTACGAGATATCTTACACAGGGGAATGCAGGTAGGAATCAGGCATGAATCAGAATGACATCAAAGTCAACACATGAACAGGCAGGACATCTGCGACACAGGTTATGAACTGACAATGAGTGTTTGTACTGAGTCCAGTTTTATAGTGAGCAGGTTGATTGGAGAAGTGTTCACTGCTGGGCTGATTAGGTAGTTGTCAGGTGTGTAAATGGAACTGGGTGTGCTGGAATGGGATATGGGAGGCCAGTGTGGAGACTGAGGGAGAGACAGAATGTGACAGAGTTGCATTTTATGTATGAAATGTGCTATATAAATAAAGTTTACACCACTGACTGTCCCTCCATATAAAATAAAGGCGAAAGTCACAAAAGAAAATTGATCAGTTACAATTCCAGACTATGAAGAATCATTTAATAAAGGAATACTTCCAGATTCAGTTAAAGATTAGCTACAATAATTGTGATATTAAAAGTTAAATGCTCGTCATATGACATAACAGAGAGGAATGGGCCGGACCCTTGTTGCAGGGTCCGGCCCATTCCTCAATACTCTGCAATTAAAAAATCAAAAAACATGGGCTATAACCCATCGTTTTTTTTAACACTCCGCAATTTGTTAATGTTTCCCATCCTCCGCAATTTGCTAATGTTTCCCATCCTTTCCGGTAAATACAACACATTGAGTAGGGCACTGCAGGGAGTTGAACCCCGTTCCGGTAAATCAGAAGTCCGACACCAGTGCCTTAGTTTTTGTGTTGTTCATTTACAGGTCCAGGTGTGCATACGCATGTGCGCCTATCCTCGTTTTTGAGAAACGAGGATAACTTTTTTTTTTCAAAATTTCAAAACACATTGGCTATAACCCATCGTTTTTTTCATTTTTTCATTTTTTTCAAATCCTCAAAAATGATAAAAAACGGCGTGCTATAGTATGCCATACGATATGGGCTATAGCCCACGGTCCAAAATGATGAGAAACGAGGCTAACTTTTTTTTTCAAAATTTCAAAGAACATGGGCTATAACCCATCGTTTCTTTCATTTTTTCATTTTTGTCAAATCATCAAAAATGATGAAAAACGGCGCGCTATAGTATGCCGTACGATATAGGCTATAGCCCATGGTCCAAAATGATGAGAAACGAGGATAACTTTTTTTTCCAAAATTTCAAAAAACATGGGCTATAACCCATCGTTTTTTTTCATTTTTTTCAAATGCTCAAAAATGATGAAAAACGGCGTGCTATAGTATGCCGTACGATATGGGCTATAGCCCATGGTCCAAAATGATGAGAAACGAGGATAAACATTAGCAAATTGCGGAGTGTTGCGGAGTATGAGAAACATTAGCATTTATCCTCGTTTTTCATCATTTTGGACCATGGGCAAATAGTACAACTTCACTGGATACAACTGGCAACCATTGCAATAAATTTCATTGGTTTAATTTTTTTGACCAGTAAAATGCATTTCAGAAAACAATTGGATTTTCTGGGCATTTTCAGGGCACCAAAACAATCTGGGCACTAGGGACATGTGGGCACCAGGACAACTGGGCACTAGGGACATGTTGGCACCGGGACATGTGGGCACCAGGACAACTGGGCAGTTGTCCATGTGCACACATGTCCCTTGTTCCTAGGTTTCCAGTTTGGGAAACACCAATCTGAGAATCCCATCGTCAAATATTCGGGAAAACAGCGCCTCCCCTAGGCAACAGTCTGTCTTGAGAGACTAGGGAAACACTGACTGTTCTACTTTATTTATTTAATGCCATTTATATCTGGGACTGGGACTGGGACTGGGACTGGGACTGGGACTGGGACTGGGACTGGGACTGGGACTGGGACACCCCCCCCCCCCCCCCCCCCTTGCCACATGCCCCTGTGCAGCTGCACATAGCGGCGGATGGTAGATCCGGCCCTGGTGTGTGAGGTATGTAAATCAAGGCATAAAGTCAGTCAAACAAACAAAAGGGTGCTGTCACCTGGAGGGGATCATCATCGGATCCAGGGAGCAGTGATCAGGTGCTCCCAATGCACCTATATGATTGGGGAAGATGGGGACCTTGGCCGACGCCTATACATAGATCTGTGAGGGGAAACACATAGACAGGGGAGTACACATAGATCTGTGAGGGGAAACACATAGACAGGGGAGTACCAGTACAAAGGGACACAGACAACACAGGCCCTGCAGGCCAGGCCAAAGGGGATGTTGACAAATGGCTTCAACAGAGAATTGCTGAGAAAATGAATCATAGCACAGTCAACCTAATTTGATCTACAAAGATAATTATTAGTGCTAATATCATATAATATAGTAAAGTATGTCGTCATGTCATTCTTTTACCGTCGAAAACCATGAGGAACTACATACTATAGTATGTTGTCCATGAAATCTGTTTGTCGACCTACTATAGTATGTCTTTTATTCATGGATTTCGATGACATACTATGTACTAGTATGTCGTTTTTCATGTCTTTTGACGACATACTATACTAGTCATTTTTGGGGTTCAAATGAGTTCACAGATTGTACTAAGCATGAGTCTGAGCTTATAGCAGCAGTGCATTACACAAAACTAAAGGAACACCAATCACTGCAGAGCTACAGTTGTAGCCAAAACACATATGGCCAATTTGCATGTGGCTCGTAAAAATAACAAATCACCCCAAACAAACAAAACCTTAAAGATCAATCCCTCGCAGTCGCCAGCCTGTTCTTTCTCTCTGGCGACTCCATTTGGTATTTTCATATCCAACACAAGCAGTCGTCCCCCCACCCTCCCCCACACCCCCTGCTACCCCCCACCGCCATTTCCTCCAGCCCAGCCTTGTCACCCTTTCCGACAGGCCCCAGCCAGGGACCTGTCAGGTCGATAATATATAACCTTTGGCGTGGTCGTGGTGCATCTGATAAAGTTCCTCACTTTGTGGCATGACAGTGTGCGCAGGACTAATTTACTGTGCTTTGCTAAAGGAGCGCGCGGCGCTGCTGCCTGTCTGTCTCTGGTTCAGTGGTTTGTGACAGGCGGGCAAGTGGAGGAGCAGGCTAAGTCAGTGACCCGCCATGCTTGATGTACATCACTGTGACACTGACCTACTTAACTGCCACCTCCTCTTGGACGTCAAACAAATCACACAGCTGACATTTGGAGAGAATTCTTGCCTGGACGACCGTAGTTATAGGCTTGACAGATAAACAAGAAGCTAGTAACACCTTTTTTCTTATTTGTGATAACAGTTATTGCTGGTTAACTCCATTTCAACCTGCCATTCCTATCTTGGGCGTGTCAATAAAAAAACAATTATGTCCACAGTGTCAAAACAATCCGTTTTTTTGAACAACACAAATGCCCAAAAGAAGCAGCTCTACAAGCTCACAATGCGTCACATCGTGCCACGTTGTGAGCTTGTTGAGTTGCTATTTCTTTACCAATTTGTAGATAGTCTATTTTTGTATGTACAGAATACGGCTTAAGTGGTTAAATAAAAGATTAAAGATTAAAGGGATTCTACGATGTGCCATTTTGGAAACGTGATTGCTGCTGTCTTTCAGAAGGCAGGATAATTTGCTTGCTGACACATAATAGGCCCTATACGCACATGGCCATCAAAGTGAACATCTCAACTCGAACCAGACACAGATTGATGGCGGACGGGGCCGAGACGGTTCCTCCGCGGCGTGCTTAGTTAGGGACCAATGTGGGAGGCAGTGACCCGGAGCGAGGGGTCCCGTCAGTGGCTGTCCCCGTCTGCGGCCCCCGCTGCCTGTCAAAGTCACATTTTAATCGCAAACATAATTTGAATTTACACTAATGAATACAAATGGCTCCCAGGACTCCACAAGCTGAGCGTAATAAATTATTATTGCTCCTAACAATCGCACTTCGCCGGCCCTTTTTCAATTAGCCGCCCCCGCGGAGATGGTCGTGGAGGGGCCCACTCAAATGATGATAAACGATGCCACTCACGACGCCGCGAGTCCGATTCCCCGCTCCGGTGGCTTTCTAATCTGGGAACATCTTCGACGTGACGAGGGATGAGGGTTCTCTCTCTTTTTTCTTCTTTTTCAATTTCGAACCCACAGCTTGAAGGGAATGTTGCTTAATTGAAAGCAGGTGTTAATCAACCTAGCTCTGATGTGGCATGTGATTGTAGGAGGGAGTTTGACAAAGAGAAGATCATTCTTGCCACTGTGGTGAAGTACCGTCTCTCTTTCTGCTCTTGCACTCTTCAAATAGAACTGTCCTTTCATCCTAGAAACATAACAAAACTGCCTCTATATTATATCAAATCCCATCCATGTCACAGCATTAATAATTGGGCTACGGTTTCCTTGACACGGCAAAATACAGAATCATAAAACACGGGACGTGATGTTAAGACTGTCCATTGTGCCAATAGATGGTGTGGGCTCACATGAGATTACCTTGATGTTAAGAGTGGCATTAGGAGGTGTATTTCAACTAGGGTATGATGTCAATTTTGGGACACATCCTCAGTAGTGTGCCTTTGAATCAGCGGGTGTTTCGGCCTTCCAACACTATACACCCTCATCAAAGGTGGCCAGCTAAAGGGTGATCAAGCCTTAGCTTGTGTCCCATGCCCAATCATTGAGATTTGCCTCCCACGAGACTATGCAAGGCAGGGGCGTCCTCTTCCCTGAGCCAGCCATACAGCTGACCGCATACCTAAAGTATATAACTTCAAAGTCATCAGCTATACATTTAAATATATTTTCCTATATAAATCTATTTTCTTCTGTCAGTATACCAACGAGCTCCTTTAAATCACAGTGAAAGAGCTTTTTCAATTCCGTTGTAGGCCTACTCTTTCCCAATCCCCTCCAAGTCAAACCCAGGTTAAGCCGAGTGAAAAACGTTCTGGGTAGCATGATAATTATATGGTAATGTGGTGGAAACAGGCTATTATAGAACTTGGAAGATCAGCTGCAGTCTCTCTGTTAGCTCATGTGTGTGAAAACCTAAATATGAACAGTTCCACAAACATGGGAGTGCTTGAGTCGGAGGAAGTTCAGGAATGTGTGCGATTATGCATTTCTATGCCAGCGTTTCTAAAAATATGACATTTGAAGGACCTCCGTATAACTCTGAGAGTTTACAAATGGAACCAAATGGACCCCTTTGGTTCCATTTGTAAGCTATACTCTCAGAGTTGCAGACCTGTAAGATGGAGTTTGCATTGCTGTTAACTACATGGTCAGCTGACAGGCACATAGGGAAGCATCGGCCCTCTCCCCAAACCTTTTTCTTTTTTTTTGGCAGGAAATAATGGCGGTATTGTTCAGTGAAAATAAAATGCCAACAACTCTATTTGGTCAGGGAATAACGGTAAGTAATGACACAGGCTAACAAAGGTTCCCTTCTTTGTAAAAACGAGTCTGTTTTTGCTATCATTGCTGTAATAACACACAACCAACTTACCGCTGCCATAGACCCTACTATGGCAGCTGAATGGTACAAACCTAATCCTCGCCTTTGCAGCTGGTTGAACTGCCACTAACGTTGTCACCCTTACAGCAGATCTGCTACTCTCAATGCTTTTGTGTGGGTGCATGTCAAAAGCATTGCGAGTAGCAGATCTGCAGGGTCCAAATGCGACGGCCAGTGGCGTGTGTTGAGCTTGTGGATCTGCAACTTTTGCTATTTTTTCATTTGAATCCTGAAAAGTAAGTGGACAGAGATGCTATATGCTTATTCCATAATAATATATCATACTTATACTTACTTACTTTACTTGCTTACTTACTCACTTACTCACTTAATTTACTGTACTGTTTCTCATCTGAAAAACATGAAAATACCTGACAGCTTATTGGGACCCAGACAGTCTCATAAATTTAAATATAATGGCCCTGAATGAAAATTAACCACATGAACCAATACTTTACCTATTCTGGGGGCAAAGAGATCTGGTTTAAAGGGAAATACTGGCGGATCTAGCATAGAACCCTGGGGGACCCCGGTTTAAGTGGTTAACTGACAGATGATTCATGCAGCATCCCAGGTATTTCTCATACTTGATGAGGGGTCATGTCACCATGCAGGAAATGGCACAGAACCTGACACAGTTTGGAAGACTAACGGCCTCAGCTAATTAAATCCATCACGCAAAGCACTTCTGGATGTAATTCTAGACCCCACACGGAGCTCACCGCACAAAACCCAAGGGGGGGCCGGGGGGGGGGACGGCGCTACACATCAAACTTCAGATAATTACAAGTGAACCTACAGCAGCAGCAACCTACAGAGGCCTTATAATCGTTATTTGGCTTGTGTGCGCTCGCTGAGAAGTTAAGTTTAGAAGCCGCTAATAGGTGGTGTTCTTATTCGGCAGTGTGGGCACGGATCTGTCTCCGTGCGTTTTGTCACTGTCAACCGTCACGGCTTATAGGTTATAGGATTGGGAAACCCGTGGGGGTTGACGGACTCACAAAGGGCATATGGTCAACATCACATCGCACAAACACTCAGGTATGCTATACGCCGCTCATTCCATGCCATTTCAAAAGTGACTGCTCAGGAAAAAAACCTCCACGCCAAAAATGTAATAAAGAATAAAGTCCTCAGTGTTAATTTAACCCTGAATGGAGTTGCAGAGGGCCAATTTTCTTGTATTGAGTTAAATTAATGGTAACACGGAGGACTTTACGGCGCAATAAATCAGTTCTTTGTTTTGGAGTCTGGGGGGACTGTGCAGTAATTATTGCGGAACATACACAGTAAAATCCTCAGTGTTCATGTATTCGTTTGCAACTGCTCCAGGGGACCCGGCCTGGCTAAATGATTGATGGCTGGAAACCAAGTGGACCCTTTACCGGTCTGCAACTGTGAGAGGGTACAAAGGGTAACCCATGTGGACTACTGGATACTGATACATTACACTGTAAAACCTCCAGTTACGGGTCCATTTGGTTACATTTAGTACACTCTCAGGCAGTGTACTGTGAGGAGGGGGTTGCATGGTCTTCCAATGAACTTCCTGTGTTAATGACACGGACGTAGTATTTGCTGACTCCTGCTCAACGAGGCACACAGGTGAGTCAACATCACCTTTCCTCCCGTCTTCCACTTAGCACTTCAACGCGGCACGGCTGAAATACACGCGCTTCCCTCGGAAACGGGGAAAAAAAGAAAGAATTAAACCAGCCAACAGGAGCATGGCATGGGCCTGCTTATTGAAAAAAAAATCTGTGTTGTTGCTGCTGCCCTGAAACGTCTCTACTAGGCTAGTAGGAGCAGTAGGTCGAATTATCTCGGAGTTAATTCTCTCCACTCCGTCACGCAAGCATGTCTATGTTCCCAGGGTCCTAAAAAAAAGGGCTAACTCAAGCAGATGGCACACCATTATCACTATCTTTGCCTCCTATCGCCATATTCTATCTTTTTGAGTTTGTTTAGTTTTTTCCCGTAAATCACTAGTTCACTACCCTATACTTGATCATACTAACTACACAAGTCACAATTAAGTCCCAGTCACGCAAATGCATAAAACATAGCAGATCCACAAGCTGGAAACATGGTGTGAATCGACGTGTTTTGAGCGTTTTGAGCTTGTCGAGCTGCTTTTGAATTTGAATCTTGAAAAGTAACATTTTTGTACAATTTACAAATTTAGGCACTTAGCAGACGCTCTTAATCCAGAGCGATTTACATGAATGTACATTGTACATAATGAGGTTTCCACCCGACAGAGACGATAGCCATAACGATGGTGAATGAAACCTAAACCTAGACTAACGCTGGGAACAAAGGACCCTGGGAAAATAGAAATGACCCCTTTGTCACAAATTCTGACGCATTTGGGTCTGTCAATAATCAAATCTCTCAGGCAGATCAGAAAGAGGGGATTTAAGTGGTCCATGTTTACCTCAGGGGTGTCTGTTTGACTTTTGTTTATGCCCACGTTTCCCCAGACAGTGCAAAATCCATTGGTTATGTACGGTATAGAAACCAATTTCCCAGTGTCCTTCAGGGCAATAACTCCCAGACCTCCCAAGCACTACACAACTACCGCCAACAGCGGGATGGCGTCATCGACAACGGGCATAAACAGGGAAAAACACTTGGCGATGAAGGATCGCCGGTGTCAACGTATTGTGAAAGTGCCCCTTAATAATACCCTGTGAAATATCCTGCTCCATAGCGTGACCAGTAATGATCGGCTTCGCAGGGCCATTCCCGCGTGAATCCTCATTCACAGGTGAGGTGAGTAATGGAAGGATGGCTTGTATAGGCCTACAATCTCCAAGCCGTTTATTAATCCCACAAAAACAAACCAAGCGAGTTTGAGCCTCGCACGCCGGTGCCTGACAGGGATTCAAGGTGAGACTTAAGTGACAGGAAGGGACGGGGACACTACAGCGGAGGAGGACTTGCATGGGGAGAATTAAGGGAGAGGCAGAGGAGGTGAGAGAGGGAGGCGTCGGGGAGGCGAGTGGAAGCCCATAATTTGTGTGCTATTTTTAATCTCTAAAGAAAACACGCCGGTGCATGAGACGGTTTGAGCCCGTGTGGTGTGTAGAGGAGGAGGGGAGCGGGCTGGAGGATTTACTGGGAGCCGGTGAGCTCATTTCGACACTTTCCCCAGGCTTTTAAATCACGCCTCTCCGCCGAACTCACTTCTACTAATGACTTTACCACCAACAACCTCTGTCCTCTAGCTCACTGATTCGCAAACACTGGGCCGGGACCCATTTGTGGGTCGCGGACAGATTTGTATGGGTGTCTTTAATTTTTCACTCCTACATTTTGTATTTATTATTTCCAAAAACATTCCCAAAAAAGCAAAAAAAATCATGAATTAAAGACAATTTCAATGATTTCATAAAGAAATCAAAGAAATTCCATAAATTAGAAAACAAATGTTTAACAAGTAGTGAAAATAGCTCATCTACAAGCTCACAAGCTATGCTTGTAGATCAGCTATTTTATAGTTTGGGAACTTCTCTTTTGGGTCACGGGCTAAAACGTTTGGGAACGGACGGATTCTCCTGAATACTGTAGTGTAGACTACTGTGAGGCTTCATCCCACATACATGGATGTAAACAGTCCACACGACACAGCTGCAGCTAGGCCTTATACTTTGATACTTTGAATTCATGTGTAACCACATTGAACCCTGTAGCTAGCTAGCGTCACTTTTGTCTGGGTAGGTGAAAAAAGAGGTGTTAAGGTGCCAGACTTGGATGGTTAGAGCGGAGTGATTACATACAAAGTCAATGCAAGCCGAGAATTGCGCGAACGGGCGCGGCGCGACCTGGTGCGGTACAAACGGGACGAGGCGAATATATATATATATATATATTCAGGTCCAATTCCTCATGGGGGCCGAGATCCCTGGTACAATTCCTCATGGGGGCCCTGGGGCCCCGGCCCCCACAGACTTTACGTCACTGGGTGAACCGCTAAAGTGGATGAACGTTCTCCAAAAAATGGATGAACATTCTGCGAAAATGGGATAACATTCGGCTCAAGATCTACAAGCTCACAACATGCTGCGCTGCGACACGTTGTGAGCTTGTAGATAGAGCTGCTATTTTTGCTATTAGACAACAAAGTATACACAGGCTTTAAGTGGCAGAAAAGAAAAACAAACAATCACCTTGGGACAGATGGAACATCATGTTGTTGGTATTTGTAGTTTTTGTGATTTTCATTTATACAATCACATACTTATATTCATGCAATCCATATGTACACATTTGTAGTGTTACATGTGTCTTACGTCTGCTGTACAGTATGCTTGAATGTAAAGTGGAATGTAAAGTGTAATAATGTGTGCGAACTGAAGCGTGTGAATTTGTATGCACTGGATTGTTTCATTTATGTTTTCCATTCATATATATTTTTTATGTGGACTGTAATGTTTAATGTATAAATGCATTTGTTAATATTGTTTTAAGACTGGAGGACAGGAAGACTGCGGATCATAACAAATGACAAACTTTGCGGCTGTGAGAGATTTTAACAATAGCGTGGCGATATCACATTTTTCATCAAGTTATTCAATAACCCATCCATCCTGTCGCTGGAGACTTCGAAAGCGAAATGACACATCCTATAAAAACAAATTCAAGGAAATGACATAGTTATCGTTGAGCGATTAGGAGAATACTTGACAATTGAGGTCCACGGCCTGCTGTCATCGCAATAAATAGCCTATGCTGCTGACAGGCCACGCACACACGCACGCACTGCACACACGCACGCACGTACGCAAACACGCACGCACACAAACGCGTTTGTATTACTATACTTTTGAGGCCATCGACATTTTAGAACATAACATTTTATAAATGCCATAGAAAAGGTGCACAGGGGCAGGGGTGAGCAGAGAGAGAAGGAAGGAGGAAGAGTGAATGGGAGAAAGAGTAAATCTGCCCCGTGGTTTTCCCCAGCGTCGGGTTCGTGTGTGTGTGTGCGTGCGTGCGGAGCGGCGTGTTTCCTGGGGTTTCCATGCTGTCACACAAAGACCCCTGTGAGACCGGCTTATTTACCCTGCAGTAAAAACCCGAGAGGGAGTATACCCCGTAGTAAAAAAAAAAGTGGAGTGGGGGGCTCCTCTAGTGGAACTAGATTTAGGGCCGTGTCCGGCGCTCTGCTCTGTGCCATGCCGTCAGGGAAAACCCTACGGAATAAGAGCAGCACGCTCCTCCTCTGTTATGCAGCCTACAATTGGTTTGTACGGCGAGCTGTACTGTAACGTGTCACGTTTTTCCCCTCTATAGAAAAGAATATAGAAAAAGATTATTCTATATGTTTTTTTTTCTCCGTGACCCCCAATCTACTACAGTGTTTATTTAACCTGGAACCAACGCTGAGAACGAGTGGTTTAAAATAAATTGGTTCTCAAAGTGGGGTCCGGGGACCCTCAGGGGTCCTAGGGGGTCCACAGGTTAATTAGTTAATATAGTGTCACAATCATTGTGACCACGTTATTTTTTTTTAACTAAAATCTTTGCTTCTGGAGGTCCCCGGCAGAAAGTTCACTTTTATATGGGGGTCCGTGGCCAAATATATATATCAATTTGCGGATCCTTGGCCCAAAACAGTTTGAGAACCACTGGTTTAAATTCTGCTTAATTCTGTATAGGTGAAGAATTATACGCCAGTCTATCTTGTGTTCTGTTCACTATCAGAGCCTTCTAAAATGCTATTGCTTTCGACAAAAAGTAAATATATTTCAGAATAGTTTTTAATTAAAGAGAGAGAGGTATTACATTGTTCTCAGTCATCGGTTACATGGTCGCTATAGTACAGTGACGAGATATGAATTCAGCATAAAGGAGAGGTTGTGCAATTCAGCGTCGTTACATTTCAACTCCCGTTTATTGTATTAAGCACTTGTCAAGACTGTACAAGAATGAGCTTTTTTTCACAGGTGAATGCAAAGTGTGCGTCATAACTTTTGTGCGCGTCATCATTTTTGTCACAAAGAAAACCCATATCCTTGACCCACAGGATCAAACCAACATCTTCAGCGGGATCTCGAGTGGCTCTTTTTTTTAGACCAGGAAGGTCAACCACAGAACCTGTTCATAATGACCCGAAACTCTCCAGAACCTGCAACGTTCTGTGATGGTTTTGTGTTTTATGCACCCATTCGTATAACCAGAGGAACCACCGCTGACAGGACGACAGGTATACGTACTGTAATGCGAAAATAGACAATCTCATGCTTTGTATGTATATATGCTTGTAGATCGGCTATTTTCGCAATTTTAGAAAAAAAAAGGAAGAAAAACAAAAGACACAAGTATAAGATCTAAGTTTATAAGGGTTCCCAGAATTCAGGGTTCTTACCACCTCCTGAGCAGGGCCTGAATTATATGTTCTGAGAACCTTATCCGAAACCGAGCCCTAAGTGTATACGGAAACAAATAAAGATCCCGAGAAACATGTTGCACGGCACGCGGCGCGGCGCGGTCCGGTCCGCTTTAGGTCTTACGTAGTCAAAAAAGAGCCAAAGGAGAGCTCCTATACGGACCATTTGGAAGAGGAAGAAGAAGAAAAAGAAGAAGATGTGCTGGAAACCAATTGAGCTGAAAAGTGGTTTCATTTCATACACAGTACAGTACAGAGGCAGATGGCTGTACATTGGCCATAACACATGGCAAAGATAGACTCTTACTAGCATATCACAAACAGAGGTACCGTTATTACGAACATGTCATTGGGCAAAAGGCTCTCATTCTGAACCCCCCACCCAACCGTCCCGGAAAGCGGTGGAGAGTATTGCTTTGTTACATTCCACAGCTTGATCATGTCCAAATGTGCGACGTCTACAGTCATTAAGGAAATAAACTCCATGGCTAAAGGATAATCGTACTTTGAAAGACTGCATGCAGTAGCAGAAGAACGATGCAGCGGCACATTAGCAGCTAAAAAGTGTGCGTCTAAAGCCTGAGGTTGAAATCAGCAGCAGCAAATTTTCAATCTGTTCAGTCGGTAGATACATTATAGTACGCAGCTCTATCAATTTGTACATCATATACATACATATATACAGTGGCAATGACAAGATTGTGAGCCCCTTGCTGTTGTTTGTTTGTGCTCTTCACTGTGCTATACAGAAAGGTTGATGCAAAAAAAAAAAAAGAGAGGAAAAAAAAGTGACATCTTAACTAACCTCGCAATTATTTCGAGAGACCGGTTAAAGAGATTATCCCCCCGAAAATTGTGCTTGCCAACACGCCGTCTCCCGACTGGAAAAAATCTCCACTAGACCTTTGATCAAATCACAAAATTGTGCATTTTTGTAAATATTTGCTGTTGTACCACATCATCTGTATTACGACAGAATCGTCTAATAACAGATGTTTTAGTTTTTGTGCTATGGCGTTGTTGTGCGATATGATGATCGTCGTGTCTTACGGAAAAGGAAATGCAAGCGAAAGACAACTGGCAGCGATGGGGGTCACAACGTTGACATTGCCGCCGTTTACAAACAACTTATTACAGCAAGTAAAGTGAGAATCAATATTCCTCTGGCTCTGGTGGTCAATAAAAACTTGACCTTGTTTTAAAGTCTCCACCAAACAAGACCTCAGCTAAAAGCTGTGCATACCATCTAACCCAACTGGTTCCTACTCTCGAATCGGTTCCGTGGCCCACCTCCTCCGCCCCTCCTCCCCCCCCGGTGAAAGCGAGCCAGGGGTTACGTTCGGAGCCAGAGGTGCAACAAGTCTTTCCAAGGCACTTGATTCACTGTTCACTTCCATAGGTGACCGAAAATAAACGACAGTATCCTTTTGATTCCTTAATGCCCTTAATTATCTCCAGCGTATGAATGCACTTATTCTTAATGACATGTCGACACATGCTTCATCAAATCCCACTCATCGTCGTGTACTGAAACAGATTCGCGCTGTCGGTTTGCGATCCGTTTATGCTTGTGCACTTTGATGAGCGAGGTGACATTATTGCCCGATAAAAGATGCCCGCTGGTAAATATATATATTCTTTTTTTTTTTCCTTTTTTTTTATGATTACCAGTTTTTAAGATTTCATGCAATGTAGGTTGTTAAGAAATAAATACATCTTGCAAATGAAAAGACGGTGGAGAGTGGTAAAATAGATACATTTAAATAGAAACATAAATTATATATAAAAAAAAAGAGAAAGAAAGAAAAATGCTCGAAACAGAAGGCAAAGTCACTCAGCCCGAAAAGGCAACAAACTCAGTGATCTAAGTAAAATCGTTAACACAATCACAGCACTATAAATGATACGATAAGTGAATTCAGAATCCTGCTTCTTTCGCATGTCATTACGGATCCTGTGGATAACAGGGTGATAACACTGTCCATACTATAGCCCGGTCGACCTATTACCAACCCATGCAGTCATAGGGTTGACCACTGCGGCGTCACCACAGCCTGCAGTCCTTTAGTCTGTGCTGGAGCTGCGAACACTCACACTACTTTGTGGTCTCGGGGACTGTCCGGTTGCCATTGGTTTCCATGAAGCTGTAAAATCCCCTGTAAAACCTCCAACCAGACTTTGTAGCAGAAGAGGTACTGTTCCTGAAAGGACACGAGAGAAACAACGGCCGTTGTCTTACATCGTAATACGACGACGTCGCGAGAAAATAGCGGATCTATAAGCGCACATCGCGTCTTCGTTGCGACACAATTTACAATTTAGGCATTTAGCAGACGCTCTTAATCCAGAGTGATTTAAGAAGGAACAACATAATTATGGTAACAGATCAAATACATAGAAATAGCCATCAAGGATCATAAGGACACGTATAAGAATCTGTCTAACAGTAGAATATCTGTAAAATGGAAACTATGACGCGTTGTGAGCTTGTAGGTCTCCTATTTTACACTTGCCAAGGGTTGCATTTTATTTAAAAAAAAAGTGAAACAGTGCTGTGGCCGGTACTCACCTTGGTCTGAATCATCCCGTACCTCTGAAGTCTCATCTGTTTCACAATGTCAATCACGTTAATCTGGGGACACAGATGTATATATGTATGTTATGTACTGTATGTACATACGTACGTATTTATGCATGTACAGTATGTATACCACCCACCCCTCCCGAGCATGACATAAGAGAGAGCATGACGTATCTAAATGACCGTGAGTAACGGTCAGATCACACTCATGCAACGGACATATTTGAGGGGCGCTAGCCCTACAGGTTAAATGTTTGTTTTTAGTTCAATGTTTGTTTTAAAAACGCCATTGACAATGAAGGGACAATTTACATCATATTGTCCCTCATTACATCATAAATGATTGTCTCTTTATTGTTAATGGCATTTAATGTTTGTGTTGGCACCGTTTGTATTACATCACCATTACCATCACCTAATCAACATGAGTTAGACTTTAATACATTAGCGGCCCTCACTTCACACGGGTGTGATTTTGTATTATATACATCGTCTCTGTCGGGTGGAAATATATGCCCCAAAAGACTTTACTTTTCAGGATTCAAATACAAACAATATCCAAAATAGCAGATCGACAAGCCGAAAACCCTTTTTTTCCGAGCTTGTAGATCTGCTATTTCGGATACTTCCGTGTGACGCCCGTAGTATGATTAAGTATGGCGCTAACTTACCGTACGTAAAGGAAGAAAGAATAACCACACATACATAAAAAAATAGAATATGGAGATAAGAGGTTTCCTGGCCCACAGCGACACAGACAAGACACACATATGGCTCTCGCACTCACAGGCAAGTCGTTCTCGATGAGGCTGAGGATGATGTCGGTGCAGATGAGCACTCCGGCGCGTCCGATGCCGGCGCTGCAGTGCACGGTGACGGGGCCCTTGTGGTGCACGGCGCGCAGGTAGCGGATGAAGCGCACCAGCTGCTCCGAGCAGCGCGGCACGCCGTGGTCGGGCCAGCGCGTGAACTTCAGGTGACGCACAAAGTGGGTCTCGCCCGTCTGAAAAGGTTGAGAAAGAGCAAGTCGCTGGCTGGTACTTTTAACCCATTGAGGCCTGATACCACATTCTTCAAAATGTCTTCTAAATAACAGTTTTCTGAAAAACCTGACACAAATTCTGACCTGATGGGGGTGAATCTGGGGTAGAAGAGGAACGTTACATAGTGTAGCTTTAGTGTATTTATCAATTTCTACCTTTTGAGCTAATAGAGCCTGCCTGCTTGCTCATGGGATAAATGTAATCTTGCATGACCAGCAGAGACATTTAAAATGGCCAAAGCTTAGGACGACTTGCCACCATTTTTGCCACCATTATTTCCACTTTCCTCAGAAACTCGACTTCTAGTGACATCATCGATGGGGAATCCAACCTAATAGAAACTGCAGGCTTTCTATTCCTGAAAAGTTAACAATTCTATAATGGAAGCCATCGTTCTGACGATAATAAAAATAAAAATATATATATATTTTTAATCTTGTTTTTTTCCCTTGTTTTTCTGCCTGTGATGCTGTCACTGTGTTTCTGACCTTCCCACAGCCCTCCTATGAGACACAGACCGAGTAGATTTGTCTTCTTTTTTTTGCTATTTTATCATGAACAACAGTGAGGACCAATGATATGAAGACGGGTTGCAAAATGGTGAAGTGGTTCTAAAGGGCGATGCTTGTATGTCTCACCTCGGTCTCCACCATGCGTATGCTCTTGATGTAGAAGTACTCCAGACACTGGTGGTTGTCCAGGTGCAGCTTGTAGCGGCCCACCGTCAGCGGCGCGCTCATCCTCTCGGGCCAGTACTTGTGACACTTGACCCGGCCGCGCTCCACCTCCTGGGTCATCATGGCGATGACGTCCGACTTGTTCTCCCACACCATCTGCCAGAAGGCGGGCACGGTGGCGGGCAGCGGGCCCTGGCACGAGATGTAGGAGAACTCCTCGCCGCCCACCGGCATGCGGATGTAGCTGGCGTTGATGTAGTCCTGGCTCTCGCCCAGGGGAACGCGGGTCTTGTCGTCTGTTGCAAGCGGGAAATGCAAAGAGAGAGAGCAATGAGACCTGAGGTGGGGTCGATTCCACAAATGTCTTCTTATAAATCCTAACTTCCTAAGTGGTGCTCAAAGATGTTCATGTCAAGGACTGACAACATTGTAGGCTATGTATTAGCCGGCCGACCCCCATTTCCATATGTCGTTCTGGGGGGACCCCCCGCCCCCCAGAAGCAAAGATATGAGTTCAAAACGTTCGCTGTTAAAGGATATACATTCAAAGATTAGATTTTAACACATTGTCTCGATTTTTCAAATATAGCAGATCTACAAGCTCATAGAGCTTATATTATCCGCTCTTTTTCAATAGCCAAAGTTTAAACTAATGGTTAAAAGAGGGAAGGTAGACAGGAGAAAGAAAGAAAGAAAGAAAGAAAGACAAAACATTTACTGTATATGCTAAACGCGCAGGACAAAAATGTGTGCATTAGATTAAACCATGAAATGGAAGTAAACACATTTTTTATTTTTTTACTATAGAGAGGTTTCATATGTTTCTTAGAGGTTTCAAAATACACGATTTGGCGCATCTGTTAATCATAAACAAACCTCACAGGCAGACAATTGTTGCCCTGTTGTTGTTTGGCCCACAACAAGCTCAGCCATTCAACAGTACATGGTAAATAAAGCCAAGTCAACAAGCCTGGAGGAGCCGGGCAAAACAAGCTGGCGCAGTACAGAGGCTTGTTGACGAAGAGAGAGAGACAGAGAGAGAGAAAGAGACAGAGAGAGAGAGAGAGAGAGAGAGAGAGAGAGAGAGAGAGAGAGAGAGAGTCAGAGAGAGAGAGAGAGGTGATGCACTGAGGGAGGCCAGGAATGTTTTTCGGGGGGGGGGGGGAGTCTTCCTGCCCGCCGCATTTTGCGAGGTCAAAACAACACGCGTTCGGAAATGCTCCGTGGAAAATGAAGTAGTCAGGCGCTAATACGAATGGATCGCTGCGCTACTCCCAACACAGTGGACGCTGCTTCCTCCTGAAAGCACATGCACGCTCAAGGCGTTCTCTGGGGGAGCAGCCGAAAGGCATGCCGAGCAGATGGAGAGGTGTGTGTGGTGGGGCATTCTCTCTAGGGGACACTATCTTTGTCATCGCCCTATAGTCCATCTCAACTCTCTGACTCCCTCTCTCTGCCCAACAAGGAGCACTTAAAATGTTACGTAAGTTTGTGTGAATATAGTATACACATGTAGTATAGTAGTGGTGGAAAGTAGCTCGGGCCAGTATGGTGGTGGTATGTAAATAAGAACATTTACATAAGTGCAGTATTAACTACAATCTTGAGTTATCCGAGGACTTTCAATTTTCCAATTTGATACGAGGCAAATGTTGTACTTCTTACGCCACTATACAATTATTTGACACGTTTGGTTACTAGTCACGTTGCAAATTTAGAATATAAATACAAAACGCACATAAACCACAGTCCCTCAGGTCTTCTGTTTTCTGTTATCCCTACAAAACGGTAACCTGACTCTGCCAGATGGTGGCGGTACTGAGTACCGCCACGGCGGAGTCAGGTTAACACAACGGATTCTGGGGTTTAAGTGGTTAAGTGATAAATTATTATGAATTATTGTATCGTAAACTATACCCAGCATGCAGCACATACAGTACAGTAATTAAAATCAGCCCCACCTTAAAGTGATGAATGCATGACTAGTAATTATACAATCCAATAATATGATTATGAAACGGGCCATTCTGCATAATGAGCACTTTTACGTTTGGTACTCAAAGTATAGTATGATGCCAATACGTTTGTATTTGTATTTTTTTTTCTTTTTCTACTCAAGTCAAATTTTGAATGCAGGAGTATTTCTACATTGTGGTACTGCTACTATTAATTCAGTAAAAAAAAAAAACACCATTGTGTGTATGCAATGTGCATTACTGTATGTACACACTGTATGTAATTCTTATTTAACACGCACACACGCACACACGCACACATGCATGCACACACGAATCTCTACACATCCCATGTAATGTAAAGCCCATGTGTGTGTCAGTGATTACAGTAGTGCGTGCTTGTTCTTTCATGCTGCCAGGCTGTGGTGTCTCTGTTTACTCTTCTAGAAGCTGATCTGCAGACCTCTTATTAAACCGTAACAGAGCCTGCAATTAGCTTCCCAGACTACCGTATTTAGTGCCGTGGTAATGACCTGATAATTACGGCATAATGCTAACAGATGACACCATCGCACATTAACTAAAGGCGCGGGGCGGAATTATGAGCTATTGGTACATGGTAAATAAATGCTTGGCGCTACTGTTGGGGCATTGTTTGGTGTAAAATGAAAAAAATAAAAAAGTATTCTTGAAAATACCGTGAGTATTAAATCCTCGTATTCCTGTAAACAACAGAAACTAAGCCAGGTTAACCTGGCCATGCCAAGAAAAGTGTTTACAAAGGTACGGGCCCTATAAATGCCAGGTCTGTGAGTTTACGGCTTTTTACGAGCTCAAGAACAGCGGCCAAATACAAAGCAGTAGGGAAACATGTATTAAAGTATGGGTGCTAAAAGGCAGTGGTTCTCAAATTGGGGTCCGGGAATCCCCAGGGGGGGGTGGGGGAGCTCACAGCGCGCAATGTGAGCTTGTACACAATACATTTTTCAGATGGGGGTCAACAATACACATCAACTTAGGGGTCCTTGACATGAAAATGAAAATGTTTGAGAACCACTGTGAAACCTGTCCTGATATCACTCCCACTACTACTACCACTTGGGTCGTGGAAGTATTACATCTATTGAACATACCCATCTGTATTCCAAAAAGAAACAGCGATTCGGTCATGTACAGAATACGACTCTGTTTCGTTTATGATATTGAGTTACATTTGATAACATCTGTGGTTGGATTTGTACTTCTTCACCATCAGCTGATGCTTCATCAGCTATTGGTACATGGTGGTACAGATGAGTAACATCGTCCGGCCGATTTATTTGTTTATTTTTGGAACACAGTTCTTATATGACGCGATCTAAGATTTCTCTATTGGGACTCTTCTCAACAGAGTGTACATAACTCTGTGACGCAGGGCGTTGTCAGACTGCGGTGCTCTATAACATACACGGCCCGGCCGGGCCACATTGCGGACCCCACTTTCACTTTAAATGCAATGGAAGTTGAAACTGGACGGCAGATGGAATGACACTCACATGGTAGGATGTCCCTGTAGCGGTTCTTGTCTCTGTTCTCCGGGGCTTTGCCCACCAAACAGTTGTCAGCGGGTTTCAGATGTTCCAGAGCCTGCAACACACACACATTACATCATCATCCAACGCTCATTATACCACCCTTTCACAGGATATAGAGCAGTGGTTCCCATTGGTTTTTGCCCCGTGACACGCAAACTAGTGAAAATAGCAGATGTACAGTACAAGCCTTGTAGACCTGCTATTTTCACTACTTTGTAAACATTTGTTTTTTATTTTATGGATTTTGTTTGTGTGTTCATTCATGAAATTACTGTAAAAAAAAAGAGTTAAAAAAAAGAGATATAGTTTAACATGGTTTAATGTCGTTTACTGTAATCAGAATTGGATGTACATTGGATGTACAGTATGGGCTGTCAATGCCAGAAAGTAGTTTAGTAGGCGTTCCCGCGTAACTTCTGGGTATGTTGATGATGTCACGCGCATACCCTCAATTCCTTAGTTTCACAAACACAGGATATGATGTTATTACCCAAAGTGCCATATTGGTATCACTTTTTAATGTTAATGTTAGAACATTATCACTAAAAGATGTAATATTAACACAGAAGCGCTGCGCTAGAAGAGCCTGCAACAAAACATGACCTCATCATCACTCATCACAGCTGGTTTCAGATGAGACTGTCGCTGTGATGTAAGACAGATCATTTGACTCAATGTGTGTGTGTGTGTGTGTGTGTGTGTGTGTGTGTGCGTGCGTGCGTTGTGTGTGCAATGCCCCTACAACTATAGAATGTGACAAATGCACATTGGCGAGGACCATTAGCCGATCTTCAAGGTTGCGACACGTTGTGGCGTTCGCTTGTCGATCTGGTATTTAAAAAAAACAAACATCACTGTCCTAAAAAGCAGAATAAGGGGTCAGAGAGTATAGACCCACCATGAAGTCTTTGACCAGCTCCTGCTGGTCCAGCTGATGCTGCAGGATCTGGATGAGAGCCTTGACCCTGGAGCCTGAGTACTGGCTGCTCTTACACGGAGCGATCAGAGCCAGCGAGGCCAGCTCCTCCTCCGACACGATGGGAGGACCTGAGAGACAAGACCAAAAAGAACTCAGCCTGACACGTCTGACACTAGAGAGGAAAAATTTATATATATATATCGTCGATGTCGGGCGGGAAACCTCTTATCTCTGTATTGTAACTTTGTTGTGTGATTTCCGTAAATGAACGCCCTACTTGGATCATAGTGCGTCACAGAAAGTGCAGCAGACGTGCAAGCTCGAAAACGCAAGCGGGAAGCGACGCGTATTGAGCTTCTCGATCTGCTACTATTGCCGTTTTTTAATTTGTTTTTTTTAAATATATTTTTTATCCCACGATTTTGTAACCCATTTTTCACCCCTGTGTCAATCATCTACTGTGATCCTGGGCTCTACACACCCTCCGCCAACCTGGGGAGAGCAACGGACTTAACTCATGCTTCCTTCATGCTTGTGTCCAAGTTGCTCCTTTACACCTGACAGGGGGGAGTTTCCCTGGTTGGACGTAGCGCGTGGAAGGAACACGTTATTCCAACCAGTTCCTTTCCCCTCCATCAGGCGCCCCGGCTGGCCAGGGGGAGGCAGTTTAGAGACCAGGATTACTGCATGTTTTTGTGAGGGTACCTACCCTAGGGGACACGGGGAGAACATGCAAACTCCACACAGAAAGGCCCTTTCGCCGTTTTTTAATTTGAATCCTGAAAATCAACAGTTTTGGACATATGAGGCTTCCACCCCGACAGAGACAGAGAAATATTATACACAGTAGTATAAATATATACACTATTATACCACAGGTCGTTTCGCGGAAGCAATCTGATTGGTTGAAACAGCCTTCTAGCCGTGGGTTAAACCAGCACCATTCACCACCTAATCAAAACAAAGAATTCAGCTGCTTTGTTCTCCCAGAGCGCTAGCAAACTTGGTGGCTAGGCTAGCTAGTTTCTTGGGACATTAATTTGTGGTCGTAGTGACTACATCTGTCATTAAAAATATATATTTTTTCAGCGATTTTCTTAGTTTTAAGGGTAACTGTTGTATAATTGCAATATTACACTCGAGGGTGTGGTTTAACGTGATTATTGCCACTTCAGTGATGCTTGCAGAATTCGACTTCGTCTCGTTCCTGACCACCTCACTGTCGTGGCAATAATCACGCTAACCCACACCCTCTCGTGTAATATTGCTTAAGTATACTGGCATAGCAGAGTGGTGTAAAGACAGTGGTGACAACTCTGTTCACTCCAGTAGACCCCGTTTTATTACAGCAATTTCTGGGAAAAGATTCTGAAAAGATTGCACGCCAATAACTCTACCTGTCGGGGGCGTGCTCGTCTCCTGACCGTTGGGTTCGAAGGCGTCGTCGTCCTCGTCGCTGCTCCAGCCGTCAGACTGGTGGTTCCTAATGTCTTTGGGGGTTGGGGGCGGGTCCAAAAGCGTGGTCACAAACTGTTTCCTGGGGGATTCAGGGGGGCAGGGGGGTGAGACCTTCATGTGTGGGGAGAGGGGTTGATGATATCATGCAAGGCAGGGCTTCCATTCCCTGCGACCTTTCCACCTAAAATGCAGTATAGACGACAAGAAGCTAAGATAATCTGTGTGCTATTATAATCCTACCGTTTCTCGACGTCGTTGGGGGGCCGCCCGTGGGCCCAAATGGACCCTATGACTCTTGACAGTGTTCATTTAAGTTCCATTGTACACAGAGTAGGACCACAACACCACTTTTCAACCTATCCTCATATAATTGGTCCTCACTAATGTTCACCGATACTTGGTCTGTGTCTCACAGGGGGGCTGTGGGCAGTTCAGAAACCCGTCCACCAGATATTTTTTAAACAACATACAAACAATATTTCTTTAGGAATAGAAAGCCTGCATTTTCTATTAGCTTGGATCCCCCACCGATGATGTCACTGGTGAACGGGTTTCTGAATTTCCCACAGCCCTCCTATGAGACACAGACTGAGTAGAAAGAAATTGTGCTATTTTATCATTAGTGAGTTAGTTGAAAAGTGGTGAAGTGGTCCTTTAACACTGAGGATTTAATAGTGTAGATTGGGGTGCCAGAAAAGGGGGTCTGTGGCCTAATCCCTAATGCATGCCAAACTACGAGATCTTGAAATAAACGATACTGGGGGGACCCTACTCGACACTGAAATCCTCAGTGGTAATTTAACCGAGTTACAGATCTATTTGGACCCCTTGGTGGTCCCCGAACCAGACGTTGAGAACCAGTGTGCTAATGTCAAACTGTTGGCTAGCTAGCTACTGCTACAGCACGGCACTTCCTATGCTGTGGTGGAAAGTAACTCACTACATTTACTTAAGTACTGTACTTATAAGTACAACTTTGAGGTATTTGTACTTTACTTGATTGAGTATTTCCAATTTCCCTTGGAAATTTCACTTCTACTCCACTTTACATCTCAGAGCCAAGTATTATACTTTTACTAGTTACTTTGGAGATTTAGATTTGGATTAAAAAAAATACACTTCAACTCTATATACAATTTGGCCATTTGAAAAAAATATATATATGTACAAACTTGTATATTGGCTATTTTCAAACGAGTTCTTACACATTTCAACGTGTGAAATGGGGCATTCTGCAATATGAGTACTTTTAGTACTTTAAGTACATTTTGAATACATCTAAATTGCAGCATTGATACTATTACTTAAGTAAAACATTTGAGTACTTTTTCCACCACTGTTCCTACAGTATGTCGATGTGTGTTGGAGGAGGGTTCATAATAAACATAGCGTCACAAGAGAAAGACTGGTGTTTCATGTATGACTCTCTCATGCCCTCTGCTGGTACAAGGTGGTCTAAGTGCTATTTTTGGGGAGTTAGAATCAAAAGTAAGTAAAGTTCTATATTCTGATAATAATCATTGCTATAGAGCGTTTGTTTGTCTCCCCCATCACTTTAATAAACAAAATCCATTAAATTTCAGGTGGTGGGTAGGGTAGCCAATTTCATACAATCAAGGGAGAAAGAACCCATTTATCAGCCTTTTATAGTGTTCCAGTTTTGTCGGCTCATTTTCATCATCTCCAGTTTCACTCGTTTATTCTGTATCCTGTTTAAGTTCTCTCTCCTGAAAAGTAACGTTCTACTTATCAAAAGAGCTGGAGAGAGCAACCCCTCTCTATAGCAGCGATTACTGTAGCTATTTAACATTTATTTTAAGGTCACGTTCAACAATAGACTGAACCAAAACAAAGACAGACGGCAAGGAAGAGACTTGATTCATCCATCGTCGTGCGTCGGCACGTACCGCGCAACAGAAATAGCCGGCCTTACAAGCTCACAATGCGTCGCGTGGAGCTTGTAGATCGGCTATTTCCGGCACACACGACACTGGCGTCACGCGACGGGAGTATAAATTAAGCATAAGACAGGGAGGAGGAGGAGGAGGAGGAGGAGAGGAAAAAGGAGCTACTACCTGTCCGAAGCTCCATGCAATATGTCAGTGACACTGAGGGAAGGGCAGCAAGCTGGATGCGAGGGCGTGCTGTTGCAACTGGACGTCTAGTAGTTCACGGAAAGGCAAGGGAGAAGGAAGGAAAGCAGGGGGACACAGATAGACAGCAAGGGGTTAAAAGAGAAGAGGCAAGGAGCGGTTAGCATTTCTTGTACAAGGACAAGTTCAGTGTTATCCCACGTCGAGTTTCTGTTTTGTGTGTGTTGTGTAGTGGTGTGTGTGTGTGTGTGTGTGTGTGTGTGTGTGTGTGTGTGTGTGTGTGTGTGTGTGTGTGTACTTGTATGACTATAGCAGGGAGGGCCAAATGTCCCCAAGTATAGTGACCAAGTATATGACATTGGGCCAGATTCAATAAGGCTATATAAACCCATATTTTGCGCGCAAAGGAATTGTCCAAACTTCCCACGTTAGTAGTCTGATTCAGTAATGTTTTTGTACGTGCATTTTTCTTTCTCAAGTTGCAGACTTACATGGGACCACAGCTTGCTGTATGTCATTAGAATGCCTTATTCTAGACTACTAACGTGGGAAGTCTGTTAAATTCCTTTACACCCCATATATGGGTGTAAACGGCTTAGTGAATCAGGCCCATTGTAAGGACCATTTTCCTGGACCTCACCTGACACCAGAGTAATGGTTGTTATAGAGGGCATGCATAAAGTGAGTGGCACATCGAGTGGCAAGGTGAGTTCAACGTTGTTTAACGTCATTTAATGCAAAAAATGTTTGCCACTCAGTAGGCGTTCCTGCATAACTTCCTGGATATGATGATGATGTCACATGCATACCCTACCCGCTATTACATTTTTATCATATATTAGGAATATTACATATTTTATTCATTTTTTTTAAATTATTTTGAGTGAGGCTTAATATTAAGCAGAGCTTCAGCTTGGGGTAAGGAGTCGGACTAAGCATCTACAGTTTAGGTTTAGGGGTTGATGTTAAAGATGGAGTGCCGTGATTTTTGTGTTTTCTTCTCCCCAGTTTGTGTTTATGAGGTGACGGTAAACCCCTTGATGTGGTTTTATTTAGGGTTTCTTCCTGGAGGCTGAAACCTTGACAGTCAAAGAAAACAGTGATATAGTGACGTCACAATATCAGCTGTGGGCGAGGCTTCAGTTCAGGTGGATCACCACCCATCACCACCCACCAGGCAAACCAGTCACAGTGTACTTAAGGAACTGGTGGCGTGTCCACATAAAAACAACATTGAACAAATACTGTACACATTTTTGGAAAAAGATCTTCCTCCTTCTATAATAATATTACTAATACCTGATGATCATGTTTTAGGGTGGAAAAAAACGACCCTAATGTGTGTGTGTGTGTGTATAATGTGTGTGTCTGTGCGTTACCTGGTCGATGACACTCTCGTCCCTAACGACAGCCAGTCTGTGTCTGGGATGCGGGGCGGAGACCAGGAACACATCGTCCCCTGCGTTGATCCCATGGTCCGCGGTGGTATCTGGGCCAACGACATGGTGTGTGACATACAGTTATATTTCAGCACTATAATCTATCACATGAGAGCGTTATGCTGTCGGCGCAGAAACCTCGTATCTCGTATTCTAACTTTTGGTGGGTTTTTCATAAATTATTATATCATACAAAAGCATACTTTTTTTATCATAAGAAAAAAATCACCGTTCTGGACATAAAAGTTTTCCATCCGACAGCGATGATATGTTTATACCGTCTATAAATGTTTGCATTTCACATGGTTCAAGTACATAATGATCCTACCTTCAAAGCATGGGTAGTTAGATTGACCCACCAGTTTTGAAAATGAGACTAAATTAGCATTATTTTGATGTAAAAATCAAACCTCTGCATGTTAAATGCAGTGATTCAAAGTTCCACATGGGACTATACCTTTCTATCCCATGGACCACTGTATTTTTGCGTGAATGGTGTTAAATTCCTTCCTTTGTGTCCACCTGGACTCTCAATAATATACCACAGTAGAGATTAATGTTTTCTCTGTGCTGATTTAGCACTAATGTTAGTTTTGCTTATTTCTGTGATAGTTTTACCGTCTATTTTTAGCCTGGTGTAACCTTGTGATTAATGTTTTTTGTCTATTTTTGCTTTGTTCATGGTGTTTGTTTTGTGAGTATATTTTTGTCTTCATATTTTAGGACTAATGTTTCTTGTGTACTCCGGGAAGTACTCGAGCCTGATTTATACTAAGTTACTTGCGTGATGCTGCGCGCACACACGGAAATTACAATGCATCAACGTACGCTAGGGTTACGTAAATATTAATCATTTGAGTACTTGATTCCACCACTGATTATTGTCAGTAGTCAACAAGTCATTGTACTGCAGTCCTCTCAAAAAAGTAATACATGGGCTTCCATGTGAGCTATATAAGGCTTTTGCGGACATTCTTGCACCATATATGCTTAAAATGTATACTCTAGCTCTCAAAGATGGATCGCTGCCCCAGACACTTAAAAAAGTAATACATGGAGGCTCTCACCGTGGGGCCGCTCAACCGGATAGATCAGCAGCGCATCGGTCGAGGAGGATTCGGGGACGTGGTGTGGCGGCTGGTCGGCCATGATGCCACCGGAGGGGTAGGGGTAGGCCGTCATGTCTGTGGTGGCGGGGTAGGGGTAGGCCTGCGTGGTGTCTGCGCCCGCAGGGTAGGGGTAGGACTGCGTGGTGTCTGCGCCCGCTGGGTACGGGTAGGACTGCGTGGTGTCTGCGCCCGCTGGGTACGGGTAGGACTGCGTGGTGTCTGCGCCCGCTGGGTAGGGGTAAGACTGCGTGGTGTCTGCGCCCGCTGGGTAGGGGTAGGACTGCGTGGTGTCTGCGCCCGCTGGGTACGGGTAGGACTGCGTGGGGTCTGCGCCCGCAGGGTAGGGGTAGGCCTCCGTGGCGTCTTCGGCGCCCCCGGGGGGTTCCGAGTCGTAGCACGGGGGCTGCAGGATGTCCCTGCAGATGGTCAGCTGCACCGTGCCCTCGGCCTTACGCAGGATGTCCACCACCTTGCTGTGGCTCAGCCCCGACACGATCACTCCGTTCACCTGGCACGCACACACGCACGCACACACACACACACACACACACGCACACACACACACATCCACGATGAGGCTCTCGTGGGAACTGCCCATAAGTCTGACATCCCGTTAGTCCGACCTATGAGGTTGCCCATGTTGGTGCCTGATGCAACCTATACCTATTGATGCCTGTTGCAACCTATACATTGTTCTGCCTTTGACGCCGGTGCACTCTCTGTGTCTCATCAGCTATTGCTATACATGTAGCAACATAACTATTTAAAAAAAAGAATTAATCAGAATTTGAACGTTTTCAGAAACCTTAGGTCAGGCCCTTAGTGTGTCGCGGAGCTTTGGTGTGCCGTTTGATGTGTCCAGGTGTGCCGCCTGATTTGACCGAAATTAACACTATCCCTCCCCCGAAAACAATAGCTACTGAGCTGCAGGCTTCCTATTGTTGCGTCGTTGTTGTTGTAACACGTCTAATTAGACGTGTGACAACAACAACGGCGGAACAATAGACTCTGATGCAGTAAGCGTCGTTAACTTTATTAAAGCAAGACCACTGAAAAGCCGGCTGTTCGCCACACTGCGAGGAAATGGAGGCGGAACATCAAACTCTGCTGTTGCACACCGAAGTTCGATGGCTTTCAAGGGGAAAAGTTTTGTCGCGTGTATATGAACTGAGGGAGGAATTAAAGTGCTTTCTGTCCGCAGAGCAATCCAAATATGCCGAACTGTTTGCAAATGAGTACTGGTGTGCAAGATTAGCATACATGGCGGATATTTTATATTATTTTATTTTTTATTTATTTACAACAAGAAAATGCAAGGGTGAAATGAGAATATTCTTACAAGCACGGCAAAACTGAACACATTTCGGGAGAAACTCGCCATCTGGCGGCAGGCTGCAGGCAAGGGAAAGCTAGACATGTTTCCTTGCAGCAACGCTGGATACAAAGACAATCGTGAATTGTGTGGGGTCATTTCTGAGCATCTGGAAACTTTTTTCCAGATGCTCTGTCAAAAGTATTTTACTCTTTAATATATATATATATATATATATATATATATATATATATATATATATATATATATATATATATAATATACACCCCCCCCCCCGTATATCTAGGTGTGCCCCGAGATTTTTAGGCTATGAAAAGTGTTCCCTGGGACAAAAAAGGTTGGGAAACACTGCCCTAGAAGGCCTTCCCAGATTCGGCCCAATGGGTTAGGAAATATTGACCGAATGAAAAGTATTAAAAAGCGCTTCGACAAAAAAACCTCCTAACTCCACTTGAGCTAAATGTTTCTTTGGATTTTGGAGTTAGGTGTACTGTGGACTATAGTTACCTCCAGCAGAATGTCTCCTACTCTCAGCCTCCCGTCCAGCTGTGCCGCTCCACCGGAGCAGATCTCGTTGACACGGAGCATGCTGCCGTTGGTGCCTCCGACCAGAGAGAAGCCCAGGCCCCCTCCCTCTGCCTTGGTGAACTCCACCTGCATGATGCAACTCTGCAGTCGGAGGATTACAATTCAGCTTTGTTGTCACATCACAAAACAAAAGTGGGTGAAATTATTTTTTTGTGTGTCATTCTTTTCAAGACAAAAAAAAAGAAAGGGAAGAAGAGAGGCTGGAGGGGGGGAGGGGTGGTAACTTAAGGAAATGAAAGCAGGAAAGAATAACGTTTGAGCGCTTTAAGCGTTTGAACGAGGAAAGGGAATGAGAGGAATCATTTTGGGGGTTTGGAAGGGCTTAGCGTGTATGTCTGTAATGGAGACACATCCAAAAGTACAGTTTTTTCCCCTGCGATTAATATAACTAAATTATTAAGTGCTGTAATTATATATATATTTTAGAACAAGGACAATTTCTCACTGCAAATAAAATCATCAACCTGTTATGAATGAGGCATCACCAATTTAATAGTGATGTGTAATACTCGCAGGTGCATTTTCAAATAATTTATTTATTATTTGTCACAGTCTTAACATCTGAAAGTCTTGCACTTTTTGCATTTTTGTTTTTTCCAATGGGAAAAAGTGACACCTACTAGGCTAGTACCTATTATTTTTGTATTACCTCTGTCAAGCAACTGCATGGCCTATTGTATTTCTCATGTAAAAAGTCACAGAAACTGTACAGGTGACATAGAGATAGTTTTTCCAGGCAGCATTAGTGTTAACTGTAAATGCTAAGGCTGCCTGGTAAATGATCTCTACTTAACATTAGCTTTAACCATTGCATTGTTTGTCAGTATTCAATACGCAGAGATGGATGTAGATAGCCAGCTACATTGCTGGGGGTCCTAACCTATCTGTAGCGGAAAACAAAGTCATAAAATGAGTCCAGTCGCGTTGCCATGCAATGGAAAAGCTCCATCACACCAACACTCTCTCAATATTAGTTATTATTCAGCCCGTCCAGGCAGTAAACTGTATTCCAATAAATCCATAAATTCATAAATGAAGTGTAAAATAGTTCATTTGTAAACAGACAGGCACACATTAACCATGTCCAGCGATCTGCACGGACGCACACATGCACGCACGCACACACGGTTGCATGCACGCACGCACGCACGCACGCACGCGCACACACAATGACCCCCAGCTGAGAATGCAGGCGCAGATTGACACACGGTGTACAGACTCGAGTTACAGTGCGTTGTCATCAGAGAGTTCAAAGACAAAACAGTAGAAAAAAAAGCTAAGTGGGACAGACAGGGGAACTGGAGCCAAAAAAAAAGAAAAGAAGATCATCTCTATCGGGTGGAAACCTCATATGTACGTCTAAAAGTGTTACTTTTCAGGATTCACATCGAGAAATAGCAAAGAACAACAATTCCACAAGCTCCAAATGCCTCGTGTTGTGGATCTGCTACTTCGCATTGCTTTCGCGTGACGGCGTAGTGTGATCAAGTAGTAGTAGGGCGTTAATTTAATAAAACATTTTCAAATACGTACATAATATGTAGATAAGAGGTTTCTGGCCCCGATGGCGACGATATACAGTACAGTGTATAAAAAGAAAGAAGCCGTCGGGAGAGGTTGAAGTGTCAGAACAGAAAAACTGTGTTCCGACACTGTGACTTACGTCCTGTTCCGTGGCAGAGAGACGCTGTCTGAAAGTCCCCACGCTCCGACTCACCGCTTCAGCTGGAAAAAGAAAAGAAACAAACGGAGAGAGAGAGAGAGAGGATAGGTCATCAGCTGTGTTGTACAAAGTCTATACCGTTGCTGTCGGGCAGGCATCTCTTATCTCCATGTCTATCCATGTACTCAAGTATTTGTTACCGTCCACAAGCATTCAACACGTCACATCACTCAAACCCTTACACCTCATTTATTCAGCCCCGAAAACAGCCCGTTTACAAGCTCACCACACAAAAACAGCCGATCTACGCAACGTGTCGCACCTAATATAACTGGGAGATCTGCTATGTTTGGTGAAGCTGAAATGGGCTACAAATCAAGGAGGCTATAAAGAAAATAGCTGATCGACAGTAGCTCGTAGAATGGCTATTTTCAGCCCACGCAGGCCCCGCGTGCAACCAAGCATAACCTCTGGCTTTTTCTCCAACCCATCCGAAGAGGCAGACTGCTACTAAACAACGGCTCCCCGCGTTGAAGGCAGCGAGCGACATCTTTCCATACATCTAAAAAATATCCGTCGATGCATGCATGGCGGTCGCTGTCGTCGTCGACGTCGTCAGCCAATGGAAACTCACACTGACGTCCCTCCATTTGGGACAGAGACGACAGAGCGTTGTTGACGTGCGGCGGGCCTCTGCTGTGACAGCTGAACAACGCTGCTCTTTTCAGACAGACACTGTCCTACACGGCTTCGGCTGCCACCTAACTCGTACCTTCAATGTCACTAGGCAACTGACCTGCCTGACCCTATGCATGGACTACTGGTCGTACACCTGTGGACCGGTGCGCGCGCGTGTGTGTGTCTGTGTGTGTGTGTGTGTGTGTGTGTGTGTGTGTGTGTCTGTGTCTGTGTCTGTGTGTGTGTGTGTGTGTGTGTGTGTGTGTGCGTGCGCGTGTGGTTGATGCCATGCAGTCCAATACACCAGTGGAGGGCGGAAGGCTTGCTAATTATTAATCCCGCACAGAGACGAGACGAGAAGCGTCTGTCAGCGAACAGATCACACACATACACGGCCACGCACGCACACACACACACACACACACACGCTCTCTCTCTCAGATAGTACACAGCTGCAAAGAGATAGAGAGCCATCTTTCTTTCAGCACTCGGGTACAATTAAGTTCACACGGATGAAAGGCACGACAGAGGAAAAGGGAAGGGAGACCAGATCCTCCTCCTCCTCACCCCCCAGTGTTGTTTTTGGCAGCACATTTATTTCTATTTTAGTTTGGTCCTAGTCTTTGAAATGAAACTTCATTTAGTCATATTTTAGTCACCTGGAATGTTTTAGTGTTAGTCTAGTTTCAGTCGAGTAATTATCATAAGATTTTAGTCGTCGAATGTATTTTGGCTGGCCTTGATGCCGTCATAATGACCAATTTTTACACTTGCTGAAAATAGCCGATCTCACAACGCGTCGCAGTGAGCTTGTAGATTGGGTATTTTCAGCATGCAACTAATTGTAAAATGACTTATACTGGATCGCTTGTCCATTTGTCCCTTCCTAACATTTTAGTCTAGTTTTTATTTGTTGACGAAATCGTCAATATATTTAGTCTCAGTTTTAGTCATCACAGCTTCGTTTCCATGTAGTTTTCGTCAGTGAAAAAAGGTAGTCGACATTTTTCGTCTTAGTTTTAGTCGACGAAAACAACACTGCTCACCCCGCTCTGCTTCCTTCCCTGGATTGCTGCTGTCCTCGAAGCGAGTGAAGAACTTCCTGTCCTTCTTCCAATCGAACAAGCCTAGGGGAAAACACAACAAAAGGATGGTTTGACATATAAATGCCTTATTTATTGGCCATTTAAAATGATTCTTTCACGTTACAGGTGCAGATGGTGAACGAAATATGACCAACCGTCAACCGTCACACAAATGTGATCCGATCAAGAGCTGAAGGACATTTTCGGAATTCTTCAGTCAATGATTAAACGACTGTTATCACCCATTACCTATTATGACTCATTATTTTCGCATCCTTGACCATAAATAACTTGGTTGCCTGGCAGTCCACCAGTGCAACCAACAACAATGAGAGGTGGTTATATTGAACTAAAACGAACAAACTAACACAAACTAATTGTAATAATTATTTATGTATTATTATTATTAATAATAATAACAATAATAATACTACTACTAATAATAATACTAATAATACTAGTAATAATAATAATAAAAAATAAAAAAACAATGATGATGATGAAGATGATAATGGTACCGAAACAGTATTGTTTAAAGTGATCACGCGGCCTATAGTCGCTAGATTTCAAACATTTCTCTCACAAAATCTGGCAACACAACATGGGCGACACACTTACCATTCCACTTGGCCTTGGGGGTGACTGGCTGGTCCTCCCTGTCAGAAAGGAGGACACAACACATCAGCTGTAAACAGTCACATCCCCACCCCACATGTAACCCTTAAAGACCAGCTGAAAAGGACACTCTGTGTGTTAATATACAGTAGCTTCTCTTCTGTGGGTACATGTTGAACCCCGATTCGGGGTTACAGTAACAACCTCACTCAGCAGTGGCACTTGCCTTGTTGCCGTGCACGGTACGCGTGGCACTGCGAGGTGCGAGCACGGTGGTGTCAAAGCCCTTGCTGTGAGAACAGCTGAACAGGCTGTACTTTACTTCAGAACAGCAGGTAAAACACTCTGGCCTTTTGCACTTGCTTTGACATTTCGGAGCTTTCTTTAAAATTCTGAGCTTTCTTTAAAACGGCTTTGAAATTTCTGAGCCTTCTTTTTAAAACTGCTTTAGCCTTTTTGTCCTTTTTGCTCTAGTTATTTTTTTCTTTAGTATCTAGTTCTGTTTTTCCAGACCTTTTCTTGGAAAGGTTTGCTTTCATCCCCCCAAACGGTCCCACAGGGATCCCCCCCCCCCCCCCCCCCCGCTCGCTCACTTCAGCCAACACAGAGAGGCTGGCAGAACCTTCACTAAAACAGCCGGGACAACGCTCCACATGTCCCAGACTCTTCTCCCTTCTGGCTCCAAAGCCATGGAATGAACTTCCCACTGCAATCAGAACTGCAGACTCACTCCCAGCCTCCCGCTGTAGTCTGAAAACTCACCTCTTCAGACTGCATTTTAGCCCATAGCACTTGCCGTAGCACTTGCACTAGCTTCGACGACCTTACAGGCGTATTGCAAAGGCTAAACTTATGTAATTTAGATAACATTATAATGTAGACAAAGCACTCTATAGTGTATACTCAGAGTTTCATTGTACAGATATTCCACTGTTAGACGGATGTTGATATATTACCATGTGTTGTTCTTGCTTACTGTAAGTAAGTCTGGATTAACCCATTTTGGGCGGGAACCCCTTTTGGTGTTAGCATTATGTTATTCTTTAGCTATTGAAAAATAGCAGATCTACAAGCTCATAACAGGCCACCGAGTGGCGCGCTACGAGCTTGTCTGCTATTTTTGAAAAATCGAACGACTGACATAGAAACATGGCTTTTTCAGAAAACTGTCATTTTCAAACAGACATTTTTAGAATCTGATCTCAGGTCAAAATGGGTAAAATGGGTAAATTGTAAATTGAGTTTAAACCCTGAGGGGACGTCGGCACGGCATGCGGTCACGCTATGGTCGCAAGAAGCCATTTTTTGACGGCCTTTGACGTTGGGCCATATTATATACCTGAGGACTTTAAGCTTGACTTTGCGCGGGGCGATCTCGCAGGCTTTGACGGCGTCCTCCAGGGTCATGCCCAGCGTGCAGCGGCCACAGATGTACAGGATCTTGTCGTTGGGCCGGACGCTGCCTTCCTCGCTGGCCGGTGAGCCCGGGACCACCTCCAGACAGTAGATGCCCTGCCACTTGCTGCCTATGCCCCCCGTCAGCTTTATACCTACACACACACACGTATACGCACACGCATATGGATACACACACACACGCATGCACGCACACACGCACGCGCACGCACGCATGCACGCACACACGGACACAAACACACACGCGCACGCACGCCAAAGTAATCAAGAAATAAGGTAAATGGGGGAAACTGAAACTAAAGGTAAAAAAACTAAAATAACAAACAAACTTAAACTAACTAAAAAATGACGAACTAAACTCAAACTAAAACTAACTAAAATGACATAGAATTGCATGTAATATCATCATAGACTCATCTCACACCAGGCATTATTTCATCCTTATAGCTTATTTTCTATAAATCGAGGCTTTCCTCATAATACCTGAACAACTAAAAACTTCATACCAGAACTTGTCAATTCCTAAAACAGAAACGTCTGATGCACTTAGAAACTTAGAATAGGCACGCTGTGGTTCAAGGGGTTAAAACCAAGACTTCTCGTGCACTCATAGAACTAACACAAACTAAACAGAAACTAAATGAAGTCTCGAACGAATGAATATTTATATAATATATAAATACAATATAATACATATTATGTATTAGCTCCATCACACAGAGTATAAATGCGTCTAAAGCCATTAAGACCCGGAACGCTTCTGTGTCGCTTAAGCTTTTAACCACTTTAACAATAGCAGATCTACAAGCTCATAGTAAATCTGCTTTTTTTTTATCGTGAAAACGTGTGCAAATCTTTGAATATACTGTATATCCTTTCACAGCAAATGTTTTAACTCAAATCTTTTTCCTGGAACAACATATTTTCAGATGGGGTTCCGTGGCCAAATATATATATATAATTCTAGGGGTTCTTGACATGAAAAAGTTTGAGCACCACTGATGGTCTCAGGTCTTAGAGGGTCAAAGCAGCCGTGTGTAGTGGCGTGTGTGTGTGTGTGTGTGTGTGTGTGTGTGTGTGTGTGTGTGTGTGTGTATGTGTGTGTGTGTGTGTGTGTGTGTGCGTGACGCCTGGAACAGTGTGTATACCCAGCTGTCCTGAAGGGGTCTTGTACAGAACGATGTCGGGGAGGCTGTCACACGTGGGCCGCGCCACCAGGTTGGTGACCGCCCTGCCCAGGGTCATGCTCAGCCTCCTGGGAGACGAGCGCAGCACGGACATGGCCACGTCGTCCGTCACGTTGGTGACGTCGTGGCCATTTACCTGGAGACAGACAGACAGACAGACAGACAGACAGACAGACAGACAGACAGACAGACAGACAGACAGACAGACAGACAGAGACAGAGACAGAGAAAGACACACACACACACACACACACTTTGAAAGTATAATGTCTTTTTGAAAATGTTAATAAATATGTCAGTAATGCTATTTGTCATATCTGCACATATCTTCACAATCCTAAAAGCCGAACAGAAATAGAATGTGCCAGTCAAAGTGAGCAACGACAGGAACACAAATAAAGGGCACTATAAAGGCACTCGGGTAATCCCTTACTGTAAATCGCTCCGGATTAAGAGCATCAGAACACATTTGCCAAAAACTGTGTAATTTAATTGCACGATATTGAAAAACTGTGTGGTTTGTGCCGTGTGCGTACCATTATGAGCCTGTCTCCCGCCCGGATGCGTCCGTCCGTCTTGGCCGGGTTGTCCAGCACCTCCTGGATGTAGTAGCAGTTGTCCAGCTTGCTGCGCGTGATGGTGAAGCCGAAGCTGCCACTCCGGGACTTGTTCAGAACCACAGACAGTTCGAACTCCTTGATCAGTCCCTGCCAGTTGACGGAACAAACACAATCAATTAGCGACGCGCCGCCGTCACTGTACTCGTCGTCGTAGTCCTTAGTCGCCTCGTCCAGGATCATGTCGGACGTCAGGAGCTTGTAAATGAGCTGGCTGTAATCCTCGTCTAGCTCGTTGCTCAGATAGTCGGACCGGACCTCTCGTGCGCGAGGGGGAGGAGGCGCGCGACTTTTCTACGGTAGTCAGAGACAAGGGGTGGGGGTGGGGGGGGGGGGGGGGGAGGGGAGGGGGAGGTTGTTACGGCGGGGGTTGTGTGGGGTTGAGAACCACCGTCCTGTTCCGGTCAGAACAACCTCCTTTAATCCTTAGTCCCCTGTCGGGTGAACAAACAGACACAGTACAATTAGGGAGGCACCAAGGTTATTATAGTTCAACTGAGACTGACAAAGTAACAACAAAAAAAAAAAAAACTGAAAATACACGTGAGAAAACGTTTTTTTTTGTGAACTGAAATTTAAACGAGACATTGAAAAGAATGTAAATAACCAAAACGAAAACTATCGTATCTTTTTGTGTGTTTTCAAAACGAACTGCAACAAACTAAATCGTATACAGAGAAAATGTTCTCTTATGTGTTTTCATCTTATGTCACTGATGTCATACTGTACATAACCCTAGTTTTGTGGGTGGATATGAACGTTTTAACAGTTAACAGTTGTTTTAATGGTATGTTGTTTCATAAGTTGTATTACACAATAATACAAATACCCTATATTATATTATATTGAATTATAAAAAAAAACACAAAAACAAACAAAAAATAAGCCTAGAAAAATCTTTCAAACTGAACTGAAAGTGAAAACAAAATGGGGTGCTCTGTGGAGAGCCAGGTCAGTCATGGGCTGCAGGGGGCAGAAGGGGACTGTCTTTTAGAGGGGGCGCTATAGAGGCCCCTCAACATGCCATTCCAATTTGGGGTCGATTGGACAGTCAGTGCAGTCATGATATGGCATCCTTTCTATGAAATAGGCCCCGCCCACTCCACCAGAGTTTGGTGAAATACTGTAATCATAGTTCTACAAACAAACTGCTCGGTGTTGTGTAACACTCTTATCGCCCCAGACGGAGGTCTCCGCCTTATTAAATAATTATACGGCCATCGCCCAGGACGGAGATTCATCAAAATACGGAACATTACACCAGTCTACAGGCCGGGAGTGTCTATTGGGCAACATTCGATTCGTGTCGATTCAAAGTGGTCCAGCTCCATTTTAATGGATGGGATTAAAAATCTTAAAAACGTGAATAACTCTGAATCTAAATCAATCCTTCCAATTCTAACAAAAGATTGTTTGTGACGGCCCATCGCGGTGCCGTCGCTTGTCACGTTACAAGTAACCATACATCCGGTGGCTGTGGATCCTCTCGGGGGTCTTTATGGCTACATGCTATTATTTCCTATAGCACAACCAAGATGTCGTGTCACTTTGAAATGGGCTCTGAAGCTGCAAATCGCTGGGCGTACTGATTAATGGTTCCAAATGACGCGCTGGGCGAAAAGAGTGTTAAAATTAGGGGGCAGTCGGACAATGTGCTCATGTTTTTTTTCTTTGCTTCCCACACAAGATTTGGAAGCAAATTGTAGCCAATTGGTATGGAATATCAAAATCGGTCGAGCACATGACACCAGAAGTGTAGTGATTTTGTCTGAATTTTCCAGGATCTGTAGTGGAAAAAGTGTTTTGAAGAAATTGCAATTATGGCAGTTAGGCAGAAATGGGCGGGACCTATATGAGGAATTGCCTTATCATCCATGGAATCCAATTTTGATTGTACAATCTACAATTCAAATACCAAACGCAAAGCGGGCTGGTATAGCGCCACCATGAGGCCAAATTGAGACATTTGGGATGGGGCGTCATCCTTTCGCCTAACAAAATGTTGGCCGCTGATTAGTACAAGATTAGCTCTGGACAGACAGACAGACAGACATACAGAGTTTACAGACACACAGACAGACACACAGGGGCGAAAACATAAAACACAGTCAAAAGTAGGTCTACGCCGAATGCCATCACAATCACATGCGTAGGGGCACAGAGCCAAGTTATACATCATCACACGGCCCAGGGCTAATCATCTCTGTAGGCCATCTTATGCACCACACAAACAAACAAACATTATCCTTGTGCATTGCATTAGCGGTCGAGGACCATTCTCTCAAACACAACATCCCATAGCTCAGACAGTGACACGCAAGCTCACCAAACCCAATAAACTGTAGGCCTCGAAAGGCACCAAATTGGCTAGACAACACATCGAACACGCAAGGACAACCAAGGCAACAGTCTAAACACAGCAGTGAAGGTGAAGGTGTCAGCTGTCCGTTCATTTTGTGTTCTGCAAGCAGGCGGCGCTGCTCAAACCACTGTGCAACATTCAATGAAGGCCAGGCAGGCATTATACACAAGTACACGCAGGCTATATAAATATTAAATATAAATGGACGCTGTAAGCCATTATAGCCCATTTTACTTAGCAGCTAGCAATGCTGATTCAGCTGATTCAGCCAGGCTTATCATTTTTTGCCTAAGGGAGAAAAGAAAAGTCCTGCAACTTCACTCCGTAGTTGTCACATTCCAAAAAAAAAAGAGAGAAAAAACCCAGATTTGCAAGCTATCACAGCGTTGCGATGCAACGCATTGATAGTTTGTAGATCTGTCACCATTGCACGATGGAGTGAGTAAAATTAAACTTAATGTCACAGCAAACAAACACAGTTGTTGGTTCATAGAAATATGCAAGACAGCATTGGTGAAATAAACAGCATAGTATGCAACATTCAATGAAGGCCAGGCATCAAACACAAGTACACGCAGGCTATACAAATATAGATTAACACTGTAAGCCATACTGTATAGCCTATTTGACTTACCATTGCTGATATTATAAGTGCTTTCTCCTGCTTTTCTTGAAGGCAAAGTTCTTTATAAAGTCATTAAATCCAACTGACGCAACAGCTCATATTCAATGGACATGAAAGTTAACCCTCATTCATACTCCTTAAAATAGCAGATCTACAAGCTCGTAGCGTGCCACTCGGTGCCGCGCTACGAGCTTGTAGATCTGCTGCTGATGACAGTGTCACTCGCCGAAAATAATGGATCCACGTTGACCCGTCTTTACTTTTTACGTTGATCTTTTTCTTTTTTTTTCAGCAAGAGACACTCTCGTACGCCGGAGTAGGTAGAAACAAGCACCGGGTGGTTGTCATCAATGAAGTGAGCAATGCTGATCACGGATTCACGCTTATTTATTTTTTTGCCAAAGGGGAGAAAAAAAAAGTCCTGCAACTTCACACCGTAGTTGTTGCGAAAATTGTTTCCAAAAAGAACTGATCTATGAGCTATCACTGTGTCGTGGTGCAACCCGTTGACAGCTTGTAGATCTGTCCTTTTTTGGCAAGCAACACCGTTGCGCGACAGAGTGTAACTTATAAGCTCAACGATACAGCAAAACAAAACCAATCGATAGGTATATGTGCAAGAAAACATTTTTTTGTGAAATAAACATCATTGGGGAAGAGCCATCTTGATATACAAAGATAGGAGCCTCTGTAATTCCACATGCGTCATGTGTTTACTTCTGCCTGGGGTTAGTGACCTTAGCTATGCTACGAGGGCATAGCAAGAGTCAATGATACATATACTCCATACACTGAGCTGTATGTGTAGGCGACAGAAGCACGTCCGTATGACATCCGGCGATTTACCAGGCCTCTCTTTCTTCCTGTGAAGAAAGGTGCAATCCGGAAGGACGTTCGGACGGAGGTATAAATGCATGCACAAAAAAAGAAGAAGAAGGAAAGAAAAGAAAAAAATAGGTAGTTGTCGTTCACGGATTAGAGAAAAAAAAAGGAATGTCTTCCTCGTTCTACTGGCAGCGTGCACAAAACGGTTTGGCGCCCGATAGGTCCAGTGATTTTTTTTTTTGCGCGGTTAGCTCCGGAATCACGCACTCACTCAGACACACTCACACAAACACACACACACACACAGGGGCGAAAACAATCTAATGAGAAATGCAAAACTATAATAACCTTGGGATGCATCGATATATCGGCCGTACATTGTATCGGCCGATATTCGCCTTGTTGACTGCCATCGGCCTATATCGTAACAATAAGATGACATTCACAGGGGGGGGGGGGCAGTGCCGATGTGTAGGTAGTTGTATAAGCAGGCTTTGTCATGTGAAAGGTTATATTAAAGGTTGCTTCGTAAATTTGTATGGTTGGACTTGTGCACATTCAAAGATAGTGTGATGAATGGCTGAAAGGCATTCGTTATACAACGGTGTCACACAAAAATAGTGAAAATAGCCCATCTATAAGCTCACAATGCATCACATTGCGCCGTGTTGCAATGTTGTACAGCAGGTCTGCTAATTCCACTATTTTTGAAACTTATTGAAAATATTTGACATTTAATTTCCTCCTTTTTATTTTTTTCCCTTTTTTTTGCGATAATGACATGCCCAAATTGGGAATACCAGGATGAAGTGGTTAAAGGTGCTGTGAGTGATATTCTTTTGTTAAAATAAGTGTTAAATAATAGCCCTATATTCCGATAAAGAGTGTTTTGTTCAGTAACTGTGGTCTAGCTGTCCCTATCTCTCCAAACTAAACGGGACAAAAAATAAAATCAGTTTGGGATACCAATTTCATCCAATCAGTAGAGAGAAACATCCAAAATATATATATATATAGTTTATATGATATATGATATAGGAAAAACTATTGAAATTGGAAGTGAATTATTTATACATTTTAAAACCTGTGACTACACCAATAAAAACAAGTTTCTTATAATAAGCAGACTTGGCAATATATAAATAAAAAAGATAGATCGTTATAAATTTGCAGTAGACCACTTGAAGCTGATAGGCTATATTAGCGGGAGGGAGGGACCCTTTGTTTACTGAAAAAAAACACTCTTACTATCGGAATAAAAATAGAGCCAGAACACCTTTTGTCTTAAAAAATCTAAATCAAAAACACCACTAACAGCACCTTTAAATCGCTGGGTGGGAACCTCATTATGTCCAAAACTCTTACTTTCCAGGATTTAAATTCAAAAGCATAAAAAGTAGCAGATCCACGAGCTCAAACGGCTCTGCTTGGCGCAGCGTTTGGAGCTCGTGGATCTGCTACTTTCGATGCTTTTGTGGGGGGGGGGGGGGGGGGGGAATAACTCAAAAAGTAATAGAATATGGAGATGAGAGGTTTCCGACTCCGACGCGACAGCGACAAAATGCCATTGGGAAAAAAAATGCAGACAGGAAAAGGGACAATTTTAAACCTCGCGCAACTCGCCTTTCTGCGCTCCTCCTCCTCGTCTTCGTCGTCGTCGTAGTCCCTGTAGGTGATGGACTTCCTCGGTGGCTCCGGGGGCGGGGGCCGGTGGTTTTGGGTCAGGGGGGACGGCTGTGCCGGGGCGCGGGGGATGCTGCTGCAGTGGGTCCCCGAGGAGCTGACCTGTGTGGGTCACAGACAGAGAGTACACAATGGGCTCTATGCACACAGAATAACTCTTCCTACTTCCGGGACCGCTTCCCTATATACTTCCTTCACAGGTGTTACCAATGATACTAATTAAGGCTCTGTTCCATTTAGTGTGCAGTGGGTGTCAAACTTTTTTAATTTCAAGGACCCCCATAAATCACACATGTACACCCCCATTTGTACACTCTCACAGTGTTTTCACAGTGAGCCAATATGCCCAACAGGCAGCACTGACTCTGTTTGAACAGAATGGAACAGAGCCTTCAATAGTATCAGTGGTAGTAACACCTTTGAAGGAAGTAGGGAAGATGCACGTGTGTATATAGCCCGATTCTAATTATTTGACATAATCGCAAAAGAATATTTTTGCATAGATAGAGATGATAAATTCATCTGTTGAGAAAGATAGCTCACAACAGGCGACGCGTTGGGTTTGAGCTTGTAAATCGGCCATCACCCATACAAAGTATAATGCTATTAACTACCGTACATTGCCTGTTTTGACCATATCAGTACATTGATTTTGATCATTGCCTGTCATTTCTATGTATAAGTTATTGTCATATCTGCCCTACTGTGCAATTATTGTTTACAAAGCCTAAAAGGCAAAGAGACATTTTGATTATCATCTCAAATCTTGAAAAAAATCAAAAGTAACAAAAGTAGCAGATCTACATGCTCAAAGCGAGTCGCTTTACGCCGTGTTTCCAGCTTGTGGATCTGTTACTGTTAGTACTGGTGTGTGATGCTGTAGACCTGTAGTATGATGAAGTACAGTAGGAGATCAGTTTACCAAAACACAGAAAGTTTGAATATGGAGACAAGAGGTTAATGGACGACCGCCATGTTCAACGCCACGGTAAAAACCAACGAAAGGCAGCCTACCTGGGTGGTGATGATGGGTGGAGGAGGAGGCGGAGAAGGTGGCGGAGGCTTGCTGGCCTTGAAGACGGGCGAGTACTGGCCATACTGCTGGGCCTTGGGCGGCTGGGTGGTCAGAGCCAGAGGAGGCTGGGCTTTGGGGGGCGCCGCCATGGAGGGCCGCGGGTGCCCCAGGATCAGGGTGTCGGAGGAGAAGCTGGGGGGCATGAAGCCGGTGCGGCGGTGCGCGGGCGGCGTGAGCATGTGCCCGTGGAAGGAGTGACTGGGGCCTATGGTCGCGGCCGCCACGCCCGCGCAGTTGGGGGTGCGGGGAGGCGGGGTGGAGGAGGGGGCGTGGCCCAGCAGGTGACGAGGTCGTGTGGTGGTGGAGGTGGGCGGGGCGCTGTACGGAGGCTCCAGTGTGGAGCTGATGGTCATGTACTCCTCGTCGGCCAGGATGGTCAGCCCGTTTCCCATCAGGCAGTAGGTCAGACTGCCGTCCGCCTCCTCTCGGACGCCGCTGCAGGGAAGATTTCAAAAACCTTTTCATGTCAAGGTCCATTATTACTTACGTACTACTTAAGTACTGCGATCGGCTGGGTATGTACTATGTATGTACAGTATGTCGGTGTACTTTACTGGCCAATAAGGGACCACTGTTCTTGATGATGTTACTAAAGTACATTTCAAGGTATGTGTATGTATCTAGGACAGTCGTACCCAGACAGCAGCAGAGAGCTTTAGAACGTCAGGGCGCGCTCTGCTTGTGCACAAGTAGGCCATACATGGCCTCAAGGCTACATGGAAGAGTCAGCCGGCTCTTCCTAGATTAGACAATTTTGACTAGATTTTCAGGCTGCTATGTGGTCTTCAAATCCAGTAATATATACACTATCAGAGCAGTGGTCACCGAGTTATGGCCCTGTGAAGTGTTAAACACTGCTGTCACACTGCTGTAGTGCCCAAAATGTATGTGCAATTTAGGACTTTTGGTGTGACTATTCTCATGGAGCAATGTAGCCTGACACTCAGTCTGAGCAGTTTATGGGATGGCCGTTGTCAAAGCGGCGATTGGTTCATACTTCATACCAACAAATCAGAATAGTAGGAAAGCAGATGACGTTGTTGTCAATCATGAGGCTCTGGCTAACCCGTTTGCTAACCAAACAAACCACAGCCAACGAGCGCAACTAGCATGTAAACAAAAGCGGTAAAATATGTCGGATGATGATGTTTATAAAACATTTCTGTAAAGAAACTATTTATCATACACCGATTTAATAGCCAGATTGATACGGAAAAGTATTAGAAGGTGGTCTGGTGAATTATGAAAACGGTAGATATATGCGCTGTATTGTGCACGAGAGTGTGTTATGTCAAATACTTCAAACATCAGTGCAACCCCAGTGTAGTTAGCATTGTGAAATGTCCTCACGTGTGTGTGCGTGCATTACCTGGTGTACATAGGCTTCGCACCGGTCGTCGAGTTCGGACAGCCGTCCAAAAAATCAGCCGTGGTAGAGTACGCCGACCTGTTGAACTGCTCCCCTCCTCCTCCTCCTCCCCCCGTGACGTCGCTTCCTTCCTCCGGCGGCTCCCCCCCCACCCGGGCGACGCAGTGGTGGGGCGGGGTCATCAACGAGGTGGGCGGGGTCATCAACGAGGTGGGCGGGGTCATGGAAAAGCCCGACGGCGGCGCCGGGAGCATGGAAAAGGCGGACACCGGGGGCGTCGAACACGTCGAAGTAGGGGAGGCGGCGGGCGACACCGGCGACATGGGGGACGGCGGCGAGGGGGGAGGCGAGACGGGCGACGGGGGGGGCAGGCGAGGGGGGGACGGGGGAGCCCCCGGCGCAGGGGGGGGAGGGGGAGGAGGAGTGGCCCGGTCCACGTCCAGACGGAGGCGGAGGCACCCGGCCAGGGGCTTGGGGGGGGGGAGGTTGGGGGGTTTGGGGGGGGGCTGGACCACCGGCACCCAGTCGTCCTCGTCGTCCTCGTCCTCGTCCTCGTTGGCCAGGGAGTCGTTCAGGATGACGTCCTTCGTCATCAGCTTGAACAGCAGCTGGCTGTAGTCCTCGTCCAGGACGATGTCCAGAGACCGGGAGCGCAGCTCTCTGTTGGGACAGGGACTCTGCACGACAGCACGCACGCACACACACACAGACAGGCACACACACACACACACACACACACACAGGCACACACACAGACAGGCACACACACACACACACACACACACACACACAGACAGGCACACACACACACACACACACACACACACACCAGGGCATCTGGGTTAAGACTCAGTTATACTTGTCGACGTGTCGGTGTCGTTCTCAGTAAAACAGCAGATCTACAAGCTTGTATATCTGCTGTTCACAACATCCTATTGAGCCATTACTTAGTCTATTGATTGCTTATTGAAAAAATGCTTCAAAAGAAGCACGTTTTTAGGAGATTATTACTTGCGCAAGCAAAGCGTGCAAGTACTGCGATCGGCTGGGTATGTATGTTGGTCAATGGGTATGTGTGTATGACGGTGTCGTCCATCGGCCAATAAGGGACCACCATTGTTGATGACGTAACTATAGGTACGTTTGGCTGGGTATGACAGGCCCAGTTGGCTGGTCAGTTAAGCACAGTAATGCGACATCTGCGTTACACGTCTGAAAAGACCTTTAAACTGAAAGTCCAAATAAACAAATTAAGATATGCGTTTCTGCGTGCGTGCGCGCGCGCGCGTGTGTGTGTGCGTGCGTGCGTGCGCTCACCAGCAAGTCATCTAAATTGCCCAGTGATCTGGCACCTGGTCTACAGATGAGCAGGTGGACTTCAGATGGAGCGCCCCGGAGAAGAGTCAAGACCCTCTGAGACAACGACAACAAGACAGCAACAAAACAAGACAACGATACAACAATAAGACAGCAACGCCACAATAAGACACCACTACGATAAAGACAGTGAGACTGCGATAAGACAGTAAAACAATAAGAACACAGGAAAGACAATAATAAGACAGTCGTTTGACGGTATGAGAAAATGAAAAGATAGTAAGTCACAGTGAGTGTCCTGTTCCCATGTTTCTAGCTTTAAAAAAATGAAACAAGTCATGTATACATACTACAGTATATCTCTGCTGTCGGGCAGAAACCAACCATGTATTCTTTTTAAACAATACTGCCTCATTAACGTTGGTACAGTGACTTTAGACATTGTCAGAGACTTGCATGTGTCCTGACTCCTGATATTATCAGGGGGTGGGACTGCGACGCTCTATAGCACTGATTTATTAAAGAACCAGTGAACACCCTCTTGGAGTGAGTAATAGTGGCGCTCTCCATCTTCAAAGTTTCCCACCCCTGACTTACCCTACCTAAAACAGCACAGCTGTTTACCTGGTAGGAGAGGTCCCTGACGGCCTCTCCGTTGACAGAGATGATGATGTCTCCCTCTTGCAGGAGGCCGCTCTCGGCCGCCGGCTGGCCTTCGAACAGCCGCTTGATGCGGACCACGGTGCCGGTGTCCGGCCCCGACGTGATGTCAGAGATGTAGAAACTGAAGCCCAGTCCGGACGTTGGACTCTTAAACAGAACCACCTCCATGGTGTTTTCTAGAGATTAAAAACAAACAAACGACAAGCAGTGTTCAAAGACTGAAAGACTAAAGGACTAAGGTCAGAAGACCAAATAGGACTAAGACTAAATAGCGTGTTATTCAAAAGACTAAACTAAGGCTAAATTAACATTGCAATAAGACTAAGATGTTGATATTTAGTCGACATAAAGACTAGGACTAAGACTAAATGGTTATTCAAAAGACAAAGATTAAGACTAAATCAAAATCTGCTGAAAGTGTTTACACTGCAACAAAGTTGCATTGACAACTGCAAAAAGCTGTATCCGGCGGCGGAGATTTTTTGGGGGGGGATTGATTTCCCATTGCGGTCCCAATTAAGGCTCCAATCAGTGAAACAAATGGAAACAAAGTGGGCAGACAATGATTGTGTTTGTTTTTAGGTCTAGGTGACCGACTCCGATAGATCGCTGATTCTCAGACTTTGAAATTTCAAGGGAGTTTGATGTTGTCCCTGTGTCGGGCAGATGCCTCTTATCTCCATTTTGTTTTTTCAAATTAAAGGATCACTTCACCACTTTTCAACCCATCTTCATTGGTCCTCACTAATACCACCATTTCTTTCTACTCGGTCTGTGTCTCATGGGAGGCAGTTCAGAAACCCGTCTTCCAGTGTCATCATCGTTAGGCAGATAGATTGGTGAACCAATAAGAAGTCCCCCGCCGGCTGTCTCAGCCAGGAGATGGTTCCGCCGCCTCTATGCCCAGGAAAATCTCTCTTTCAGGCTATACTGAAGCCCTAACAGGTTGGTTTCCTCCGCTGTCACAGTGTGTGAAATACACTGCAAAGCAAGTCACCATATAATCCTTTTTACTGTACATAGATATAGGCCAAAGCATCTGTTGTGAACAAAGCTTCCTGGAGGAATGTACACAGCGAGGTACTGTATAGTCACATTGTTTGCATGAGGGTGTCTTCAGTGTCACCCTCCGACAGACTGGGCCAGTAAAGACACAGTGGATTTGTTAAGGGGGACACGCAGAGAGCTGAGACAGTCAACGGGGGCTGGCTCAAGTCCTCAAGGCTTCTCAGGGGGGAGAGAGAGGGAGGGACAGTGGGACACCGCACCAATCTGACAGCAACCACAGTGTAACTGTCACAAGACTCACGATCACCTCCGGGCAGTGTTTGTGTGTCTGTGTGTGTGTGTGTGTGTGTGTGTGTGTGTGTGTGCGGTGTGTGTGTGCGTGCGCGTGTGTACTTACCCTCATTCGCGAAGCTGTAGTCCTTGGATCTGGCACTCAAGGTCGTATCTATGGAGACCCTGGGCCTGGTGGGCTGCGATGGGGAGTCGGCCCCGGGCTCCAAGACCACCATGGGGTCCCTCTCAAGCAGCAAACTCACAACCTACAGGCACGCGCACGCACGCACACACACACACACACACACACACACACACACGCACGCACGCACGCAAAGACCGTGTATATAGATTCCCCAGCAAGTATTTTGCATCAATATATTCATACTATAGTTGACACTTCAACACAAGCTCGAGCTTTGAGCTCGTAGATCTGCTTCTAATGCATTTGAATTATGAAAAGTTTGAACAGTTTTGGACATATGAGGTTTACACCCGACAGAGACTATATATTTATGGTCTCGGACTGACTGACACTTTTAGCTTTCAACCCTGCTTCTGTGATTCTTTTGTATTTATTTTATTTACGCTGTCTGAATGTACTGTTTTTGTATATGTTCCAAATACAAAAATGTTGGGGTCCTTGACATGAAATAGTTTTTATGATTTATGAGTATTGAGTACAGTATGTGCTCGTGTGTATACTGTATGTGTACTGTATATACAGTAGTAGGTCATCCGGGAAAGGTCTGCTTTCTGCCCCTAAAACCCAAAAATAAACACAGGGAAGTAGCATTTTGTTATTATTATGCAGATATCTGGAACAGACTTCCAGGTCTGCTGCCACTCTTGTTTCTTCTGAAACACAACCAAAGCTGTGTCTGTTTGCTGTTACCTTTCTTTTTTTCCTTTATCTTCTGCACTGTAACTGTGTCCGATATTTTTTACTAATTTTGTTTCTGTGCCGTAATGTAATTGCGTTTCATTTGCTTGGTGTTCAATTCAAATGGTCTTTCCTTGCCTATACAGTAAGTGCATTGTGTCAATGTACTGCATGTGTATACAGTACATAGTGTTTTTCTGTGCATCTGTGTGCCTGTCAGTCTTTGTGTGTGTGTGTGTGTGTGTGTGTGTGTGTGTGTGTGCATGCGTGTTACCTCCCCAGTCTTCTTCAGGCATTCCACAGCCTGCTTGTGAGTCACGCCCCTCAGGTTGGATCCGTCAACCTCCAGCAGTCTGTCACCTGTCACGCAAGCACACACACACACACACACACACACACACACACACACACACACACACACACACACGCACACACACACACACACACACACACACACAATAATGTAACGTTATTAAATGCGATGCAATATGGTGCCTCCTTTTGCTTTGCCGTTCTTATTGGAGTTCAGAATAGCACTTCCTGTCAATTCAGTTCAATTCCAATGAGCTTTATTGGCATGAGAAAAACATATACAGCGATTGTATGCCTGTGCACATGTGCTTAAAATGACAGACATCAACAGACTTTGCTGCTCACATAAGCATACATGCCAATAGCTACACCAGAGCTCATAGTGTCTATAAGTATCTACCTGTAGTATGTTGTAGGCTATGCATATTATGGTTTAAGGCTGTAAACAATAAAAGGGTCATTTTGTGGTGAACCCCAAGGGGAAAATGTCTTCTCCAAGGGAGCAGTTTCGTTAGTGACGTACTCAGGGACACTTAAACCATGCGACACAAAGCCTGGAGGTGTCAGATGTGCGGGGCAGGAAGGTAGGACCCAAGTGCAAGACACTAAGACAGATAGGCGGAGGCAAAGGAGCTCAAATGCAAGAGAGTTTAATGACCAAAACTCACAAAAGTCCAGGACCAAACACGAAGAAAACACACTAGGAGAATACTCGGAACAAAGGAACAAGACTAAGAGCTTCACACTATGAACTGAACACTGGTGACTCACAACAATGACCTGACAAGGGAAAAGACAAAACCAGTATAAATACACAAAGACACAGGTGAACTCAACAGATAATTATCACAATGATTGGCTAAAAGGACTAACAAGACAAGGTGGAAACACTAGGGTAATCAAGGTACTGGTGAGACAACACAGTTAACATGAGCAACACAGGAAACACTAACAGACTGCAAAATAAAAGCACACAAGTGTAGAGTAAAACCAAAACCAAGAACCAGGAACATAACAAAAACACAACACATGTCACGGACCGTGACAGGAGGAGCCGAGGATCCAACCAGAGGCCTTCTGATTACCAGACAGCCTCCTCTCTAACTCCAGAGTCACCACCACCCCAATGTCACTATAGCAGAATATTAGCTGAACCATCTCTCTCTCTCTCTTCATCTCTCACAGAATAACTTTCGGGTGGAAACCTCATATGTCCAAGCTCAAAACGCGGCTGCACTTAGTAAGTCTCTCTGGATTGGACAGACTGCTTAAAAGCCTAAATTGTAAATTGTAGGTATAGCCTACAAAAGATGTCCGTGACTGTTTTCAAATTGCGTTGAGCCTGACTCTTCTTATACAGCTGACCAGATGTCAACGAGGGTTGTCACCCATACAGACTGTCATTTTTTTCAACATGTTTATTGATTTTTCTTTACGACAGTGTTCTCAAAAACAATAATTCACTTATATTTTTCCCATACAGACTGTTGATGATAAGTCATTAAAAGATTACCAATCTGAATGCGTCCAGTTTGCTCGGCTGCACCCCCAGACACCAGACTCTTGATGTAGATACCTCCGTAACGGACACTGGTGTTTATTCCTCCCTTTTAGAGAGAAACATTACAGCATGTCAGAAATTATTACTTTAACGTACATTACCTTTAAGTACTTACTGACGGGGGTTGGGGGGGGCACGGCCCACCAATGGTCCCCCGGCCCACAGGTTTAGAACCACTGCTTTTTAGACCAGTGGTTCTCAAAGTGGGGTCCGGGGACCCCCAGGGGTCCTTGGGGCGGTTCCACAAACAAAAACTAAAAGCAGGATCACAATCAGTTCAAATTGTATACGTTGAGTATTAAAAAAAATACTGCATTGTATTTACTTTTTCTCTTGTTTTTGAATGTCTGATTCTTGTATTTATATTTTTCGTTCATCTCCTATATTTCTGTGTTCAATTTGCAAAAAAAAGGAACAAACATTGAGTCATAAAAAATAGCTCATCTGCAAGCTCACACCGTGTCACTTTGTGCCACGCTGTGAGCTTGTACACCTGCTATTTTCTTTTCTTTTTCTTTTTGAGGGGCGCTATCCCCTCCTATGCCCAGCCTTGAGGCTTGAGGCTATGCCCAGCCTTGAGGCTGGGCATAGGATCGGCTGATGATTGACTGATCACCCCATAGCGATGATTCGATTGGCTGAGCAAAGTACATATTGAGGGCAGAATAGTGAATTAGATACGAAAAGCGATTGGCCCGGAATGACATTTGTTTTGCTTTGATTGGCTGTATGATGATAAGAGCGCCCCTCACTTCACACGGATGTGATTTTTTTTTTTATTCACCTTGAAATAATTTGGATACTTTTTTTTATGACTGAGAAAGGAGAGCTCAGCTCGTAGTCACGATGCCATAGAAAAAAAGGAAAATAAATGTGACTACAAGCTGTGCGACCTCTCTCCTTTCTCAGTCATAGTTTTATCTCCTGCGGTCAGCACCTCCCCACTTCTCGTGTGCGCTCCTACCTTTCTGTTTGTTCGGATACTTTTTTTAAAATATAAATCTTCTACTCTGGGGGGTCCCTCCCTGGCACAAAACATTTCCAGAGGGGAGGTCCGCGGCCAAAAACTTGCTGCTTTGAGCAGCACTGAGTCACAGTGATGATGACAAGGCTCTTTGGGTGAATTGTTCAGTGACTCACAGCGACGCTGATGCCCAGGCTGCCGTTGGCCTTCTTCAGCTCCACTTCTATCTGCTCCCCCGCTCGCTGCAGACTGCAGATGGAGGGAGACCTCGAACTGAATGGATCCTAAAAAACAGGAAAAAACAGCGTGCGTGTGTGTGTGTGTGCATGCGTACTCATTTCATGACGTATGCTCCAATAAAGACATTTTTAATTGAACAATAGTGATAGCAATTTGTCAGTTAACTGATTAGTTTAAAATATAGAAACAACAAATATCGTTGCTTCAACTATGAGGCGACATCCTTTCTGCATTTGCTTCTGTGGTGTTATCGCCTGTGGGGACCAGTAGTTAAATAGCATCACAATCATTTTAACCACTTTATTGATTTATACGTTGGCTATTGTAAAGCAGCAGATGTACAAGCAGTCAAGCACACAGTGAGCTTGTACATCTGCTTTTCTTTTCTATTTTTTTATATATATATGTTCTCTTCTGAGGGTCCCTGGCACAAAACATTGACACGAAAAAGTTTAAGAACCACTGCTTTAGAGAACATTAACCCATTTAGGCCTGACGTCGAAATATTTTTTTTCTTCTGAAAAACAGATGTTTCTATATCAGTGGTTCTCAATATTTCATGTCAAGGACCACAAAAATTATATGTAATAATGCCGCCGACCCCCCCACCTGAAAATATGTTGTTCAGGGACCCTCCAAAGCAAAGATTTGAGTTAAAAACTGAAACTCTTAAAATAATATATATTCAAAGATCTGAGGCACATTTTCACGATTTTTCAAAAATAGCTGTAGATCTGCTATTTTTCAATAGCTAAAGTATAACATAATGCTTCAAACACCAAAAGGGCTTCCCGGCCGCCCAGAATGGATACTTTTTTTTATTTTTTAAAGCACACGACACCGCGTGCGTAGCGTCTCTGACCTGCGCGTCCAGTATCCGCACCACGGGGATGTGCAGCCTCTTGCCGTGCTTGGGCGTGGCCATGTTGGAGAGCGCCAGGGCCTCCTCCAGCTCCTCCATGGCGGGACGGTACTCGGTGCCGCTCAGCGTGGTCTGAGAGCCGAAGCCCCTCTCCAGCGCCACGCCCAGGGTGCTCTGGCTCAGCAGAGACGACCTGCTGTCCCTGAAAGACTCTGAGATATGGGGGGGGGGGAATACTTAGTTTAGAGTACTAGTCATTGGTTAGACATGGGTTAAGGTTAGGTTTAGGTGTGCTGCTGCCCCGTGGGAGGTTAGGTTTAGGGTGAGGGTTTGAGATAGGTTGTAGTTGTATAGGACTAATGACTGGTCTAAACCAATGACTAGTCTAAACCAAAAGCTGTGTGCTTTGAGGACGAGGAGGAGGACTTCCAGTTCGATTCCGTTTTCAGAACTCGTATACTATACTCGTATTGGGGTTTTACTTCAGTAAGAATATCAATGCTGTGATATAGAAATACTCTGTTACAAGTTAAAAGTCCGGAATTCAAAATGGACTTGAGTAAGAGTGCAAAAGTATTGGCATCAAAATGTATTTAAAGTACCAAAAGTAGAAAGTACTCACTATGCGTGAGTGTTTTCAATGTATACTTTCTTTTTGGAAAATACCAGATCAACAAGCTCACAATGCGACACATTGTGAGCTTGTAGATCGGCTATTTTCAAACGGCCCAAATGTAGGGCCAGAAGTGGTTAGTGTATGTTTTGTAATCATAATAAAAAATCTACAAAGTAGCCTTTTTGCCGGCGACCACTCATCGCCATAGCATAGAGTAGACAATACATTGAAACCAACAGTTTTTCTAGGCTTTTGTATAAGCCTAGATCAGTGAGAAAGCAACAAGGAGCGGGGCCATACTCTACTCCACTGTGTGTACATACGTTTGGGTTGGGACACGATGAGCTCTATTTCGTCAGGGCTCTGCTGCAAGATGGCGGCCGCGTCGCTGAACGTCACCCCCTCCAGGCTGATCTTGTTGAGGGAGATCAGACGGCCACCTGGGAAATGAACCCATCGACACACAGACGTTTCAGTTAAAAAAAAAAGGACAAAATCTCCAGCAGGGGATTTCACTTAATAAAATAAAACACATTGAAGTCACCCTTTATGGTGCTTCTGTTGCGAGCAATATTTTTGGTTCTACAAGGCTGTGAAGCGTTATGCCTAATTTATGGTCAGTCGCGGGACCGCGTTGCATTGCCGGGAATAGCCGACCTACAAGGTGACGACAGCGCGTCATTTCCGCGCCACATCGTCAGCTTGTAGGCCGGCTTGTAGGCCGTACTTGTAAGTACGAATCTGGCTTCAAGGAGCCGGTAACAAACAAGCGTCTGTTTGCAATGGGCTATATGCATACACACCATTTTGGAAAGAATTTGGGCCACTTCCCTACTTCCTTCACAGGTGTTAGAGATGGTACTAATTAGTAATGAAGGCTCTGTTAACCGTTTTGGTAGCAGGGTGCTGCTATTGTGCATGTTGGCTCACTTTCCAGTGAGCCAACATGTAGAAGGAAGTATGAAAGCGGCCCGGAAGTAGGACGAGTTATTCTGTGTGTATCTCTGCACCTGGTCTGATTCGGCCATCTATGTACGCAGGCCCGTCAGGCACGATGGAGGCTATGAAGATCCCCAGGTCCAGCTTCCCCGTGTTGTCCTCTCCCACGATGATGAACCCTGAGAGAGAGGGAAGAAGACCCAACCAGGTGGTGAAAAAAAGCTCTCAATTGTTTTACTTATGTAAAAGCATCAACACTGCAATATAGAATAGAATACAAGTAAAAGTCCGGAATTCAAAATGTACTTGAGTAAAAGTATTGTCATCAAAATGTACTTAAAGTACTAAAAGTAAAAAGTACTCATTGTCCAGAATGTCTCATTTCAAGTTTTCAAAATGTATACACATAAACACACAATAAATTAAGTGGCTAATGTATGTTTTGTAATAATAATCCAAATCTACAAAGTAACTCGTAGTAACTAAAGTGTTCAAATAAATGTAGCGTAAAGTAAAAGTACAATATGTGGATCCCAGGTGTAGTGGAGTAGAAGTAAAAGTATTGGAAATTGGAAAGTACAAATACCTCATATTGTACAGTAAATAAGTAAATGCGTAAGTTACTTTAGACCACTCCTGTGCAGAAAGAAAAGGCTCCATACTACGTTTTTACTATATGCTTATTGTAAATCGCTCTGGATTTTTAAAAAGTGTCTGCTAAATGCCTTAAATTGTAACCAAAAAGTCACACAGATCTCAACCTCCATACATACGTACCAAAGCCTAATTTGGGGTCCTTCTTCAAGGTCACGCAGATTATCTCTCTCTCCGGCGAGGTCCTGGTCGGGGTGTCGACTGCGAGAGGCAGATGTTTCACATTTATGGCCGGTCCTATTTAATGTGCCGCTCTCTATCAAACACTTGTGATCACTTTAATGCACACCCCCCTCCACCCCCTGTTGGCTCATCTTGGGGACGAGCCAAAGTGCACAGCACAGTAAATCACTTTAAGGAAGGAAGGCTTGCAACTCACTTTTAATGCTGTGTATACTATAAATGTTTTTTTTTGTATACACAGTGAGTTGCGAGCCTTCTTTTCTTCAACTGCCTTCCATTAAAAGACAATCATATTACATTAAGACATCTATAGTTATGGGCGTTTCTATCTAGGAGAAAGGAAACGCATTACACTTAAATGATAGACAAAACAACTACGTACGGTCATAATACTTGTGTTCTGGAGATGACAAGCTATATCAGACGGTGGACCGACAGAGTACGTATACTCACTCCGAATGGAGGAGGAGGCCTCAGAGTCCTGCTTCTGTAGCGACACGCTGGACAGGATTCTAGGAATGGCCTCTGGAGTGCTACACCACATAACAACGATACAGAATTAACCAAACGCATGAGTTGCACCAAACATACAGCATGGAATCCATACTTTTTTTAGCTCAAGACCCAGAAGAGAAATCTGATGTATCCCTGGCCGTTATTCAAACTAGTCCCACTTATTGTGGCCAAAATAATTGCCATTAACGAAATGATCGCGACTAAATAAGCCTACAACTCTGGGGAGGAACATTAGCCAAAGTTGTAGATGTACTAGCTCTAACTTGTTGTGGGCTTCATAAGGAGAAGAGACTGGAGCAGCACGGACATTTAGGGCCTTTTATTTAGGTGCTAAGTATACAAACGACTAACGTTTCGACCTTGCGGTCTTCATCAGAGTCATTGTTGTGAGCTTGTTTACTATTTTTGGCAACGAGCAGTCCAAGTACAGAGCCAACTCATGACAATTCCACGATAAAGTAAAATCTCTGTGACGTGATCATCGTGAGCTTTCTTTGTTCGCTTAAACCACCATAATGCTTATCGTCCTGTCATGTCTCCTACTATAGCCTACATATTATGGACTACCTCCAACATGGCCCGTCCTTAGCCTCCGGGGGGTCTCCCGGGAGGCTGGCGCCGTCCAGCTCCGTGTCTTTGCTGGACAAGACGCGCTCCCGGCTGTGCTCCCTCCTCAGCTCCCTCTGCTGGCGGAGGCGCGCCTCCAGCTTGGCGGGCAGGTCGGTGCAGGACTTGGAGAGCGAGTCCTGGTGGGCGGCGACCCCCGCGCCCACGCCCGGCGCCAGGCCCGCCATGTTCAGCATGCCGTCTGAGCACGACAGGCGCTTCATCAGGCTGCTGTTCCGAGACTGGTAGAGGGCCATGTAGTTCATGCTGTCCATGTTGTTTTCATCTGCGACATCAAAGACCCAAAGCCAGGGAGAGGTCAGGGTAAGGTTTTCTTTCATTTCTAACTTGCCTGCATCTTCCACATCAAAGCAGCACTGTATAACTTTCTTTTATGTGTAATAATACAAATATATATGTCCAACCTGTAAGGTATAATATGCACTGCCAAGAATATTTAACCAAAATAGCCCTTTCATATTTACTTTATTTTTTTAATACAATATCACTTATACAATTGGGGGGTTGTGTTTTGTACTCCCTGCTCTTCTATTGCGAAATGTAGATCGTTTCAAATGTCATGTCTCGCCTAGACAGTCAGGATCTGACACATTTTTTTCCCTGATAGTCAGGATTCAATTTATCCCCTGAGCAAGAAGGGCAGGAGGCAGAGGCTCTATTAGCTCAATGGTAAAAATATCAGCACTTGTCTGCTGTGGTTGGATGGCACTTACACCCGTCTTTAAATGAGACCGTACAAGATAATATCTCGTCCGTACAAGATATTATCTTGTCCGTACAAGATAATAATTATCTTACAGACAAGATAAAATATATTTTGAATGCATGGCCATAGCAATGCATTTGATTCCTTTATTTATTTTTGTAATAAAAAAACCCCCAAAAAGAACCAACGGCGGGTGTTTTCAGAATAACAGAAAACAGAAAAGACACTATAGCATAGAGCCCTAGAGGGCTCCGCTCACCCATAATGGGGTTTAAATAAAGTGCCTGAGTGGTTAAATCTTTGGCACCTTGTTGGACCACGCTGTGGTTGAGCTGTCGCGACGTCATCTCGCTGTGGAACTTGTGCTGCGCCGAGCAGAGGCTGAGGATGTACTGTGCTATCTTAGAGCTCTCTGTCATGAAGCTGTGCTTCTTGCCGCTGGGCCCGCCGCTCTCGATGGTCACCTTACGCCGCTGCATTGGCAGGAGGGGCACACACACACACACACACACACACACACACACCAAGACAATTTACTCAGTTGTGTGAAGTAGCTAAGTACATTTACGTTAAGTACAGTAGGCCTACTTAAGTACAATTAGATACAATCAGGTCTATAGCAGTGAAGGTCTTAAGTACAATCGGGTCTATAGCAGTGAAGGTCTTAAGTACAATCAGGTCTATAGCAGTAAAGACTGTGTGATGGTTTGGACCTTGGTGGACATGGAGTCGGTCTATAGCAGGTTGTAGAATGGTTTTACCCTGGTGGACATGGAGTCAGTCTATAGCAGGTTGTAGAGTGGTTTTACCCTGGTGGATATGGAGTAGGGCATTAAGCAACTACCGGTAGTCGACAAGTTTACTAGTCGACTAGTTTACTAGTCAACTAGTAAATCCACTAGTCGACCTTGTTGGTACTAAAAAAAAGTGTTTTTTCCCCCCCGATTTTGTAGGCCTCAAGATCAGGTAGATTATAGTCACCAATGTACACAGTTTTCTTAAATGTACAAATATTTATAAAATAAATAAAAAAAATGTTTTTCTTTTTTTTTTACATAATACGGTAGGTAGTTCAACAACTAGTCGACTAGTAAACTAGGCAACTAGTCAGCTAGTAAAAATGACTAGAAGTGAATGCCCTAATATGGAGTCATAATATCAGAATCTATAGCAGTATAAAGCTTGTAGAATGTGTTTTTTTTTACCCCGGTAGATATGGAGTCCGTCTCCCTCCAGAGGAAGCGCCTGTTGACCACGCGGCCGTGGTTCTTCACCTCACACACCACGATGCCCTTGGCACAGATCCCCAGGAGCAGCTCTCCTATGACCGTCCTCTTCTCCCGGCCCACGCGGTGGAACATCACTCCGTACTCCGGTAACTGCTGGACAATCTACAGGAGGCAGGAGGACCATTATGCCAAAACATTTACGGTATAAGGAGTATTATGTGCATAACTATTGTTTATACGTGGGGTGGAAAGACCCGCGTGCCAAAAACTGTTACTTTGAAAGGATTCAAATCCGCGCCGCTCTTCGAGCGTGCAGATCTGCTATTTGTGATGCTTTAGTGTAGTATGATCAAGTAAGGGTGTGAATTTACAAAAAAATAAAACACAAAAAGTTATGGACATAAGAGGTTTCTGCCCGACAGCAACTATATGTGGCTGTTTGTGTATGTGTGTGTGTGTGTGTGTGTGTGTGTGTGTGTGTGTGTGTGTGTGTGTGTGTGTGTGTGTGTGTGTGTGTGTGTGTGTGTGCGTGCGTGCGTGCGCAGGCTACCTTTAGGAACTCTAGCTCGGCCTCCTCAGGAAGCATCTGGGCGTGACAGGCGTGTAGTCTTGGCAGTTCGTCCTTCAGGTTGGGGATGGCCATCCTCTCCAGCATCCTCCGGGACACGTAATGCTCCGCCTGGTAGTAGTTCTTACCGTACAGCTACACACAGGAACATAAATATAGCCTTTCATTTTTGATGCCATGGCGTTTGAACATTACAGCTTCATTGTCCTCTGCCTCCTCGTCTCTCACACCTAACGTCATGTCCTCTTTCACTACATCCAGTCTTACTCTATAGGCCTCCTGCTTGGCAGTTCCAACCCTCAACATCCTTCTACCGATATACTCACTATCCCCTCCTCTGTACTTGTCCAAACCATCTCAGTCTGGCCTCTCTGGCCTTATCTCCAAAACATCTGACATTTAAGTCTCTGCTACCTCCAGCTCTGCTTCCTGTCTTTTCCTCAGTGCGACTGTCTCTAAAACATACAACATAGCTGGTCTCACCACCGTCTTGTACTGTAACACCTTCCCTTTCATTCTTGCTGATACTTTCTTATCACACATCACACCTGGCACTTTTCTCCACCCACTCCAACCTATACTTGCACTCATTTCTTCACCTCTAAACAATAAACTTCTAATAAATGTCACCTCTAATTAATGACAAACAAATAAATACACAAATAAATAAATACTATTTTTTTTATTACTGCTGTATGTAATAATCAGTATACTGTACAGTACCTCAGGCATGTAATCCCCAAACTCGGCTTGCAGTGCGAGTGCGCCCATGAACAGACCCGTCTCGTCATTGCAGTGAATTCTGTCCTCCATGATATCCCTGCGCAGCTGTAAGTAATACTGGTGGCGAGTCAGTCTGTGTCTGGGAGACAGAAAGTTACATTTAGTCATGTTTTATCTTCTTTTGTCTAAATTAATGGTACAATTATGGTAGTTGTCGGGCAAAGGTAGCGACAATAGCCACTGTGAGCTTGTGGAGCTGCTATTTTTGCTCATTTCTTTTAATTTCAGAAGATTTCCCTTGTAATAGCAAGCCCAAAATAGGGGCGGCAGGTTGAAAGTTTTTCTGTGTGTTACCTATGATAATATTGTCGTTATTATTATGAAAACTAAAAAACTAAACAAAAAATAACTGTCACCACTTACAAAATTAAGGAAATGTCATCGACAAAGAATTTGACTCGTAGAAACAGCATAAACGGGGACATGTGCTCTTTTTTCCAACTGTCAGGAGCCACTTTGGAGATTTTGGTCTCATGGTCCAAAAAGAAATATTCATCATCTGTGAAATGACAACACAGAACACATTTCAGTTCAAAAATAAATATTCATCATCTGTGATATGACACCACAGAACACATTTCAGTCAAAAGCAAGACTTTTAAAAAGGCCGCTGCAGCTGCTGCTGAGTGGGTGGCATTCTAGGAAGGAGGGGTCATTAAAACCCTCATGCACACACAGAACGTATGAAGTTTTAAAACACCTGTGCGTATAATGTGCATACGATGACAAGCACAAATCAGGAGGGAGGGCAAGCTCCAAAAGTGGTATTTGGCATTTTGGTAGAGTGGCATTAGCCTGGCTCCAGCCCTGAATTGCTACCATTAAAAAAATATGTTCTGGTGATTCAGGTCTGGTGACGCTCCCTACGGCTACGTCAGTCTCCATCGAAAATCTGATCGCAGCAGCTGATTGGCCATCAGCCCCGTCACTCAACAGCGTCAAAGAACAAACATGGCTCCCCCCCACTGCAGGTAACTCGCGACCGTATCAATATGGCTATTAAATCGACCTATGATAAATAGTTTCTTTACAGAAACGATTTTAGGTTTTATAAACATCATCCTTCCGACATATTTTACCGCTTTTGTTTACATGCTAGTAGCGCTCGTTGGCTGTGTTTGTTTGGTTAGCAACCGGGTTAGCCATATAGCCACGTGATTGACAACAACGTCATCTGCTTTCATACTATTCTGATTTCCTTGGGTTTGAACCAATCGCCGAAGACTGCCGCTTTGACAACGCCCATCCCATAAACTGCTGCCGTGGGGAGGGCTTTCAGTCTGAATAATGAAGTGAAACGAAATGAAAAGTCAAACTGAGTGTCAGGCCAGAGTGGCATGCCAAAAATACCACTTTCAGTGCTTGCCCTTTATGGAAAACAGGTTTGGAGGTGGGTAAATAAAATGATCAAATGGAGAAGATGCAATAAGAAAGACTATAAATCAAACCAAGAGCAGCATACAGTACAGTACAGTAAAGAGTACAGTATATGCTCCTATACCGCCTAGAAAGGCTATAAAACAAACCAAAGCAGCACAGTACAGTACAGTACAGTACAGTACAGTACAGAGTATCTCCTACCGTCTAGAAAGGCAAGGCCAAAGTAGAAGTGCTCCACCAGGTTGGCGTGGGCGACCACCATGTCGAAGACGTCCCGCCCCCGGGAGGTGATGTCACAGCGCACCACCACCGTCTGTCCGGTGAGCAGCATGACGTTGATTTCCCGCTGAGCGGCGCCCGAACGCCCCTTCTTGGACTGTGGACACACCCAGAGACAGCCGCACATTGCAGTCCAGTCAGACAGTCAACCGTCTGCCACCAGTAAGGGCTGGCCTAGTACACACTACGTACTACAATCAATGGAACCCGGCTGCGGCGTGCAGGTTGTGCGTATAAGCTCTGTGCATTGTCCTCTGTGAGGACAAAAATACTGTAAATACGGAACTCCCCGCGGGACGGAAGAATTGCCGGTGCAGCCGACAGCTGCGTACGGTTCCGGTCCGTCCCCAGTGTAGCCCCCCCCCCCCCCCCCCGTGAGGACAGTTCCTTTGCTGTGTTGGCACCGAAGTTATGGATAATATGTACAGTAGCTCGTGGTGCAGAGGTGTGGCATTATTACTCAGCATGGAGACCACCACAGGGGGTGTGGTTACTCATATATACCTGGCAGTGGGTGATTGTGGCCAGGTGCGCAATGGGGAAAAGCCACACAGTTTTTCATGTGCTGTGCAGGTCGGTGTATAGTGTTATTTAGTTTAAAGAGTTTTCGTATATATTTATAACTATATATATAACTCAACCCAGTTGCCCATCGTAGTTAGCCTTGAACATTAAACCTGCCCCCAACCCTATAGGAACTATTAAAAAGCATTCTAAAAGACCCACCTTTTCACTGTAGATAAATCCTAGCTTCACTTGTAGTTCTGTGGGTTGTGTGTGTGTGTGTGTGTGTGTGTGTGTGTGTGTGTGTGTGTGTGTGTGTGTGTGTGTGTGTGTGTGTGTGTGTGTGTGTGTGTGTGTGTGTGTGTGTGTGTGTGTGTGTTTGGTTAGTTTCTTTAGTGGGGAAGCAGCATTTAGTTTTCAATATGTGCCACATATCTGGAACAAACTTCCTAGAAAACTGCAGGTCTGCTGCTACCACTCATTTTCACGTATTACTTTTAAAACATAACTAAATAACCTTTCTGTTTGCCGCTGCCTTTGATTGAGTTACTTTTCCTTTTCTTTTTCTCCTTTTGTTTTTTTGCATCCTAATGTCATTGCATAATTGTGTTTCCTTTGCTTGATGTTCAGTGTAAAGTGCATTGAATTGCCTTGTCGTTGAGATGTGCTATACGAATACAATGTCCATGCTTTGCCTTTCCTTCTACTGCCTCCTGTTGTGACTGAGTGGCCGCAGTTACAGTACATGCCGGCTGATCATTCCGAATAAATACTTCAGAATAAAATACTTCCGAAGTAATGTTTTTTGCTGCGAGTTTACATGGGAAATGGTCATTCCGAATGAGTGTTTACATGGACGGTGTCGTTGGTGTGATATAAGCCATGGCACATGTTATTTCACATGAAACTACACCATCTGTTGGACACATACAATATAGGCAGTTCATTCAGTAGAGTAGCCTATGTCGAAAGACCATACTTTGAAATCCCATCATTTCATTCTGCAGCAGCTTTGGGGCTGCTGGTTGGATAGGGGCGGGCATGTTATGTTTACCGTCTTTACGTTTTCACCCCCTGCGCGTCCCCTCGCTTTGTACTTTATTATCTACAGCACGGCCAGGGCACGCAAGACGCTGATTATTATTGTATCAAGGGTCGCTCGTTATTTTTGCGCGCCTCACAAGGCTATTGGATTCATTTGTGCTTCGTCTTTGCACAATGCACGTACATTGTGTAAGTAAGAGCTGATCTACAGGTTGACTAACGTGTCCCATCTGTGGTCTTGTACCTACATCACATAATGTATAACTTATCTGCACAATACACCATCGCTGCATCATCATGGCATGGCATTATATTCCGGCCGAAGTACTGTAGGCTACCAGAGAATACATTGGGTGTTTAATACTAGATTGATTGCAGCTGCTCATCAATGCAATTAAACTGCAAAGCCGTTATGTTTCATGACGTTTTGGTTGCAACTTATTGGAATAGACAAGTTATATAGCCTATAAAAGTTTAAGGGGATAGGATGGACATAATAGCGATAATAGCGTATTCTTGGGACTGTGACATCGGAAAGGTTTTTAAATCACATTGAGCATTTTCATTCGGATTGAAGTTTTTGTAGATGTTTACATGACAACGTTTAATAGGATTTAACTTCTATTCGGAATTAAGAGGGGGTTTCAGACCTCATGTAAACGTACTCACTGACAGCGTTTCTTGTTGCCAAAGTTGTTCTTTTGCTCTTCCCTTGGGCTGCGCCCCTGGATCAGTCTAATAACTGGATGCACTATGAATACAGAACCTTTGAACTCGTTTTGCATGGAAAAAGGTAATTTAACACATTTTACCACAAGCGATCCTGGGAGCTCCAGAATGACGGGCGGTTCTTCCGACATCCTGATGAACTCGGGACCCAAAGCCTGAGAACCAACGACAGAGATTCCAAGTTTAAAGTTTTCAAATAATTGCTGTGGCGTAAAGTGGAAGTAAAAAGTACTCAAAATTGGAAATACTCCAGTAAAGTAAAAGCACCTCAAAATTGTACTCAAGTAAAGTACTTGAGTAAATGTACTTCACACCACTCTTCCATCGCGACGCATTGTGAGCTTGCAGATCGGCTATTCTCAAATGGCCGAAACGTGCATATAGGCTTGAAGTGGTCAATGTATGTTTTGCAATACTAAATCAAAATCTGCAAACTAAAGTTTTCAAATAATTGTAGTGGAGTAAAAGTACAATATTTGCCTCTGAAATGTAGTGAAGTAGAAGTAAAAGTACAAAAATGTGAAGTACACAAATATCTCAAAATTGTACTCAAGTAAAGTACTTGAGTGAATGCACTTAGTTACTCTTACCTTGGCTTTCCTCTGGCTCAGGCTGAGCGAGGACTCGCTGAACGTGATGGAGGGACTCTGGGAGCGTCCGCTGGCCTTGGGGGACATGTCGTGGTGGTGGGGGCTCCGGCCCACCCAGCTGCTGCAGGTGCTGTCCCTGTGTGACCGCAGGTCACGAGGGAGTCTGGACGTCACCGAGGAGAGAGAGAGAGAGAGAGAGAGAGAGAGAGAGAGCTGGCGTGAGGTCATCGGTGGAACGATATTGATCATCTAGACCGGCGCCACCGTTCTCAAACATTTATGTTCTATGTACGTCATGACAGACCTCTTAAATTGATGCAGTGTTTGGGCCACAGACGACCTATTTGAGACAATTTGCGTTGTTAGATTAGATTTAGTGCACAGCTGCGTAATGCGGTGCAGAGGTAACAGTGGAGAGAGTGAAACAGTATGCTTTTCATATACAGTATGAGGTATATTCTCTTATTGAGCAAATTATAACTTCTATACAGAGGAATATTACAGTGAAATTAAACTGTTCCCCATTTTGCTGTGGACCCCCTGGGCCCCCTCAAAGGACCGCTGGGGGTCCCCGGACCCCACTTTGAGAACCACTGATTTATTAGGCAGCGTCACTTCCTCTCAGATCCTGACTTGACAAACGCAACGCACTCTCTCTCTCTCTCTCTCTCTCTCTCTCTCTCTCACACACATGCACGTAAGTGCGCATGCACAGCCACACAGCCACACAGCCACACACACACACACACACACACACACACACACACACACAGACACCACTGAAGATGTACTTGCTCAGCAAACAGCGAAGTGTACATCAATGATGCAGAGCATTGAGAGCAACCTCCTAGCACCAGATTATGTGGCTACGAATAGCATTTACACGGGTCTGATGGATGGCGTTACGAATGGTGTGTGTGTGTGTGTGTGTGTGTGTGTGTGTGTGTGTGTGTGTGTGTGTGTGTGTGTGTGTGTGTGTGCGTGTGTGCGAGTGAGTCCAGATTTGTATTGTTACATCTTCTATAGTACGAGCACACGAGAGGAAACATTCTTTTGGTTTTGTTTCCACAACATATCAGCAGCAGCAGGAGCAACGATAACAACAATAACAAAGAAATCCTGGTGAATTGCAGTAACAGAAAAGCAATTTTTGTGTTTTTGCTTTTGTAAATTAACGCCCTACTAGATTCACAATGAAGTAACACTACAGTTTTGGACATATGATGTTTCCACCTGACAGAGACGATAGTGTGGCACGTGCACGCATGCACTCGCACACACCCACATACCCATGCACGCACGCACACACACACACACACACACCGTGACACACGCACAGCACACGTACCTGTCTGAAGCAGTCGAGTATAAAGCTGAGGTAGAGCTCCTTGTTCTTTGTCTCCAAGGTCTCTGAGGTAAACTCCCTGCAAGAAACAAACACAGAAATACCCAAGCCTCTACAACTGTACGAACAAGAATAGAAAAGACTGCAGAAATACAGCGCACAAATAGAGCCTTTTATAAGAAGGTGGTTGAAAGAAATTGTTAAACGATGGTGAATTTTATGTATAGCCGAACCAGAAATCACTCAAACAATTATGGAGGACCGCCTGCTTACCTGACTTTGAGTCAGAGTCTGTGGAGTATCTTCTCCCTTCAGCTGCGCTCCCGCATCCCTCGCTGAACTCGGACAATGGCCCTCTCTTTCCTGTCAAACGGACAGAAGACTTTAGCTGAGGACGTCTCACAAACTCCTCTCTGTCCCCCTCTAGTGACCATGCATAGACATATAAGCCGTCTCAAAGAAATAGCAACCCATCCATATTATACGTCCTCCGTGACAAATGTCCAAAGGTCCCGATATAAGTATCCTGGTCCTGGTATAAGAATAACCACGCTTGATTGTACACGAACCTGCTCCATGAGGCTTGAGACAACGCTAGTGCTACACAGCTGTGATTAATTCCATCAGATTACTGAGCAGTTCAGTTGACAGTATTATGGAGCATGAAGGTGTTCTTAAGAAGTTTGTTTCGGATGTTGGAAGGTGATAGTCCATTTGGTTCCTAGAGTTCTGGGTCTGTGGCACAATGCATGCCAAACGGGGTCCTCGGGAAAAAATAAATAAATAAAAAAGAACCACTACCCTAAATGTTTGATGCGTGTTTCCTGTGCAGTTTGAGACTTTCCCCCGGCCTCCTTGCCACCACAGTATCAAGGGCAACACCACCAGGTTCATGAACGGCATGATGGTGGTTCCTTGAGGAACTGCTTTCTTGTTTTTTCTCGCACCTTAACTAATGTCCATATAACATATCACGTACAGTATATATCGCTATATGCTCCATACGCACCATTATGACTCACCTCTGAAACACACTGAATAGATATACAGTACAGTAACAACAAGTAACAAGTAACGGTAACAATCTACATATGTATTTACATATGTAAATATGTAGATAATTTATTGTCCCCCGTCTTCTTCCATTTCTCTTATGGAAATGCAAACGATCAATCGGCTGTTTTCAAATGGCCGAAAGGTATATAGTAGGGCTGAGGTGGTTAATGTATGTTTTCCTTTAAAATAAAATCTTTAAAATTGTACTTAAGTACAGTACTTAAGTAAATGTACTTAAGTACTTTCCACCACTGAGAAAGCCTTTTTGTTTTTACTGGCTCTCAGAGGAGTTTAATCCTGGCCTGGCTTGTATTGGGTTAAGACCTTATCCTAGTAACCTGTGCCTAGTCCAGACAAGAAGAAACAATGGTTTGAACTATTGGGGGTTGACACACTCTTCGAGGTCAGAAAATGTGGCAAAAAAACCCCAAAAAAAACAAGCAACTGCACTCAATCTGTATAGAATCTGCATAGGAGCTGCTCAAAATGTTACTTGCACAAATGTAGGCAGACAAGTAGAATAGAAAAGTGAAATTGATTCGTACGCCTTCTGCCTTCTGTGCAAATCGTTTCTAACGATCCTCCACCGTCCTTATTCGGCACATTCCCTATTGCTGCTAAAGAGATTCTATCATACCCACACTGCCCTGGCCGGTACTTTAACTAAATGTTTCATCTTATCTTATGTATTTTTCCCCCTCATGACATCCACTGTTATCATTATAATAATTATTATATTGGTATGATCCCATTTTCACCCAGTGCCAATGCCGCCCTAAGCTGTAATCCTGGGGCGCTACACTCACTCTGCCAACCTGGGGAGAGCCCCGAACAGAGATCATGCTTCCTTCAATGCATGAAGAGTGAGCAGGCCGCTTCTCATCACCTAACAGGAGGGGGAGTTTTCCCCGGGAGGACGTAGCGAGTGGAAGGAAGACGTTATTCCATTCCCCTCCATCAGGCTGACCGGGGGGTAGTATAGAGACATGGATCACTGCATGTTTTTTTTGTGAGGGTACCTTCCCTAGGGGACATGGGGAGAACATGCAAAGGCGACACAGAAAGGGCCTTTCTGGCCTGGGCCATGGCTCAGTGGTCCAGGCACCTTGGCTGGTAATCCAGTCTGGCAGTGTGCTGCGGGTTCTACTCCCGATCCCGACGGCCTTTACTGCATGTCTTCCCCCCCATCTCTCTCCTCATTTCCTGTCAGCCTACTGTCTGTCCCTCCATAAAAATATAAAATAAAGGCGAAAGAAAAAAAAAGGTTAAAAAAAAAAGAAGGGCCTTTCTGCCAACCCCACCCAGGGTATAGGCGCTGATGACGCAGAGGAGAGAACACGGCGCAATTCACACCGCGTCCCTGGTGGGAATCGAACCAAGGGCCTAGTGAGGCGACAGCGCTACCGACTGTGCCACCGTGCCCCTATTATTCATATCATTCATATATATTATTATCATTGTTATTATTATGATGTTATTATATTGTCGGGCAGAAATCTCAAATCTCTTGTATGATGAAGTAGGGGACATTCATTTAAGTTTGATATCATTTCGTTAAATCGTTAAATTCAGGGTTGGATTTTCTTTTGTCATCTTATACCGGTGGGGATAATGTTGCTCTTATGTTCATATTCTAACAGTTTTTTCTAACCATCTATAAATGCACCATGTAATGTAATGCACGTAACTCGAGAACCGCCCGCACCCCGTGGTGTCATGCTCGTAGAACGCAGTACCACGCCGTGGTACCAGTCATTTTTTGACGTGCGCGCGCAGGGACGGAACGGAAATGGTGCATGTGCGTGCACCCTAGAGCGCGTCATCCTAGGTTCAAGAGAAGACGCACCTAATCAACCTCGCGTCACCAGACTTTCCAAGACGCACCAAGTACCCAGTGGTCTAGGTCAATGACATTAAATCGCATGTTTGAATAAGTAAAGTAATCCACGGTGACTCACACCGTTGAGTCCACACAGAGGTTTGATGCGCGTACTCTCGGCTTTCACTTTAACTGATAAACTGCGCTGCAGTATCCTAATCTGATCCCTGGTCAGCCAGTCACAGCAGCACTTGATAATTTCTAGCAGTCAGAGAGAGCTCCGCGGGCATCTGCTGTTTTCACACCTACTGCAGCCAGCAAACGATGATTTGTTGTGTCTTAGCTTGTCTTGACAGCGTGATTGAGTTGAGAGAACAACTGCAGAATGGTCATTGCGGCGAGAGGCAAGCATGGCAGCCAATACGCAATGACGATTGCGCAATCGTCACGCGACGTCACATGCTCCATCCCTGATGATGTCATGTGATGTCACGTTGCACGATAGCTGTGTTGAATGTAAACATGCCATGTGAGCTCTTACCGTGTCCATGTAGTCTCTCTCTGATCATCTGGCTCCTGCCACTCAGATGAACATTGTTGTTGTCTGGAAGAGAGCCGGCTTCCATCTACCAGGAAGAAAGTCTCAATCAGTTTCATTGTCACTTTCGGCCGACACAGCCTGAATTTTCATTTCGTTTTACTTCATTATGCAGACTGAAAGCCATCCTCACGGCAGCCGTTTCTGCGATGGACGTGTCTTTGGCGATTGGTTCACACCAAACAATCAAAATAGTAACAAAGCAGATGACGTCGTTGTCAATGCGGATAACCCATAGACTAGAGTATTAAAAGGATAGAGACTGAACCGGAACGATAGCCACGCCAATTAACACCGCCATAGACATGAATGGCCAGAACATGTCCCTTCCATGATATATACTTGGCATACAAGGGAGCAAGTCAACATACCATTCTCCACAACTCATGGTTGTGCTTGTCACATTTTTTTTTAAACAGACACGTTAAAAAGAGGCAAAAGAAAAAAAGAAGTAGGGCATACAAATAGGGCATAATACAGACAGGACAGAAAGACATGCAGACAAACAGACAGCCAGAAAGCTGGGCATGAAAAAAAAAGGCCTGGAGATAATGCTCAATTCGTACGAGAGTGACGCTTGGCTAAAATAGCAGATCTACAAGCTCACAAATCACACAAATGCTTCATCAACACCCATTATGAGGAGGATTCCATGTTGTAATGAGTGTGAAAGGAGTGTGAAATGAGTGAGTTGAAAACGGCAGTGTTTTCAACTAATAATTGGTCCGCCCGATGGCAAAGTGCTTGTTCTTGATGCTATCGCTGAGCGAATGAAAGAAATGCCAAACCAACTTTAACCACTTTAACCCCATTATGGTCAATTATGGCGTCCACCTCAGGGCTCTATAGGCCTACTACTGGTGTCTTGTCTGTGTTCTATATTGTGGGGTCCCCAGATGACAGTAGAGTCATCATTTAAGGGACTTTTAAGACCGCTTTAAAACCTAAAAGACAAATAATTGCAAAAAGTATTTCTGCATCAAACGTAATCAACAAATGGACAAACACTGACCAAATTGTCAAATAATATAAGAAAGGGGTGAAACAGCCGATCTACAAGCTCACAACACCTCACGCGTTGAGTTCTTGTAGAGCTTGTAGATCTGCTATTTTCACAATATTTATCTGTGGAACCGAGTCAAACTAAAATGTCCCTAGTTCAAATAGGATTATTTTGAGGGCGTCACGGCCTGAAAAGGTTGAGAACCACAGAAGTAGGCTATACATGCAGACTACACAGACGGACAGACGGACGGACGGACAGACAGACAGACAGACAGACAGACAGACAGACAGACTCACAGACTCATGGAAGACCTCCTCCACCAGTTGCCTGATGACTTTGGTCGGGGACGGCAGGAGCGAGGCCTTGTGCTGCGACTCGCACGCCTCCAGGAGGTTGCCCAGGCTGACCCGGCGGTGGGCCTGGTCTTCACACATGCTCAGCAGCAGGCTGTTCAAGTGGTCACTCAGCTGCACTGGCTTTAATTAAGAGCGGGGGGGGGGTCAAAAGTCAAAAGTGGTGGCGGCGGTGTCGTTGACAATGGCCGTGGCAAGCAAATGCAGTTGATCTCTATACGAATCGATGTAATTGATCGTGGAAAGAAATCTGAGAATAATCCAAGATTTTGAGGAGAAAGTGATTTTTCCATCATTTAGAAAGATAGTGAAAATAGCCAATCTCACAATGCATCGTGAACTTGTACATTCATTATTTTCATTCATCACATTGCACGCTTTAGTTGATAATTACAAAGAAATCTATATAATTGTTTTGGTGTCGATTTGTTTTACACAGGTTTAATGTTTGTCTTTAGTTCAATATTTGACGCATGAAGGCAAAATGTACTTCATAATAAGTCATTTAGGTCAATTGTCTCTTTATTGTAAATGGCGTTTTATGTTTGTGTTTGCACCCTTTGTTTTACATCACCATTACATCACCATATCATGGCGAAAGCCCCCACCCCCACTCAGAAACGTGCCTGCACAGCCAAGTATTATCATTTGTTTTACACAGGTTTAATGTTTGTCTTTAGTTCAATATTTGACGCATGAAGGCAAAATGTACTTCATAATAAGTCATTTAGGTCAATTGTCTCTTTATTGTAAATGGCGTTTTATGTTTGTGTTTGCACCCTTTGTTTTACATCACCATTACATCACCATATCATGGCCCAAGCCCCCACCCCCACTCAGAAACGTGCCTGCACAGCCAAGTATTATCAATCTTACTTGTGATGTGATGTCTTCTTAACCCCCCCCCCCCCCCCCCCCCCCCCCACCTCTCTTTTCTTTTTCTTTGATGTTGCAAGAAAGATGTATTGGCGCTGCACTGCGGCGACATGGGCATAAGGGCTATGCTTGCATGTGGGCCCTTTTGTCTAAGACACATTTCTTCCTTGGGAGAATAATAATAAAGAACCTTGAACCTTGATGAGTTAGACTTTAATATATTAGCGCCCCTCACTTCACACGGGTGTGATTTATTTTAGTTCAATTTGTTTTAAAAATGCCATTGACAACGAAGGGAACATTTACATCATCTTGTCCCTAACACAAACTAATTAAATGCCATTAACAATAAAGATAATGTAATGCGAGTTCAGAAGAATCAGAATCAGAAGCCTTTATTTGCCATGCATGTAAACATGTTAGGGATTTGTTTTGGCAGTACAGTTACAGAATGCAGCGCAGTTACCACAGCTGCCAAGGACGGCGCTATATTGGATGGCATGTGTGTGTGTGTGTGTGTGTGTGTGTGTGTGTGTGTGTGTGTGGTGTGTGTGGTGTGTGTGTGTGTGTGTGTGTGTGTGTGTGTGTGTGTGAGAGCACGTGCATGCGCAGCACCTACCTGGTTCTGAGGTAGGTGGTAGTCAACCGACCAGTAGAGAGTCATCCCCAGTGAATACACTAGCATCTGAAGAGCAAAACAATGAAAACATTACATAATTACATTAATCCTGTAAAAACCGGATTAATTTCTACTTGCAAAAAAACCCGATTTGAACCTTACTACTACTTTTTACTACTAAAACTTATCAGAGGAAATTATGTAAAACAAATTATATATATATATATATATATTTATTTATTTATTTTGCAAATTGTGTAATATGTATAATATGCAAATGTATAATACTTATTAAAATAATAATAATAAATTAATAATTTACATTTGGGGGATATCTTTCACAATAATGAATAAAACATGTTCTAGTCATTCTAATGATCACAAAAAAACATATTACAGTTATTTTACTTACTTTTATTAGGTTTAAAGGTCAAAGGTCATAGGTTCAAAAGTCCAGAGATTTTTTATTTGTGTGAATTTCAGCCTCTGTGGGGGGTATTTATATGCAAATATCATGACCAATGGCATTGCAATGGTATTGCAATGAACATCAATGATGACATTTAGGTGAAAAATGTTGTAGTATTGCAACGCTGGGTGTTACAGGGTTAATTAAGTCGAATTAAATGCACTTTAGCTGTTTTTTATATTTCTTAACATGCTGCTCAGTTTTAATGCACTACACTTTAGGATTTTATGCTTATTCTTCTTTTATTGATAGGTTTTATATACACTGCTGGTCCTGAGTACGATTTTCATTTTATATGTGTGCAAAACAATGACAAATAAAGTGAACCTTGATCTTATATGTTTTAACTTATTAACCCATTCTGACCGGGAACCCATTTTGGTGTTAGCATCATGTTATGCTTTAGATATTGAAAAATAGCAGATCTACAAGCTCATAGCGCGCCACTGAGTGGCGCGCTACGAGCTTGTAGGTCTGCTATTTTTGAAAAATCGAAGAACGACTGACATTTTTAGAATCTGATCTCAGGTCAGAATGGGTTAATCAGACCCAGTGTGTGTCCAGTGGAAACCTCGTATGAATCTGATCTCAGGTCAGAATGGGTTAACTTATGAAAACGTGTCGCTTCTCTCTGCGTTTCGATCCGCTACTTCTGAGGCTTTCGTGTGACGCTCTAGGATGATCTAGTTTGTGTCCGGGTGGCTCAGTCAGTCGGTAGAAGAGCTCTCGCCTTTGGATCGCGAGATCATGGGTTCGATCACGGTCACCGCCAACTCAGCGTATGAGTAGCACAGTTTGGGTGCGGCAAGTCGTGCGGGAAGTACTGGGAGCTGATGCTAGGTGTGGCGCTCCATCCACAGCATTCCATCTCCCAGGGGTCTAGCGCATTGTTACGCCGTGTTACCGGCTGAAACCGACAATAAGCCACTCCTGACCTTCTTCTAATTCTTCTTCTTCTAGTATGATCAAGTAGGGCATTCATTTTACGAAAAAACACAAAAAGTTTAAACATGGAGATTAGGGGTTTCTGCCCGACAGCAACGACGTTCAAAGAAAAGAAAAAATTACAAACATAGCCGTTTAACGTCCGTATTCTAGGGCAAACATTTGACCCGGTCCTAAAAAAAAAACGATCTACAAGCTCTCAAGGAGGTACGGGGAGGTTGTGCATGCATTTGTGGATCAGCTATTTTGAGCTTGTACAAGAGATTTGGTGCAGAGGGAAAAAGGGAGGGGACCGAGTAGGGAACCCTGTGGGACCTCGGTCAATTAAGTATATATAGGGTTTAAATCGTTAAGTTGTTAAGGAACTACTAAGTAATGCATGGATGCATTTATTTGAGTTTAAAGTGAGGAAACGCGTGTGAGACATCACAGTTTCAATCATTTCCAATAGCACTTTAAGCCTACCATTTACAATGACAACAATTTAGGTATTTTGCAGAGGCTCTTATCCAGAGCAAGGTAAACTCATATATCAAATGCATAGAGACAGCGTAGTGCCTCCGTAAACTAGGATCACTGGTCAACCGAGAACCTATAGCGTCAGTACTATCAAACAAATTATTACTATTCATATAATGAAAATATAGGATACCAGGTAGATAATGAACCTAGCATACGTCTCTGTCTAATAACATGCCATCAAAATTATTATTAGCAAATGACCATGGAAATATCTGAATGATCGTCACACCCAAAGATTCACAGCCCTATACGGTACGGTACAGTACAGTACAGTCTGGTACGGTACAGTATGGTACAGCACAGTACCGTATGATACCGCACAGTACAGTATGGTCATTGGTTCAGTATGAGTAGAACTGTACAGTACAGTACAGTATACACTTCAATGCACAGCAATGGGTGCCCCTATGTATGTCTCCATGCATGTCTGTCCACTTCAGTACAGTATGACCATTGCAGCAGCAATCTCTCTACAGTACAGTACAGCCATTGACCACTGCGGCAGCAATGTTACAGACAATAAACCATGTCGTTAAACAAAAGAAATGCCACCTTATTTCCAACTACTTCCCGTCTGCATTTACACCCCATTATCCATGTGACATCAATCACACTCATTACTCACACCCTTGCTCACTACAAATAGCAGTGCAACATCGCAAGGGTGACAACATCGCGGGGGAGCCAACGACACATGGCGCTAGCATTGTAGTCTTCGCGATGGAAAAACAAATAGAGCTCAAGTGGTTAATACAGTTCAGCAGAGTGGTTCTCAAAGTGGGACCCCTGTCCTTTGGGGGGTTCCAGGGGGTCCCTATTAAAAGCACAAAACAGTATGAGAACCACTGCCCTATCAGCCGTGGTGGAAAGCAACGAATTACATTTACTACTAAGTACTGTACTTATGTACAATTTAGAGGTATTTGTTCTTTACTTGAGTATGTTGCATTTTCAGTACTTTTACTTCTACTCCACTACATCCCAGAGGCAAATATTGTACTTTTACTCTTTATTTGACAACTTTAGTTAATAGTTACTTTGTACATTTTGATTATTATTACAAAACATGCATTAACCACTTCAGCCCTATACACATTTTGGCCATTTGAAAATAGCCAATCTACAAGCTCACAAGCTTGGAATGGGACATTCTACATAATGAGTACTTTGTGCATTTGGTACTTATTTTTTAAGAGTATCTCCACATTGCAGTATTGATACTTTTACTTAAGTAACAAATGTGAGTACTTTTTCCCACCACTGTCCTATCAGCCCTTCAACTAGTCTCGTGTTGCCAGACTGTTGCCTCTCGCACTTTTTAAATGCTTCCGTCATACAGTCTGGAGCAACGGAAGCTTTATCATGAGTCAAATATAAAGCGGAAGTGGAGCATCCTCCTCCCAACTTCCGTTTCGTCTTTACAGTTGCGCAAATTTATCCTAGTATATAAATAGAAATCATCTAAGCATATATAGCTTGCTGCTTAGCAGATATGGAAATAAATAAAATATAAGCTCTGAAGATATTTTAATTTAAAATATATCTGTGTGAACGGAAATGACAAACAGATTACTCAGCTTTGGGGAGGTGCAGTTCCAGACTCCATATAGCATTCGGGAGATTGTGGAAGTGGAATAGTTGTCTGGCTACGCGAGACTACACCTCAACTAAACCCTCTACACTGCAGCAGCATGCAGGGTAGTAATTACTTCACTCAACCACCGGGTGGCATTGTTACACTTCTTAGGTACATCCTTTTAACTCTTGAGAACGTCCTCCTGGGAATTTCAAACATGGGCTAGCCTGCAGTCTGCAGTGCTTCTCCTCTCTGCAAACACACACTGGCAATAATGCACACTGGAAACAGCCTCGTTGCAACTACGTCCATGCTGTTACGTTTGGTCGTAATATGCCTTTGTCTGTTCTTGATACATGTGTGAGTCGGAGCCATCGAGCAGCGTGTGTATGTCTATGTTGTTGCTTCTAGAATATGTCAACAAAGCAAGAAGGGTTTGTTTTATGTTTTACACTGTTAGTGCAGTGGTTTCCCGGACGTTTCCAGGCTCGAGACCCAGTAGAGATGTCTCCCCCCCCGGGACCCCAAAAACATACACAAATACATCACGAATTAACCACTTAAGCCCTATAGTGAATAAATCTACAAGCTCACAATGTGTTGCAATGCTTAATACATCTGCTATTATAGATCTGCTATTTCCACTATATTTATTTATTTAATGACAGTATTTTGATATCTTTTTTATAATGTTTTGTTTATCAGGCTATAATAAAACAAATTGTATGGACAAAAATAAACATATTTACTTACTAAAAACGGGTCCTGAGGTGGTGGGTTTAGTTTAGTATGCACTGACCCTCTCTATGGCAGGTTCGGTTGAGTTGTTTTAGTATAGTATAGTATAGTATAGTATAGTATGCACTGACCCTCTCTATGGCAGGTTTGGTAGTTGTTTTAGTTTAGTGTAGTATAGTTTAGTATGCACTGACCCTCTCTATGGCAGGTTCGGTTGAGTTGTTTTAGTATAGTATAGTATAGTATGCACTGACCCTCTCTATGGTAGGTTTGGTAGAGTTGTTTTAGTTTAGTGTAGTATAGTTTAGTATGCACTGACCCTCTCTATGGCAGGTTTGGTAGTGTTGTTTTAGTTTAGTGTAGTATAGTTTAGTATGCACTGACCCTCTCTATGGCAGGTTTGGTTGAGTTGGCACGGCCCTGCAGCATCTCCGGAGCGGTGAAGGTGGACACGTCGTTGGATAGGGCACAGTTCTTAAACGCTAAGGTACCAGTGGCTGACAGCAGCAGGGAGGCGGGGCTTATGATGTTGTACATACTGTTGTGACCTATAAACAAACAAACAAACAAACAAAACAGGAAGTATTTAATTATTTCTTGACTTGCTTGACTTTCTTCTATAGCAACATCACGTTCTGTGAGACAAGATTGTGTATTGGGGATGCTCGTGTGGTGTTGATGAATTGAATACACTAGCCCTTACCCGTTGTGAGATATTGCCCCCCAGGGGGGCACTGCGCCCTGGGTGCGTTTTCGCATTTTTTATTCACTAATAAATGCATTATTAATTTATAATGTGTTAAATTGGTCTTCGTTAAGACCTCCATATTATTATGGTCAATGCCTGTGTGAAAAGTGGGAGCGATTGGTGCAGGCGGTGAGGAGCTACGGCAGTGTTTCTGACACACATTCAGACAGACAGACATTCAGACAGACATTGACTGAATCATAGTATGAGATTATAGTATGAGATTATAGTATGAGATGATGATGATGATGATGATGATGATGTCCCCAGGACTTGTTTGTATTATCCCTTTAGCCTTAATGTCTGACTGTACTACGTGCTGTTTACATTTCTGACTGATAAAGAATTCAATCCAATCAATCAAATCATTCCATCATATTATTTGTGTGCCGATATGATCCTGTAGCTTCTGTTAATGTAACACTATGTTAACTACATAGTGTATAAGGGTTGGCTATTGCCTACAATTTACGCCATACGATAGCCACCACTATACAGAGGCCACGATACGATTCACATCGCGATATGCGTTGATTTCAAATGATGACCGTGTCCTACTGAATTTACTACAAGAACTCTTCTTTATTATTTTCTTTAAGAGCAAAGTAAAATATTTACGTGTTGCCCACATTGAAGCACTTACACTTTAGGCCCACAGAGATTTTAGGATTAAAATAAAGATTAGGTATGTACTCCCAGAGTTCTAATTAATGAATGCAAATAAAATATTATCTTTTTTTATTTTTCGGCTTAAGTCTCACACACACAAACACATTATTTAGCAAAGCTGTATCACACACAGCCTATCCCGCTGTATCAATATGGTAGCCTCTGTATCGATATGCATATCGGCAAGGAATACGATACAGTGATAATATTTCTGTATTGATGTTGTTTTGGAGCACAGCCTTAATAGTGTATTGGGCCCTACTGTATAGCAAAGTGTGTTAATAAAAGGTCAAAATCAGTTTGCAAGCTCACAACTATGGAAGCATTCCAATGCTTCCATACACGTTGCATATTGAAGGGGGGGAAAAAAGAAATGTGGTATGATCAAGTAGGGCGTTGATTTAGGGGGTAAAAAACTAAAAGTTAGAACATGGAGAGGTTTCTGCCCGGCAGCGATGATAAGACGCTGTAGATACATAACTACACAGTGCATTGTGTCCAGGGGTTGACAGTTGACACTAAGGTCTCAGAGGATTGCCCATCAGGCAAGTACACTAACAGGTCATGTTCTACTTTCCCAAAGGCCATGCCCACTTGCCCGAAAAGTCAATCGTCCAAATTATAGGTAAAATTTGAATTATTGTTCAATTTCACACCTACATAGCTATGAACCACACTTGTTATTTTATAGTTTTAAGTGTAGCAATAGATGTAAACAAACATTCCACAGACCAGAAGACGCTCTGGCCACGTTCAGCTACGTGTTTAGACAGATATCTCTGGTTGTGTTTATAGACGGTTGCGTCCCCTCTCAGACGAGCAATTGCCCAGTCGGTCAGGCAACCTGAAAGCAAACTCCCAAATGTTTTTATTTACCTGCCAGGGGCAGGCGGGCAACCCTTAGTGTCAACGCCTGAGTGTCCTGGCTCTATAAGACGCCGTAGAAACATAACCACACACAGTGCATTGTGTCCTGGCTCTATGGTACGATGGTGTAAACATGGGTTTGGGACATGACATGAGTTACCCCTATAGGAGACGTCCACCAGAGTCTCTGCAGTACCCAGCAGTAAGGACCAGATCTCGTCCTCCACTAGAGGTCCCCCCCGAGCCTCCAAGACTTCTGCTAATGTCACGAATGTGCTGCTCATTCTGCGCACGCTCCACGCACACACCTATAAAGGATGGACAGACAGACAGACAGACAGACAGAGAGACAGAGAGAGAAGTTGAACTACAATTATTTGCTTTGCTCAGAATGGGATTCAGTTGTCTTTTATCGTGTATGAAAAGCAGGAGAGGAAACTATTTCACTTAGGCCTCACTCACACGCCTATACATCTAGCATACAACAATGTTGCATGGTAGATGTAAACAAAGGGTAAGTGTCATGGCCGCAGCAATGCATTTCCAATGGAAGTCACATGGTTTGACACAACATTTTTGTTGTACGGCTTTCGGCTGTGTTTCAACCGCCCCCCTCCCCTTCATACAACAAAAATGTTGTGTCAAACCATGTGACTCCCATTGGAAATTAATTGCGAGCTTGCAACAGTAAACAAGTCTCATGCATCAGCTATACAACAATCTGTTGTGACCGTGTGAGTGAAGCCTTAGCCTACTGTATTATGACACCACATCATTGCTTCATCGTGCATCACAATCAGTAAGGCGACTATTCAAGCTCAAATCCGTAAACCTGTGTCCTACACCTGGGATCCAGGGCCTGCAGATCTCTTAACGCCTGCCACTTAACCAAGAGGGAAAGTATAATTATTTGAGCTTCAGGCAGTACTACCTGCCAACCAGTAGGTGTCCGACTCCTACATGCCTCAAAGGAAGAGCAGGGAGACCCTGGTTGTGGGTTCAAATTCACCCTGGTGCTTTGTCTGGCGACTATGTGAACACAATGGGCTCTATGCACACAGAGTAACTCTTCCTACTTCCGGACAAGGAAGCTCTGAGAAGGAAGGGAAGTGGACTGGTCACGTGACTGGGCTGCGCCATGACACTTTCATGGACACTTTCATGGGAGCCAAACTCACACCGGAAGTGCAATGAATACATGGCAGTGAATGGAGCCGGCTGGACCAGCTCATAACAAACATAATCAAGACATATCACAGGTTGTTTTCTAATCACTTACTTTTCGATGTGCACAGAGTGCACAGTATATCATTTTATCTGAGGAGCTAAACAGCAGCAGGTATCGTTTCTGGCTCTGAAGTATCGCGATATTTGGCTGCCAGACAGGAAACAGTCACGTGACCACTTCACTTCCTTCTCAGAGCTTCCTTGCTTCCGGACTAGGGAAAATAAAGAGGAAGGTGCACGGAGGTGTGGCCCGGTCTCCTGCGGGAGGTTTGCACATGTGCAGTGTAAACAGGAACTGCGATGATGGAGTGTTCCAGCAGAGGTGCTAGATAGAAAGCTCAAACCTTGTGATGTAAATAATGAGATTCAGAACAGTTGAGAATTAAACAGCAGTCACCCTTCCCTGACTGAGTCAGAGCTCCAAAATTGGTGGGAAAAAACTAGACCTATATTAAATTGTTTATAGGATAAATACAAGTAAATTAATACATTTCATATTTTTGATTATTTTGCATATTTTCCTACATAATGCCTCATTTGCATAAAAGGGGCCTTTGAGACCCACTGGTGTAGCAACATTTTTACAGTGAGCCAACATGAACAATAGCAGCAGCAGCCTGATTCGGTTTGACAAGAATGGAACTCAGCTGTTCCATTCTTGTGCCTTGCCTTCGTTAGTATAAGCGGTAACACCTGTGAAGGAAGTAGGGAAGTGGCCCAAGTTCTTTCCAAAATGGCATGAGTGGGAGGAAAAGGGGGTACACAATAATTGGCTACTAACCACTGCTGTATATGGCGGAAACCTCTTATCTCATACTGTATTTTAACTTTTTGCGTTTTTTTCTTTTGTAAATTAACACCCTACATGGAAAAATTAAAAAATTAAAAAAAATTGAATCCTGAAAAGTAACAGTTTTTGGACATATGAGGTTTCCACCCGGCAAGAGACAATATGCAAATTCACAGTGACAAATATACCGCAAAGGAGTGCACGGACCAAATTAATTATTAATTAATAGTTATATTGCATTTACATAATCTCCCGTAGGCCTACGGACTGGCTATGATCATCTTTTATTCATTCAAGTAAGTTACCGGATTGCAGCTTTATATTTTTTTTGAAATAAATAAATACAAATAAATCTCTGTTTGCTGGAGACCATGCTTATGCAACACTCTCTTCTCAAGTCTCTCCCCTTTCTCTTCATTCAAATCAACACTTTTTAGGCCCCGGCCCGGGCAGTAAAGGATCTCTTGTTTCTGCCATCTTTAGTGCAACAACAACCCCATTAGGAGTAATCTGTATTCACGGCAGTTTTCGCAAAGCGGTACTTCTGAGAAATCTCTCTGAAAAAGCCCCGGCTAGATTGGATTCACCTTATGTTCAATAAGTGTGTCTCCCTCCCACTCACACGCCTCTCACACATGATCTCCTAATAGGCTTTCCTTCTCTGACCCAGTGAGATCCAACTGTAACAGTCCTGCGCGCCTCAAGCGTGACTCTGGGCTGTATAGCCACCGCTACTGGCGTCATGATCCCATAGTCTATACGCTGTGATGTAATCTTTGTTCATTTGACTCTGAATGTATATTTCGTCGCTGCCGGGCAGAAACCTCCTATCTCCGTAATTCTGTCTAACTATTTGTGTTTTTTCATAAATCAATGCCCTACTACTTGATCACACTACAGCGTCACAGGAAAGCATCAAAAGTAGCACGCTTCAAGCTTGTCGATATGCTACTTTGGTTGTTTTTGAATATTTAATCCTGTGAAAAGTGTGATTAGTAAAGTTCTGGACAACATGACGTTTCCACCCAACAGAGACGATATATTTGATACATTTTGGATACACTCAGAGTGATATTAACCCTGAGCATTTTTCAGTGTATCCTATTCATTCAATATGTGCACTATTACATGGTTTACTATTGCATTGTTATTGCAGCATTAATAGGAATCATTCTTGGTACAATGCAACATTGCCGTTAGCCAATGACTTTGGTATGAACTATGAATACGTGTTTGTTTGTCTGTCATAAACCATTTGCCTAATGAAGACCTACGGAACATTGCCCTTGTAGTAATAAAAGGTTGTTGTTTTTGGTAACTATAACTCAACCTGCTGATATTTCACCTTTCTCTGATTTCTATATCTTTATCCAGCACCTGTCCTAAAGTAGGTATACGATTGTTTCTTTTTTTCTTCTTTAGTTTTTTGCACGATAAAAGCAAAAAGTAACAGTATTAAAAGACAAAAATAAACGTAAGACATGGCAAACATGTACCTTGTGTGCAGTCGAATGTGTGCGAGCATGTGTGAGTGTGAGTGTGTGTGTGTGTGTGTGTGTGTGTCTGTGTGTGTGTGTGTGTGTGAGTGTGCGTGTGTATACATGTGTCTGTGTATGTGTGTGCAGAAGAAAGGCTACATTATAATATATAAAAAAGGTAGAAGCAAGCAGAGAGGCTTGATTCATCAGGCTGGCCCTCAATCTATGTTTAAAGTTACTGAGTGAAGAAGAGGAGTTTGGCAACTTGGCAATAAGTATGTGTATTCCAGAGTAAAGAACCTATGTCTTTAAAGATGTGCACACAACCTCCTCATGAACTATATGTACTACATGGATGTACATACAGTACACTACTGTGACCATTTGAATCTCCTTTGTGCATCATCATCAAATGTTATTTAATGTTATTTTAATAAAAAGAAGGAAGTTGTCGTTGGGTACAAAAACACTTTCTACCTTTTGAGTATTTACTTTCTATTTTGGATGGTGCACCTTTCAGCATATTACGTAAGTCATTTAGTGTGAATGCACACAACAACAGAATATTGTTGAAACACATTCATCAGCAAAATGGCTGTCCAAGCACTGATTACTGTGTGTGCTGAGAAAGACTCTTTTCCTGAATGTTGTCAATGTCTGTATAGGATGGAATAATCAGGACTAAAATGTGGCCAGATCCACACTTCATCCAAAATATTACCATCATTTTAGAAGATTATAGTACAAATACAGACCCTCCTGAGTCCCTTGCCCAAGGGCAATTCATCCCTAGCAATACTTGTAATAGTTAGGGGGAAATTAGCAAATGTTGTGGCAAATCTGCAAAGAAGACGCTTACCACTAGCTTTCTTCACAGATGTGTTCATAAAGATGTCTACTATCACAGAAAGAATTGTTCCAAGCCAATTCACTTGGGAAACTTTGTGGGAGCCAATCAAAGTTGGGGTGCCCGGAGAGCCTTCGGACTAAAAGAACGACATTTAAAAATTGGCCAATATGAGCATGTGACGTGTGTAAATACGGTTTTTTGGGGTGCTGAATCCGTTCATTTTCAGTAAAAATGACTTCCTAGCCATAAACTCTGCCATGCCTGCTTTTGTATGCTCCAGACATGTGTAATAACTAATAATCCATTTTATGCATATCTCAATGGATGTTTATGGTCTTTTCTCGTTTTCTTTTCTGCTTGTGTGTTGGGAGTGGGGGAGCATATTAAACAATAAAAAGCATTTTGAATTGAAACTACAGTAACTGTTGAAACAGAAGTAGATGGGCAATCTTTAATGGATTTAACTGAATTATTATTTTCTTTTCAGAATCAGAATCTTTATTTCATACACATAATTAACAGTAAAATAAGGGTGAAATTAATGTGCCAGGGCTCCCCGGACTGTCAGTTCATTAATACAAAAAACAGAATATAGTGATATCATAGTGCCACTATGATATCACTATATTAAAAAAGATCAACACAAAAAACTAAGGTGCTAAAAAGAAAGCATGCTTTTGTAAACAATAAATACAAATGAATGAATAAACATACAACTATCTCTACTCTTCCAACTCCCTGGCATCTCCCTCACTGCTTGTCATCTAGCTTGTTGTTCTTGCTAAATTTGCCACGGCGGTTACAGTACCACAAGCAGAAATGCACTTCACTCCTTGATTTTTTTACAGTAGGACCCGAGTGTGTACACTCCACCTCACAGTTCCAATTGACTAACTTCAGAAGATAAGTCTGGTGTGATGGGGTCTGTTGACGTAACAGGGTCTTCTTGGCAGCAGCCCATCTCTGGTCTGGACATAAGCTCAGAGAGAGTGCTATATGCTCATGTTTTCTGGTTCGATACTCCCAGTAGTAGTTCTGCAAGACTGACAAAGTGGAGAGGGCTTATGGACCAAGCCAACAAGGAGGACATCATCACAGCCAGCTGTGAACTATTCGAGTCCATGTTCCATGGGAAATCGCACAAAGGTTTTTGGGGACTGGAGGTTTGACATCTTCAACAAGCGTGGGAGTATCAAACCAGAAAAACTGCCCCCGACAACAGGAGCCGCAGCACAGCACTCTCTCTGAGCTTATATCCAGACTAGAGATTGGCAGCTTCCATTCATACTCCAGTAGATACTGGAGTTAGTCAGTTGCAACTGTGAAGGGACTGTACATACTCAGGTCCTGCTGTACAATTCAAGGAGTGAAGTGCATTTCTGCTTGTGGTACTGTAACCGCCATGGCAAAGTTTGCAAGAATAACAAGCTAGAGCAGTGAGGGAGATGACATGGAGTTGGAAGAGTAGAGATAGTTGCATGTTTATTCATATTTGTATTTATCGTTTACTTCATGTGACCACCACGCTCTGACTGTAGGTGCGCTACCCGTTCAAACGCTATCTGATGAAGGCTGGATAGCCGAAATGTTTTTTTTATATGTTTATTGTTGATATTTTTATATAGTGATATAGAGCCATATTCTGTTTATTTGTTTATTAATGAACTGAAAGTCTGAGGAGCCCTGGCAAATAAATGTCACCCTTATTTTAGGCCTACTGTTAATAATTGTTAAGGTGTGACAATAGTCTTTCTGATTCTGAAAAGAATAAATCAGTTAAAGATCTAGTATCTACTTCTCTTTTAACAGTTAGTTTCAATTAAGATGCATTTGTGATATATTCATGATTTTAATATGCCCCCCCCCCCCCCCCCACCCCCGCGCGCGCACACACACACACACACACAGTTATTATGCATGTCTGGGACATACAAAAGCAGGCATGGGAGCAAAAGCAGGCGATTCTATGGCATGGGAGTCATTTTTACTGAAAACGAATGTTTGGAATGGATTCAGCACCCCAAAAAACCCTATTTACACAACTCACAAGCTCATAATGGGCAATTTTTAAATGTCCTGCTTTTAGCCTAGGCCCTCTCTCTTTTTGCAAGGCTTTTCCTTTCACTCATCCCCATACAGGCAATCAATTTCAACATCAATATTAATGTTCTTACTTGTGTTTCTACACACGTGGTTTACGTTGCCCATGTTGATGGCCTATGTGTGTAAAACCACCAGACAGCTCAAGCAACGAATCAGTGAACATGAGAGCTCCATTCGGAGAAACAACCATGATTAAGCTATTACTGTCCATTTCAATGATTCTAAACATGACATTTCCTCGTTTTATGGATATACAAGTCTGCCTGCCCAGAAGAGGTGGTAACCATGATCTTTTACTCAAACAGTGTGAAGCATATTGGATTCATATACTCTACAAACCATTCACCCTAAACGGCTCAATGATGAATTGATTACTAAACGTTATAATTTCGTTATAATTTTAGGGTTATTATTACTTTTCAGTGCCCCATTTTGCACCCTCCTTCCCCTAAGCACTTTAGTTCAACTTCTTGCCTGTTCATTTATCATTTTTATCCCACGATTTTGCAACAGTTTTTTCACCCAGTGCCAATTATGTAATGTAATCCTGGGCACTACACTTCCTCTGCCAACCTGGGGGGAGGGGGGGGGGGGCAGCGGACTGACCTCATGCCTCCTTCTATGCATGAGGAGTCCAAGGTGCTTCTTTTCACCTGACAGGGGGGGGAATTTCCCCGGCCGGACGTAGCGCGTCGAACACGTTATTCCGACCAGGTTCCTTTCCCCTCCATCAGGCGCCCCGGCTGGCCAGGGGGAAGGTAGTTTTGGAGACCAGGATTACTGCATGTTTTTGTGAGGGAACCTACGCTAGGGGACACGGGGAGAACATGCAAACTCCACACAGAAAGGCACTTTTGCCAACCCCACCTCGGGTATGGGAACTGATGACGCGGAGGAGGGAACACGCCCCCAGCACCCACAGCGTCCCCAGCGGGAATCGAACCCAGGACCTTCTAGCTGTGAGGCGACAGCACTACCGACTGTGCCACCATGCCCCTAAATGTCCGCCAAATATGACGTAAATGTGTGGCAACACAAACATTAAATGCCATAGACACTGATAAGATACCAGCGTTTTAGGTACCGTAGCTTTTCCGATACTGGTATCAGTATCGGAACAACAACAAACAAACAAACAAAAACATATCACATACACAAGGTTTTTGTCCGTTTGGCTTTCTCAAAGCACCTGGTCTCACAGGGAGAGCACGATGGATGAAAGGAAATGAGAAATCTTGTAGTGCACAACAGTAGTGAAGGCAGGATGCATTCATCAATATATCACTGTCTATAGGTGCAGCACAAAGAATTAATAAAAAACGTTATACTTTGAACCTATCAAATGGAAAATGTTGCTGTCGGTCAGAAACCTCTTATCTCCATATTTTAACTGTGTATGTTTTTTCATAAATTAATAATGCCCTATATCACACAACAGTGTCATACAAAATGAGTGAAAACGGCTGATATTCGTCACACAGCGACACATTGTGCAGTTTTTGCCATCTTTGAATTTGAACCCTGAAAAGTAACAGTTTTTATGAGGGTTCCACCCGACAGTAACAAAATGCAAATGTATGCAGTTGTAGCAGCTCTTCCCAGTCGATAACTGAACAAGAGTCCTTATTGAATGTTAATAAAGTTAACACAGTCAATGGGTTTTCATCGCCTGATATACGCTTCATATTTCCACTTGGATACAAATGTGACTGGCTTCGTCTTTAAAATCAAATTACCCATGCATTTGATTCGGACAAATAAATGTTTCTGTGTCCTCTTACACCAGTACAGATACATTATGGACTATAACTGTTATTAGCTATTTGAGAAATGATTTGTTTCCCACGGTAACAGTAGTGAAGTCTTTTGTAGTCCGTCCATGTGCACGCACACACAGTCACACAGTCACACAGTCACACACACACACACACACACACGTCACGTGACATGCATTAGACCGGATTCAATTCTTTACCTATAGCCCTCGAAATATTTACTTACTGCCTTACGACACTTGGACTGTGGACAGCATGACAATAAGTAGTGTAATACTAATAAAAAAAGCTCACACAACATTGATCGCCTAGTCGAAGTTATGAATACAAAAGACACAGGGGAAGGCAGTGGAGGCATAGCAGTAAAGATACTGGCTATGAGGTTTGGGGTGGCTCCATAAACATTGCAGGACTTGTATTGTATGAATGCCCTATTTCAGATCTACAAGCCCACATAGCACCTTGTAGCTCATGCAGCATACAGTCACAGATCTTCAATAGAAACTCAAGTAGCAGCTCAAATAGCAGATCTACAAGCTCACAAGTGCCACAGAAGTAAGTAAGCCTTGCCGAGCCATGAGTCCCATAAGGGTAGGAGCCTATCTCCTGTTTCTGTAGCGTGAGGCAGCTTGATGTACAAGTACACCCCCTGGACATGACGCTAGTGTGTCACAGGGATTTACCCCCAATCCAACCCTTGATGCTGAGTGCCAAGCAGGGAGGCACTGGGTCCCATTTTTCATAGTCTTTGGTATGACCCAGCCAGGGGTCGAGCCCTGACATCCCAGTCCCAGGGCGGACACTCTAACCACAAGGCCACTGAGCTGGTCACAGAAGTACCTCCACTAAAATAAAATTCACATACCGGTATATATATTTATACTTTTGGAAATATAAAAAAAAGGTGCTGTGGCAGCTATACTGATAAATGCTGGTGTATAATATACCACACATTTTTTTTAGGATCCTAAATATAGCGTAAATATACTGACCTTCTATTTTTTTTACTTTACTATTATTATTATTGTATGAAGTGAGCCAAACACAAACAAGTTTTACTCTTATGTACAAGATGTGCACAAGATGTAAGTCTGAATACAGAAGTCAATCGGGGCTGCGATGAGGCGGACATTTTTGCCCAAATTTGGAGTCATAAAACATGCAATAGAAATAACGGTGATGGGTCGCACACACCAAGAACTGCTTTAGTTTTTATTCTTGCATAGTGAATAATAGACAAACGTTTCGGCTATCCAGCCTTCATCAGTGATGAAGGCTGGATAGCCGAAACGTTTGTCCAGCGTTTGGCCGAAACGTTTGTCCAGCGTTTGGCCGAAACGTTTGTCGAGCGTTCATCAGTGATGAAGTCTGGATAGCCAAAACGTTTGTCCAGCGTTTGTCCAGCCTTCATCAGTGATGAAGGCTATAGATAGCCTGAAACGTTTGTCCAGTGTTTGTCCAGCCTTCATCAGTGATGAAGGCTAGATAGCCTGAAACGTTTGCCTATTATTCACTATGCAAGAATAAAAACTAAAGCAGTTCTTAGTGTGTGCGACCAATCACCGTTATTTCTATTGCATGATTTGAACGGGTAACGCGCCATGAGTCCGAGCGCGGTGGTCACAAAAGAAAGGTGAGTCATACAACATAGAATAGATGACTGCAGGACACAGGCTGGTCACATGAAGTCCGAGATCCCGTTCCCAAGTTGCATCTTTTAAATTATTCTTTAGTTTGAAATGTTTTCAAATTGTCCAAAATAGGGACGCCATGCAGGGTTCATTCATGGTTAAATCAGTTATCGACTGTCGGTGGGGAAAGCAAACAGCTCTGCATTGGAAGTTGTGCTGTTGTCACAGTACTGGAGTATATAGTGCATGGGAACATTATACACTCCTTGAGGCAAATCCTTGAGGCAAAGTCCTTACATTTTACCAGCTGTACAGTATGTATGCTTGACTAGCCAGGTTAAGACACTGTATCCGTCTGCAAGATATATGAGCCATTTACTTGACTTTTTGACTACATTAGAATATTGGCAATTGTGCAGCCCAAATGCCCAATGTGTGCCAATTTCTAACTTCTTTTGGGCACGTCATCTTAGGCGAAAAGTTATACAAATTGCCCAGAAATAGCCTCACGTTGTGGATAGTCTGTTTTAGATATCTAAAATGTTCAAACCGATTAGAATTTATTTAGCACTTTTTTATGTAATCTCAGCCAAGACATCAATAATCAGGGGGCTAGGGGCCGGCCTCTCCAGAATCAGGATCAGCATCGGGCCCCAGAATCAGCCATCTGTCTCTCTATCTATGACTTGATGTATGACTAAAGACTAAACCCCAGCAATACAGGACATGAGAAGCTTTTGGTTGCTAGCTACCTTATGTCATTCATTCTAGTCTATTTGGATAAACACTTCTAGGTATACCTTCATTCATAGAATAGTGTCTACTAAAGCATTGAATAAACACTTCTAGGTATACCTTCGTAGAATAGTGTAAATACTAAATACTAAGTGTGTGTTGCCTCACTTGTGACTTGTGAGCGGAAGGAAGTGCTGATTGGCTGGAGCTATAGTCTGGCAAAAGATAATTCTGTCACTAATCTTCTTGACCAGTGGCAGTGACCACTCTTACCTAAGCGATTCTTCCAGTGAGCGAAGGTAAACAGACGGTAATTAACTTCTCACTATAGCAACACCAACGCACTTCCAATGTAAATGTATGGTAGCTTAGTAAGACCAAATAACTGGCAGCAGGCAATTTGTAGCAGGTGCATTCTAATTAAGGTCCCACTGTGAAGATTTGTTTTTCTTTTTTCTTTTTTTTACAGGAGCAGTATGTCTGTCCACTAACTAGAACTCTTTTCCATAAGCTACTGTCTTGTCATGTAGGCAACACTATTCCAGTCTCACTTCCGTTTCACTGTCAGTGTGCTGGATGCAATGCACATGGTGTACATTACATTGGCTCTCCATTTACATTATGGGTCAGACTCACGGAATGTACATTTCTTCAGCAATTAAATCAACTGGAAAACGAATGGTATTTGCATAAATATATTAAATCTGTACTTCCAAGAGTAGCATTCATATTTACATCATACATACATACATCAGACCATTCACATAGAACTTCTCCAGTTCCCTAAAGTCAACTAAAGAAAGCAGCCAATTTGCATGGAGCAGTATGTGTTCCCAGCCACTTATGAACACAACACAAGCCAGTTAATTGCTACACACAGTCACCAATATGACCATTAATTAATGCCACAATGTATTGGACCTATGGTATAGGTCTACACTGTATTCCTGTGAACTTAGGGAGAGGTGAACCTTAAAAAGCATTGGGTCCCTGGCCCATTTATAACAACTAAAAGTGAATACATGTACATTAGGTTTTTAGTTTTGGTTTTTTTTACAGTCACCTACAATATCAACATAGCTCCATATCCATAGGCTATACTACGTATACTACTAGCTAGGCCTACTTATACTATACGACTACTACACCAACTACTACCAACAATAACTATACAACCACAACTGCTACTATACTGCCACTACTGCTGCTGCTGCTACTACTCCTGTAGCGTGCTAACATGGTCACTCACAGTGCATACTGTATAGGCATTTACAATAAAGGAAAGCACCGACTGATATTGCCATGTATTATATCCTTCTTACAAACAGCAACGGTTGTGAAAACTCGAAGCCCCATTGTTATGTTCTCCCCCGGTGATATTGTTTTATATTTTGTCAGAATGTTTAAACACGTGATCATTCGGGAATCGGTATAGTAGGAGGATATAGGCTGGTGGTGGTGGTGATAATCCGGTGATGAATATAGCTGCAGATCTTTTTTTTCCCCCCTTCTTCTTCTTCTATCTATCTTCCCCCCCTCCCCGTGTATAAAGTATTCTGGCAAAACTGACACATCACAAACTTAGCAGCACAATAAAGAATAAAACTACAAGGCACAATTACACCGAGACACGGGGGATGTGTATAATAACAAAGCACAGCAGCGGATAGCTCGTACAGTGCAGGTGTTTGTTACCTGGTAGCATACGTCTAGCTATATGTGAAGAATGTGCTCCCTCTGTGTCTTCAGCAGCAGCGACTCCCACCTCGGATCAATGCATGTTGTTTTGGCGTCCTCGCTGTAACCAGGGGCCGCTCATCCACTCCTGCAGGTAATAACCCATCATGACTGACACGAACTGCATGCTGTCCCGTCATGGTGTGTTGGTGGTGCGTGTGTGTGTGTGCTATTCTAACCCGCTGCGGTTCCAAGCAACCGTCCGAAACTTTTTTTTTTCTCCTCCTCCCCCCCCTCCTCTCTCTCCCTCTCTCATATAATTGGCACTATTCTTAGTCTTCTTTCTAAATACTTAATTGGATTAAACTGCACGGTTTTGTGACACAAGCGACAGGTCAGAGTGGCGCTAGCCGCCCAATAGCGGGTGGGGTGAAGATCTTTGTGCGGTGATCAGCCCCACGGCTCTCTCCCCTACACCGATTTACCTAATCCGTGTGACGCCCAAGCAGGGTCCCTGCTTGTACCTGCGGGGATAGGATAGATAGGAGCGGCTCGGACTACTGGAGGAGAGGGCTCTGCTGCTACGGTTAAAAAAAAATCGGGAAGGACAAACGGGGGCTCGAGTCGAAGCCCGCCCGGGACCCGCGCTGGAAACCGCCGCTACACGCCTAAATAGCCCTGATACCGTCCAATACACACAGATCGAGGGCTAGGTCTCCCATAATGATCATAACGCTCCGGGCTCTCTTGGAACACGGGGTAAGGAACCGTAGTAAGCCTGTGAAGTGATCCTGCTGCGGAACTTGACGGGACGCTTATCCATCCCGACGCCGCCTCGGTTTCGGTCGCTCTCCGTATAGGCCCCGGGGTGTCTGCGCACACCACGGAGAGCCGCCCGCCGGTGTTGTTTCACCAAGATAAGGAGAAATTACATTCCTGTGCTGTCAGCACAGCGGGGTCTTAACCTAGAGAATTGAAAAGTATATCTCGGTGCCAAATTAAAACGCCTAATTTCCCCCCAGCCCAATGTCCTTTATCCAATCACGTGCCTATCTTTGCAGGGCATGGATCTGAGGGGAAGCCTTATTTTTGTAGCTCTCTTCTTCGAATTGACGCTTTGCTTGAACTCTAGGTGGTAGCGTATAGTAGCTATGGTATGGATTTCTGCAGAGAGGGCGATGCATGTGGGTGATTCGACTACTATTCAGCATGGACAGAAAGTATATTGCATGCATAGCTTATCAAGCTATAAATCCAATATGCCAAAGCAAAGCCCATGGCTATACCCGCCTATCCTTTGTGGTTAAATGCTATGCGGCTGGCATAGCGTTAAAGTACATTTTGAAAGCTTTGATGATAAAATGCAGGGGTTATTTTCTAGAACCTGACAATATTCCAAAATAGTAGCCTACCAATTAGATTCTATAATAGTTCTACCTTGGTTTGTCATGGATGGAGAGAAACATATATATTTCCCACACAAATACAGTACTTACCTTAATTTACTACATAACATGATAATATATGGTAATATAATGCTCCCTGCATTATATTATCATAATAAATTATATTAATATTTTTCTGTAAATGTATCTGATTCATTAGGGAAACACTTGTTGTTACTGTATGTTATGTCGATCATTCAAGTGCCCTTAAATTCTCACATATTCTGCATTTGTCATTCATATGTGACTGAAATGAAATACAAATTCACGATGAAATTAAATATTGCTTTAACCACTTAAACCCCATCATTATTCTGGGGGAGAAAAAAAACGTTTGCAGAAAATAGCAGATCTACAAGCGAGCATTGCATAATATGCAACTTTGTCCTGTTTGTTGTGTAACAAAGAAATAACTACATTACATATGTAGCAGCAGTTATCGACCACTGGGGTAGTGGTGCATGGTGTTTACCTGCAGAAAAACACTGTCCTCTTGCTGTATTTGGGTGTTTATATATATGGTTTGATTTGGTAGCCCAAAAAACCCAAATATATAGTGAGAGGACATGCAGTGTGTGTTTCTGGGGGAAACACCACCACACTCCATGCAGTGGCTAATAACTGCTATAGAGCAATGGTTTTCAACCAGTGGTCTGGGGACCACCAGTGGTCCTTGAGGGAGTTCCAGGTGGTCACCAGTTAAACTAAAATGGTAACCGAATGGACCCATAGATCTTTAACCCTTATGGGTCCATTCTTCGTTCCTAGTCTCACCTATGGTCATGAAGTGTGGGTCATGACTGAAAGAATAAGCGGCCGAAATGAGTTTTCTTTGACGGGTGGCTGGCATCTCTCTTAGAGGTGAGAAGTTCAGTCACGCGAGGGAGACTCGGAGTAGAGCCGCTGCTTATTCACCTGGAAAGGAGCCATGCCGCTTAGGTGGTTCGGACTTCGGACATTGGTTAGGATGCCTCTCGAGCGTCTCCCTAGGGAGGTCCTCGATGCACGTCCCTCTGGGAGGAGACCTAGGGGCAGACCAAGGGGCAGATGGAGGGATTACATCGAGTCGATGTAATCAGGCCAGTGACTCACTGGCGTTCCAAGGCCAGTGAGTCACTGGCCTTGGAACACCTCGGGATCCCCCAGGAGGAAGTTACTAATGTTGCTCTGCAGAGGAATGTCTGGAGCTCTCTGGCGGAGCTGTTGCCCCCACGACCTGACTACGGATAAGCGGTTGAAGATGGATGGATGGATGGATGGATGGGTCCATTTGGTTTCATTTTACGCTCTCAAGAGTTAAATTAATGTTAAACGTCTGCGATACTTAATTTAAAAGAAGTCTACACTATAGTGCAGTGGTTCTCAAACTGTGGTGCGCGGGCGCCTTTCCGCCTTAGGGGATGCGCAACATGAAAAAGCTAATGGTGGTGCTATGGTGTTATTTTAAATATATTAACATATTATGCCAATATATGGCAAGTATATATGCAGAATATATAGCCTATGCTGCATACAGTATATGCCGTGTTCAGGTTCATGAAGGAAATGTATATCATGTAAAGCATGGAATTGTGAATAACAAAATATTCTTTAGTTTTGGGTCTGAGAGGCTAATGTCGTCAAATGGTGGTCCGTGGCTCAAATACAAACAAAATAAACAAACAATGGACCTTGACATGAAAAGGGGTTGAAAACCACTGGTTTAGAGGGAAATGATGACAATGAATGTATATCGTTATGTTTTGTTATGTAAAAGGAAAAAATAAAATCCACTATAGACTAGAGCCCTGAGGGACTGCAGTCAACCAATAATAAGGTTTAAAGTGGTGGTTCTGAAAGTGGGGTCCGGGGACCCCTGGGGATCCCCAGCTACATTTCTTATAAAAAACACTTAAACCCCATCTGGTCACATTTAGAATTTTCATATATATATATATATATATATATATTTTTTTTTTTTAAATAATAAATTAAATAATCATTTAACCACTTTATCCATATTTTATATGTTGGCTATCTATATTAAAACCATAGAAGATCTACAAGCTCAAGTTAAACACTTTTGGAAAAATCTTGAAATCATTTTTTCACCTGGCATAAAACATTTTCAGATGTGCGTCTGTGGCCTGGTGGTCCTTGATGGAAAAAGGGTAACAGTCCGACACACAATATATCTGACACCCTATATACCCATACCCTAATTTAACCCTAACTGCACGCGGAAGCCATGAATGGCACGGGTGAGTCCGACATATGTGGCCTAACATCGGACTAAGGTATGCCACCCAGTAGTCAGTTTAGGCCTACTATCTGCAAGGGAGATGATCAATACAGAGGCCCCTTTCTTTCTTTCTTTACCATTACACAGGGACATGCAGTCTTGCCAAGAAACATTCAAACAAAATGATATGCAAAGCGAAACATAATCCCACAATTCTCTTCCAATAATTATTTATCATTGGCGGTTGTAATCAAGACGTTATTAAATCGCCCATGCCTATTACAACGCCGTATATCACGCCAGTTAACTGTAGTATAGCATTTTAAAAAACCAAGAGATGTTGAAGTCTGCACGTTTTAAAGCACACTGTTTGTGGACATTTCGCCCAGTCTTCTTTACCCCATGGAGACTTGAATTCATGGGTATTTTTGAGCAAACCCTCCTATATGTCCGGCTTGAGGGTTTGTGTAAACACAAACATTGTCTTAACACAAACATTAAATGCCATTGACAATGAATGGCCAGCTAGCTTTAAGTTTGTGTAAACAAAACACAAACATTCAATGCCATTGACAATGAATGGCCAGATTTTGTAAACACAAACATTGAATGCCATCACATTGAATGGCCAGCTTTGATTGTTGGTGTAAACACAAACATTGTGTAAATTCAAACATTGAAGACGAAGGTGAGGACGCAAATTGTGATTGGCCGGAATGAGATGATGTATGACATACAAGGGCAACTGGAGGCCCGGGGGCCACATGAGGCCCTCACATTCTCTTAATGCGGCCCTCAGGTTGATACCAGAATACTGATAAGATTAGTAGCTAAATGGGTAGTATTAAAATGTTATCGTCTTTTTTCATGTCCAATGCATTTGTATTAATACATAAAGTTAAAGGACCACTACACCACTTTTATATCTTCATATAATAGGTCCTCACTAATAATCATGAAAAAAATGGTGCAATTTTTTTCTACTCTGTGTCTCATAGGAGGGCTGTGGGCAATTTAGAAACTGTCCTCCAGTGACATCATCGATGGGGAATACAAGCTAATATAAACTGCAGGCTTTCTAGTCCTATAAAAAGTTGCAATGCAAAAAGCATGCATCGTTCTCACAATAATGAAAATCTAAACATTTTTGTAAAAAAATCTTGTTTAAAAGAAAACCTGCCTAATGATGTCGTCACTGGAGGACGGTTTCTAAACTGCCCACAGCCCTCCTATGAGACACAGACTGAGTAGAAAGAAATCGTGCCATTTTATCATGATATTAGCGAGGACCTATATGAAGATACTGTAGGTTGAAAAGTGGTGAAGTGGTCCTTTAACAACTATAATTAAAGGAATTTTGAAATTAAATAAAAATGTTACTTTTCAGGATTCCAATTCAGAAATAGCAAAAATTAATTCAGGATTTTAATTCAATAGCAAAAATATTTTTGCTACAACAGTAATATGCAATCTCTGGAGTGAGTGGGGAAATATTGTGGCCCTCTCCACCGTCAAAGTTTCCCACCCCTGATGTATGGTGATAAGAGCGCCCCTCACTTCACACGGGTGTGATTTTTTAGTTTTTGTTGCATTCCGAATCCTAAACCAATAATTTGACGACCAAGAGTGATTCCCTATAGAATAGAAAATATAAATAGAAAAAACGGAATAAAAATACATAGGAAAAAAAAGGTAATTTTGGGGGTGAACTATATGACCTTTAACACCAATACATGGTTCTCAAACCTTTTTGTGCCATACAAGGACCCCCAAATTAATCTGTATTTGGCCACAAAAAATCCTGGGGACCCCCTGGAACCCCCTCTAATTTCTCTAAATGCTAATTTAGAGAACCACCACTAATCTACATAATACGAGGTTGCCTTCATTTGTCTTTGCACTTCTAGTTTCTTCTTATAAATGGCATTCAGGTACGTTTTGTGAGCATAATGCAATAACATATCAAGTAAATCCCTTCTAACCTATACTATTAGGATATTATTAGGCCTATTATATAATAGCAATAATCTATCTATCTATGCCAACTGCCACAAAAAGAAGAAGAATAATCTATCTATCTATCTATCTATCTGATGTAGATAGGTGGGTAGACGAAGAAGACACAGTAGGAGGAAGTGGGTGGGTGTGTCGGTGTGTGTTTGCCTCTACGGTGTTTGCGTGGACGCATCGTGACGTGTCTCTTTGCACGCATGCCCTCTGCAGTCAGGCAGTGCTTTGCTTTTTGCGCGTCGTCCGGGGCCTTGCTGTGTGTGCCGTCCTGTCAGAGCAGAGCAGAGAGACACAGGGAGAGAGAGAGAGAGAGATAGAGAGAGAGAGAGCGCTGTGGATGGAAAACGTATTGCGAGTAGATTTTTTGGTGAGGTCATGTTTTTAAGCCGAACGACAGCAGCGGAGGAGACGTAAGATCATTCTTCTTCATCATCATCGGCCCACAACAACAGTCTCGTTTTATTTTGTCCTTCAAAGAGCCGTTATCCGCCATCATCGGACCGCATAGAGAAGAGAGAGAGCGAGCGAGAGAGAGCGAGAGAGAGACACACCACCATACGGCGTTTGGTTTGATGACAGAGGTAAAAGAGATCGTCGCTATTACGGGTTATTGTTGTAGCCTTGGTTGGGGGAGGGTCGCGGTGTGTGTGTGCGTGCGTTTGCTACTTGCCGATGCGTTTGTTGTCTTCTTAGGGGGGGGGGTTACATTGTAGCGAGAACGATTATAGCCTTAAATGCCGTCATATCATTGTAATTACGACGTAATAACGCACATAATGTATAGGATACACTGTAAAAGCCCTCGATGTTAATGTAACTCAGAGGAGTGTACGAAATGGAACCAAATGGACCCTTTACGGGTCCATTTGGTTCCATCGTACACCCCTCGGAGTTGTTAGCCTACATTGTTGCAATAACGTCGTCAACCTATATGTGCACGGATCGGATATACGTACGAATCCCACCATCTTGCGTTTTTTCTTCCAAACGTGAATTATTATGTTTTTCTTTTTTAATTGTACAATGATGAATGATTCCATAGCCAGGCGGAAAAAAAATGTACCTGCTGCGCCAGCCCACTGTCGTCAGAAAGCATGAAGGGTCGTGTGTTTTCCAAGGTTAAGACATTTAGCAGCAGCAGAAGGAAAATAAATCAATCGATATTGATCCTCTGGGATTTATGGTTATATATGTTGTACCGGTAAGGTTTCAATGGTATACCCCCACCCCCCACGGCCCACCCCCTGATTCCATTCAAGGCCGTATAGTGGGCCATAGCCTTTAATTATCTGCTTCTAATTCACATGCATGCAGAAAGCCGTTTTATTCAATATACAGAGGCATATATGTGAGTAATACTGGAAACTATGCAAATCACGTGTTGAAATGTAATTGTAATTTTATTAGAAGACATGTTATTGTATCATGCCACTGGCATCATTGTCCATTGACTGCATGCTAAAACTGAACGTGAAAGCATTAGCCTGCTATTTTAGGGCGAGGAGTAGGGTCTGATACTGCCTTGTTAAACCCCGTTCATTAAAATGATAGGCTAATCTGGCCGATAGCAAGCTTCATTAGACAAAACCCAAGCCGCCGGGGCAATTAAAGGCCAGTGCACTGGAGGACTAGGTCAACACTAGAGTCCTTCTATAATGCTGAGAGGAAAGGAAGCGGAGAGAGAGAGGAGGTGCTGCTGCGTCTGGAAGCTTTGTGAGGCGTCTAGATTTCTCCTATCAGCCTCTGGGCCCGGGGCACTGCAGGGCCGGTTCTATAGCCTGCCCCACTATAGGGTGGGCAGGGCGAATATATAGAGGCGGCCCTGCACGGGGTCAAATCCCCATAACCCCTGAAATGCATAGAAAACTATGCTGGATGCATATCAGTTTATCTAGTATCTATCTTCTCCTTCTTTGACCATATAGCAACAGTAAACCCAATTTCCATATCAGCCGTCATCCCGTCAGTTAACAGCATTTATGGCAAACGGTGTTCAGGTGGGTCTAAATTTCTCTAAAAAAAATGCTGCTCACCCAATCAGAAATCATGTATGATAAATGGTGTATATATATATTCCATCCTCATACCTTTTGATTGGGTGGGCAGGACGCACATTTGGGTGGGCTCTGCCCACCCACCCCTGCCCCCCTAGAACTGGCCCTGGCCCGGGGCCCCACTGTTGGGCCGTGAGGATACCACAAGTCTCTCTAGGCGTCTAGGTCGTCCTCAGACGAGCCCTCCATCATCGCTTCCAGTCACCCCGGTTCTCCATGCTTGGAGTACATCCACGGATGTTAATGTGGGACGTCCTCTTGATCTAGGCCCTTCTGTTGGTTCCCACAGCAGCTGGCTGGCAGTCCTTGATGTCTTTGAAAATGGCAGTCCTTGGTGTCCTGCTATAGACTCATTCTCCTGGCTGCTATTTTCTGTCTCACCCTTTGGTATTCCCCCATACAGGATCTTGTTGATAGCATACACTCTTGCTGATCTGTTAAGTATACTGCACGCAACATTCTGGTGTAGAACCCGTCTAGAAACTTCTCCAGGGTTGGCTTCACGGTCCAGCCATATAGAAGAACAAACAGACTATATACTGTTGCATAGAAGAAGCTGAGTTTGATTAGACGGGGGAGGTTGGAGTTCCATACACTGCAGGTCATTCTGTTCAGGGCCCTCCATGCAAGGGTCTTCCTCACGTCCAGATCTTGCTCGGTTGAGTTGACCCATGACTTCCTTCAGAGCAGTGCCTTCTGTTGTTGTCAGAGGTGGATGTTCCGGTGAGATGCTATAGGTGATACCCTCATTTTTCTTGGCATTCAGCTGGAGGCCAACCGTGGCACACTGTATCTCGGCTCTGTTCAGGAGGTCCTGTGCTACTCCTGCGCAGGCTGATGTCATCCGTATAGTCCAGATCTACTACTGTGGTCTCAGCCTCCTTGGTGTTAGAGTGAAGCCAAGATCCAGCTGCTCTTGTCCACTGATGGCCTTCCTGAGTGCATACTCCAGGACTATGATGAAGAGGAAGGGGGCTATAGGGTGTTCCCTTGCAGTACCCCAGCAAAGATAAACAGCGCAAGCTATTGCTAACATAAGCCGTTTCTTACAATGGAGGTCTGCGAGCAAGTAAACCGGATGTGAAAACATGGTAATCTGCCCAATTCTGGCTGCATGGCGCAGTTAACTATAACTATCACCACAGCAGTTAACTTGCAAAAAGTGGTTAAAATAAACATGCTCTGAAAATAATAATGCACGTGGCCCAAAATGCACGCTGTCGCTGTCACGAAAAGGTTGAGAACCACCGATCTAGAATGTCCTTGTTGATGCCGTTTCTTCTGAACTGACTGATTGGCTGCAGGGAACACTATATAACAGGTGCTGCATAGGCTCTATATGCACATACGCCATTTTGGAAATAGCTCTACCTACTTCGGACTTCCTTCACATCTGTTACCGATGATACTAATTAAGGCTCTGTTCCATTTTTTGATACAGTGGTTCTCAAATCTTTTAATTTCAAGGAACCCCATAACATGGATCCGTAAGGGGCCCCTACATACAGGGCCATTTGGAATCCATTCAAGGAGGAGACTTTGAGACCCAAGGGTGTTTCCAGTGAGCCAACATGCACAATAGCAGGCAGCACCATTGACCAGCATGGAACAGAGCCTTAAGCCAAACTCCAATACCCAAAATCTCGGCCACTCGCTCACTCACACTCGATCACTCCAGCATGGCAAATTACGGTGGAATTGGTGACCTGTCTAAATATGTGAACATCTTGTGGACTTCACACAACTTACATGGAGGTCTTTAAAAATGTGGCCTGAATACCGTTAATAATAACTCTGCTAATGAACAAACTGCAATAATTTACATTCAGACACCGACATTGTTATGTGACGTCGACACGATTGTCACATATTTCAGCAGGTCACCAATTTCACTGTAACACCACCGTGCTGGAGTGAGCGACTGTGAGTGAATGAGTGGCCGAGATTTGGGGGTATTGGAATTTGGCTTTAATTAGTATCATTGGCAACAACCTGTGAAGTAAGTCAGAAAAGGCCCGGAAGTAGGAAGAGTTATTTCCAAAATGGCGTATGTGCATAGAGCCTATTGGCAGACCACTGGCGTGTTTACTGCATCCCCCTGTAAACCTGCACAGCACACTTTATGGAATCACCACTCAAAGTGTTCCATGTCTTTTTACAGGGGCTGTTGTATCTGTTTTAGTGGTGCTGTTGCATCTGCCTAACATTATGCACTGAGCACAACAACTAGTTGTTATACAACCAGGGGGTATTATGAATTGTATATGTTGTTGCTGCTGTCAAGCTAGAGACCTTGTATCTTTCTTAACCTTTACTGGTTTTCTTTGTAATTTAATGCCCCACTTCGCTACTACAGTAGACAAAAGTAGCAATATTATTTTTTATAGGGCGAAAGTCTTTCTGTATGTGTGTGTGTGTGTGTGTGTGTGTGTGTGTGTGTTTTCTTTAGAAATATTTAACCAATAAAAAAGTACTGAAGTAGTAACAAGAGCTGGTGATGGTGGTGACTAAATTCAATAACTACATTGGATCCACTGAAACACAGGCTTCCTTTTTTTAAATTCCTGAAAACCAGAGAGTGATATAACTGCTGGGATGAGTTCAAAGAACCCCCCCCCCCCCCCATGTTGACATTGTGACAACCCTCCTGAGCGCCATGCTAACACAGTGATATTAATGACACTGTCCTGTTATCCACTCTAATGCGTTATGAACTTACGACTCAACTTACGACTCAACCTCTTCTCATGTAACTCATAAAACAAGACTTAGTGTATATAGTATAGTGCAATGCAGTGCAGTGAATCTCAAAGTGGGGTCCAGCAAAAGTAGTTAATATTATAGCATCACAATCATTCTAACCAACCTTATACATATATGTACTAATATGTCGGCTAATCAAAAACAGCAGATCTACTATTTTGCTATTTTTGAAATCTCAAAAACGCTAGGAAAATTGTACATTCCTTAATTTTACATAAATATTTTCTTCTGGGGGTCCTGGCTGGCTGTCATTTTCAAATGGTGTGTGTGTGTGTGTGTGTGTGTGTGTGTGTGTGTCAAAATGCATATACATTTGGGGGTCCTTGACACGAAAAAGATATAGAACGCCTAGTGCATATATGTCAAACTCAAGGCCCGGGAATGAATTATCTTTGGCCCGCGGGATGATATTTAATTAGTATTAGAACTGGCCCTCTGGTATATTGCACGGACCACCATAATACTAATAAGTCCCACAATGCACGGCGAGTGCATTGTGGGTCACGTATCGAGGGCCCGCAAGCGCAAGCATGCGTCTTCTCTTCACTATTGATCAGCAGTGAAAGTATATCATTTGTGGTCAACTTTCAGCTACCCCTCTCCCCAAAAATGGCCCGTGTGTTGAAACACAGTCCGGCCCTCGACTTGTACCAATTTCTAATGTATTTGAGTTTGACATCCCTGCCCTAGTGTGTAGTGGAGCGTGTCTATTTTGATGTTGTTGTGAGGGACTGACACACTGTGTCTCAGAGAGAGAGAGATGCATGCGTGTTTGTGACGTTGGAGGAGCAGAAGGGGAACACTGACACGTCTCACTGTGGCGATTCTTCCGTTCCTCATATGGACTGTGTTTTGTATAGCGAGACAGAGAGATATGATGGCGAGTCCTGATTATTACATAAGCTCTGTTTGGCTTCCTGCAAGGGGAAGGCAGCAAGATAAAATGACCGTAGTGATGTGGTTAATTCCTATAGGCCCGGTCAAATGGAAAAGTGCAGACCTTTTCAGATGTGGGTCCGCGGCCGAATACATTTTGGGGGTTCATGACACGAAAACGTAGCACTGGCATATAGGAAACGTAGAAAATAGTCACTTATTCACACAAAATAATAGCCGATCTACAAGCTCACATGGAAAGGGGGGGCATTTAAATGAGCATCTCTTTGCTTTGTGTTCCTATATATGTGGACCCTCCCAGCCCTCCCTCCCTCCTTCCCGGTATAACTTGACCCACTTAACATGTGCCTGTGTGGAAGACCTGCCTGCAGCGATAACAGGGCCTGGACTGGAGTCCTGGGCCGGGGTCCAAAAACGTGCAAGCGGTCACCGGTCGGTCAGTCAGTCAGGCACACAGGCTATAGGAATCTTCACCAGCAGCAGTCCAGGCAGGCGCTTTTGGTCTCCAATGTGATGACAGAGGGATATTCTGAGCCTTGTGTCGCACAAAAGCACCGAAAGTAGCATATCCGCAAGCTCGAAATTCGCACCGCGTTTAGAGCTTTTGGATGCCTATGAAAACCTCATTATGTCCAAAGGTTTTGGACATATGAGGTTTTCACCCAGATAGAGCGATATATCAAATCTTCCACCTCGGGTCTGGTTTGCTGAGTTGGTTTGCAGTGGATCTATTCTGCAGCGGTCGCCTGAAGAGTGAATGTCAGCAGCAGTCTTTTAACCCATTTAGGCCTGACGTCAAAATTAAAAAAAAATCTTCTAAATCCTGAAAAAACCTAATGTTTCCATGCTCAATATTTCATGTCAAGGACCACAAAAATTATATGTAATATGCCTCTGTCCCCCCATCTGAAAATATGTTGTTCCAGGGACCCCCAGAAGCAAAGATTTGCTTTAAAATGTTCACTCTGTAATAATATATATTCAAAGGCACATTTTCACGATAAAAAAAAAGATCAGACCTACAAGCTCGTTGCGCGCCACTCGGTGGCACGCTATGAGCTTGTAGATCTGCTATTTTTCAATAGCTAAAGTATAACATAATGCTTAGTTAAAACACCAAAAGGGGTTCCCGCCCAAAATGGGTTAACACCTCATTTAAATGCTTTCTTAGGAGCACCAAGGGAGCCTCGCCATTTTATCGTGAGTCTTGGGTCGCGATTTCGAAACACAATTCGTTGACAATTCACTTTACTTGTGTCCATCTTTGTCCCTTGTTCCCACAGAGAACATTTGTGGATGCGCAGAAAGCAGTAATTGAAGACCACCTCGCCACCATGAACAAGAACAAAAGAGAACGGGAGTTCTACAGCATCGACGTAGGGGACTCGACGTTCTGTGTGCTGAAACGCTACCAGAACCTCAGGCCCATAGGCTCAGGAGCACAGGGAATCGTATGGTAAGCAACGCACCCTCGACCATCCACAGTCAGTCTTCGTCTCCGTGCCAAAATAATATTGGCGATATTGTTTACCGTGCATCTGCACAGCATCAGCGGGATTCGTGCTAATAAATAATTATCTCATTTCATTAATCTTTAAGACGTTTTGATCATTCCGTCCTCGTGCAAATTTCATTGGTTCCAGCATGCAAATGTTTTTTAATTTAAACTTGTGAGCAAGGGTCAGAATAGGACTGGGCAAAATATGTTGATAATATATTGATACTGTGATTGTGACTAGATACCATCTGTGATGGCATCTATCAGGATAAGTGTTTTCCTGGTTTTACAACGCATTCTCACTCTAACTTTTTTGGAGAGTTACAATTCTCTACGATAACTCGAACGACGCCGAGTCAGCTGAAGCAGACTTCACGGTCACAACGCTTGGCAAGGCGACTCGCTTGGCGGGTGCCTCCTGTGGCTCAAGTCCGCTTTAGACCGTGCGCCTCCGTCGCTTTAAATGTTTGGGAGCCCGGGACGGCACTGTTTGACGCCATGATATGCATTTTTGGGGAGTGACAGTGTGTTGGGTTTTAATGGCTGCATTATGGCCGAGTGATGCCCTTTCTCTGAACTCTCTGTTCTCGCTGTATATTATTAGCCTTTTTGCTGGTGACTAGCCTTGGGAACCAACAGTTCCCGAGCCATGTGGCCCACACAAGTCAGGAGCCTATCTCCTGTTTCTGTAGTGTGATGCAGCTTAAGTACACACCCTGGACATGACGCTACAATAGCATGAAACCAACGCCGACCTCACCGTCTTAAAGCGAACACGCATTCTGGACGGGAACCCCTTTTGGTGTTTTAACTAAGTATTATGTTATACTTTAGCTATTTTTTTTTTATCGTGAAAATGCGGCACAAATCTTTGAATCTATATTCTTTCAGAAGACTAAATGGGTTAATAATGTCTCTGTATGTTTCATGGTTATGTCATCATAAAGCCATTGTGCAGTTGAACTGTAAAAATGCATATGGCACTACTGTACTCCTGCATTTCCCATACTCATGTCCTTTTCTTCCCCCAGCTCTGCATACGACCACAATCTCGAAAGAAACGTTGCCATCAAGAAGCTGAGTCGGCCCTTCCAGAATCAGACCCATGCCAAGAGGGCGTACAGAGAACTAGTGCTTATGAAATGTGTCAATCATAAAAATGTACGTTGGGTGAAACTGCTAACACAGAACTACAGTCATTTAGTGTTTTGTCGCTGTAGGGCAGAAACCCTGCATCTCCATATTTGAGCTTGCATGTTTTTTCGCACATTAATGCCCTACTTCATCATACAAGAATCTTGCACAAAATGTCAAGAAATAGTCAAGGAATGGCTTTGGACAAAAACTTTTCTGCCCTACAGCAGCGATCTATGAAATGTGTCAATCATCAGGGTTCAATTTGAGAAAATAAATGAATAACCATTTACCATTTTAGCCCCATGTACTTCTTTGTATGACAGCGAAATTAAATAGCGAAAATAGCCATTCTACGAACTCACACGTTGTTGTTAGCTTTAACATTTTAAGATGCTCTGATATATCTAATTATCACACTGTATGAACAAATCATAACAACGTTATGCTGACATGCATGTCTTGTGTTTCCACAGATTATTGGTCTATTAAATGTATTTACTCCACAAAAAACATTAGAAGAATTTCAAGACGTGTAAGTAACTCTTGGTCTGTGTACGCGTGTGTGTGTACGTGTGTGTGTGTGCGTGCGTGTGTGTGCGTGCGTGCGTATGTGTGTGTATCGGCTGCAAGCGTGTCTCTGTGTACAATTATTCTGCTTGCTTGAAAATATGCACATACTAAAACAATGTGCTGTGTGCATGCATCTGCGTGTGTGTGTGTATGCATGTTCCAGATACATAGTGATGGAGCTGATGGATGCCAACCTGTGCCAGGTGATTCAGATGGAGCTGGACCACGAGAGGCTGTCCTACCTGCTGTACCAGATGCTGTGTGGCATCAAGCACCTCCACGCGGCGGGCATCATTCACAGGGTAGGGCACCATTCACCTCCTCCATGCTGTGGGCATCATTCACAGGGTAGGGCACCATTCACCACCTCCATGCTGTGGGCATCTTTCACAGGGTAGGGCACCATTCACCTCCTCCATGCTGTGGGCATCATTCACAGGGTAGGGCACCATTCACCTCCTCCATGCTGTGGGCATCATTCACAGGGTAGGGCACCATTCACCTCCTCCATGCTGTGGGCATCTTTCCCAGGGCACCCGCTTCGAATGCTATCAACGCACAATGACCAGTAGGTTACTCATCAAGACATGCAATTGAGCCAGTAGGTTCTACTGGAGCCTACTTACAACGTCTCCATTGTATGCTCCATGGTAGCATCATTCACATGGTACCATCATTCACATGGTACCATCATTCACATGGTAGCATCATTCACAGGGTTGCATCATTCACATGGCTTGCATCATTCACATGGTACCATCATTCACATGGTAGCATCATTCACATGGTAGCATCATTCACAGGGTTGCATCATTCACAGGGTTGCATCACTCACATGGCTTGCATCATTCACAGGGTTGCATCATTCACATGGTAGCATCATTCACATGGTAGCAGCATTCACATGGTACCATCATTCACATGGTAGCATCATTCACAGGGTTGCATCAATCACATGGTACCATCATTCACATGGTACCATCATTCACATGGTAGCATCAATCACATGGTACCATCATTCACATGGTACCATCATTCACATGGTAGCATCATTCACAGGGTTTCATCATTCACAGGGTTTCATCATTCACATGGTAGCAGCATTCACAGGGTTGCATCATTCACAGGGTTGCATCATTCACAGGGTTGCATCATTCACAGGGTTGCATCATTCACAGGGTTGCATCATTCACAGGGTTTCATCATTCACAGGGTTTCATCATTCACATGGTAGCAGCATTCACAGGGTTGCATCATTCACAGGGTTGCATCATTCACAGGGTTTCATCATTCACAGGGTTTCATCATTCACAGGGTTTCATCATTCACATGGTAGCAGCATTCACAGGGTTTCATCATTCACAGGGTTTCATCATTCACATGGTAGCAGCATTCACAGGGTTTCATCATTCACAGGGTTTCATCATTCACATGGTAGCAGCATTCACAGGGTTTCATCATTCACAGGGTTTCATCATTCACATGGTAGCAGCATTCACAGGGTTGCATCATTCACAGGGTTGCATCAATCACATGGTAGCATCATTCACAGGGTTGCATCATTCACATGGTAGCAGCATTCACAGGGTTTCATCATTCACAGGGTTTCATCATTCACATGGTAGCAGCATTCACAGGGTTTCATCATTCACAGGGTTTCATCATTCACATGGTAGCATCATTCACAGGGTTGCATCATTCACAGGGTTGCATCAATCACATGGTACCATCATTCACAGGGTACCATCATCCACATGGTACCATCATTCACATGGTACCATCATTCACAGGGTTGCATCATTCACAGGGTTTCATCATTCACATGGTAGCATCATTCACAGGGTTGCATCATTCACAGGGTTGCATCAATCACATGGTAGCATCATTCACAGGGTTGCATCATTCACAGGGTTGCACTATTCTGACATTCCCAACATAAGGATGCCAGGGTAAAAGTGGTTAAAGGGATATTTCACTTTCAAACAAAAATAAACAAAATGAATTAGAAAAGTAATGATAAAAGTGAAATATCCCTTTAACCAATTTACTTATACAAATTAAATTGGTTAATGCGTCCGTTTCACTTTTTTATTTTTCCTGTGCAAAACAACAACAACACAGCACCTGACACTATAGTGAAAGGATGGCCAGATTGCTGGAATGACGACATTCAACTAGGTTAGAAGAAATACAGATAAAACCTCAAAGGAATACCTGGAAAAATGTGCTCCTCGGATCACAGCTCTCCGCCAGGCCAGTCCATCTGAGACAATCCTGGGATGAAATATGAAAAAAAAAAAAAGTCTGTTTTGATGACTATATAGATATTTGCGTGTTGGATCTGTAGGAGCAATATGCTTTGTGAAAATTGGCCTCCTGGTGGCGCTATAGCAGGCCAATGTGAAGAACTTGGGGCAGAGGTCCTGCTCTGGCCTCCAGGGAGTTTCACGCCAATTAGTATTCGCTGTACACACGAATGGACGGAAGGACGGGGGGACAAAACATTCTCCGCCGGAGCCAATTAAACCAATGGACTTGCCATGTTTTCTATCTCGGCTCTCCGTAAAAAAAACCAGACCTAGAGCTGCATGACTCATTACATGACGCACACTAGTGTACATGCAGGCAACACTGCATGAATGTAAATTCAGTTATATCAAAGTAAGCAGGGCAGACATTCCTTGCAGCAGCACTCGCTAGAACAAACATGTTGCATTTATGGTGTTTGAGAGCCCATGCATGGATGATGAACAGGGGCGGATTTAGCAATTACAGTATGTTTTAACAGCGGAGCGACAGCCAGAAGTGAATTATTTTGCCGAGACCCGGCAACTACTGGAGATAGCTGGCTATAGCGGGCGAACGGGCGATGGTCGAAAAGTGGGCGGAGGAACATCGGCCGAAAAGATAAAAATAATTCAACTTTTGGGGGACATCGTCCGGCGATAGTGGGCGATTAGGCGATAGCCAATGAAATTCATGTGTCGCTCGCCGTTGTTCTCCCGCTGTTAAAACTAGTGATGCACCGAATGTTCGGCCACAGAAAATATTCGGCCACAGAAAATATTCGGCCGAAAATGACTAAACAGTCTTTTGCCATAATCAGGTAGCTTTAATAATAATCATGACAGCAATGGTAGGAAAAAAAGATATATAATATTAATCATATTCGGCCAACTGTTTCCTATATTCGCTATTCGGTTTCGGCCAAGAACTTCCCTTTTGGTGCATCCCTAGTTAAAACGCACTGTTAGGGACTCGAGGCAAAGCTCAACTTTGTGTTCTCAGTCCTGGGGACTGATTTCAGTCCTGAGGATTTCATAGGGGTCATTTAATGGCATCAGTGTAGATTTTCTAAAAGTCATTTTCAGTCTCGGGATTCTTTTTGGCTTTAAGCCCTGCAAACCCTTCACTTGCTACCCTAGGAACAATGTGGGACTGGGAACCCTGGGAACCCAGGTAGCATAGGAGCATACTTTGTATCACAAACACTAAATAGAATCCTCATTGCAATACTGTACCACTCTGTAGGCAACTTTGGCCAGCATGAGATAGTTAATTAGCCTACTCACCACTGCTGCTATGGAGGATTTAATGTTCTATGGCAGTGTATGGGACTGCCACTTAACATCAAGATAAACCGCAGCCAATGAAGACAGAGTCGAAGGTGGAATTGACTGTTTTACTTCATGACAAAGCGGTGAAAGCTGCAAAAATAATAAAACAATACATTCAGAGTTGTTCTTAATTGACAGCATTCCAATCATCTCACAACTAAATAAACCCAGGTAATTAACAATCATACACACACTAGCTAAACCACATACACTCATCAGTGTTGATTAGTAGGATGACATACACCTGAGGCTAGGCTAGGCTATGTTATGTTCTGCAGACAACAGTAAACATTTGTCAAAAACGTTTCCAAATACAAAATAAACATAACAAAATACCACAAAATTGTACAGAAAGTTAGCATATCTAACATCAACTGCAACTTACAGCATTGCCTCTCAAAAGCTTCCAAGTTGGTAGATGTTTTCTTTTCTTAGGCTTACTGCTCTGAACAGTGTGTGTTTACTCTCTGCACTGCTGCATCAAAGATGGTGCTCACAGGAAGTGACTCTCATTATATACTGATTTCTTCAAAATAAAAGCACATGTACACAGGATGACAATAAAGTAGTTGCAGGCTTTTCTAAAGCGGACAGAAATACCAACATTGCTTAGAATTGCCTTAAAGGCAAGACAGAGGATGAAAGAGAACACACTTGCTCCAGAGTTTGTAGGCCTACATTGTTTTGTTCACACTTGACAAGTGTCAAGATGGCCTCAATAGAACTCACGTTTCCTCTAAAAAATGTGTGCTTTTCAAAATAAGAGTCTCTTTTGGAAATGTTCATTAGTCAACAACACTTGTTTTATTTTGAAAATCGACTTACTGGATGGAAGTAGTGCGGGTGAAACTATTTCACATTGGGGAGAAATAAACTGGAATGGTTGATTGTCAGGGGGTCCCCTATGCCTCTGGGCTCCACGCAAATGGCCTGGTGTGTGTGGCGTGGTCCCTCTGATGAGGAATAGACTGACAGCATGGCACTATGTGGGTCTACGTAGATGGCAGTACTGTGTGTGATGTGGACGAGTATTGACATGTAACAATTCGACTATCATGTTAACAAATAGTGACAGCTTCCTACATAATTAAAGGAATATAGTGATTTTCTGACTCGTAGAAACAGGTCCTGCTGATAGGCCAACATGTGACACGTGTGAGCCTGTAGATTGGCTATTTGTTTGGTGTAGAGGGGTGAAAAGGAGTGGGTATTGATGTGCACACAGCTGCCATCTTGCCAGCAAGGTGCTAACAAGGTGCAACTTCCCATATACAGCCCATTCATCCAAACAGAACAGTCCTATCTAATTGTATTAAATAACGTCAAACTCACCAACATTATTTGCAGCTGTACGGAAAGCTTGAATTATCCTCTTTCTATCTACGGTGGATTTTTATGAAACAAACACTTTGCAGATAGTAATTACGATAATTCAAGCTTTTCGTACAGCTGCAATGTTGGTGAGTTTGACATTATTTAATACAATTAAATAGGACCTTTCTGTTTGGATGAATGGGCTGTCTATGGGAAGTTGCACCTAGGCAGCACCTTGCTGGCAAGATGGCAGCCGTATGCATATCATCAATAGACCCCCGGGCCATGAAACATATAGGATTTAAGTGATTAAACTCCTCCATACTTCTCCTCTGACCTGCAGTAGTTTGAGATAAAACAGGGGAGCTCTAATTAGCAGTCTCCTCACGATACTCTCCCGTGGATGAACTCACTTCAAAGATATACATGTTAAACCGCGTCATCATGTTGGCTTAAGAACTCATTTAATGAGCCGTATAATAATTAAGTTCTCCCTTTGCAGCAGAGCTTTGGAATTCACACCGCTCACCGCAAACGCGCTGGTGGTGGTGTGCACTGGAGAATTAATTAACCCACAAATAGTAACCTACAACAGGGGTCTTCAACAGGGGTCCTCTCAGTCCTCAGAGGGGTCCTCAGAGTTAATACAGGATGGCTGCCAAATCTGCATGTGATATAAACCTTTTTGAGCGGTGCAGCCACTCCATTGAGTGTCCCTGGCTGGCTGGGTCCTTGACTGGCTGGCTGGGTCCGTCCGAGCACGGAAATGCGTTTTTTCACCACCAAGTGTCACTGTTGTGCAGCCTAACACACACACAAACACACACACACACACACACACACACACACACAGGGACGTACGGACGGACATTTCTGGTTGTAGGAGTGGTTGCACCACTCAAAAATAGCCATTCTACAAGCTCACAATGCCTCGAACTGCGAGGCGGCGTGAGCTTGAAGTACGATTGGCGATATAACTGTCTGTAAAAATAGAAAAATATGCATTAACATGAATCCAACACAACGCTACACAGTGACAGTGCTGTCGAACAACTCTATGGAGCCATCTATGAAATCCATGAGAAAGTTTAATTATATAGTGGGGGTGGGGGAACCTGAGATGAAGCAGGGGCCTGCTTCATTTCTCTCTCAGCCTAGGGGTTCCTTGGCCTCAAAATGACCCTCTTCTTGGCCTGTGTTTCCTTCCTTCCTCCACAGGACCTGAAGCCCAGTAACATAGTGGTGAAGTCAGACTGCACACTGAAGATCCTGGACTTTGGCCTGGCTCGGACCGCCGCCACCGGCCTGCTGATGACGCCCTACGTGGTGACGCGATACTACCGAGCCCCCGAGGTCATCCTGGGCATGGGCTACCAGGCCAACGGTCAGTAGAGCCGCCTGTCTGGTGTCTGGTGTCTGGTGTCTGGCGCTGCAATTCTGTTTAGCCCTTTAGGCTTCGTAATCCAAAATGACCCAGGGCAGATATGACAAATGAATATACACAAAAGAAATGACTGAGGATTGTGTAATAATTGTGACAGGCCTATAGTCACTGGTTGTCAACCTGTGAGTGTGGGGGGTCAGATGGGTGGGCCAGTCGGGTGGGTTAAGTCACCAAAGCTTTCAACATTTTCAAGCGAGTCCTGATCCCTGAAAGGTTGACAACTATACTGTTGAAAGTGATGTGTATGGGTTCAAACAAAAAGGGGGTTTAGAAACAAAGGGTTAAAGCTCTATATTCCGTTTGTTCAGTAATGGGAGTCTCTCTTTAGTAAGCAGAAAATAATCAATGTAATCCAATCAGGAGTTAAAGATCAATTTCACTTGTTTATCTCCCGATTGGATGAAATTGGTATCCTGAATAAAATATTTTCTAGTTCACTAAATGGCTGCAGAGATGAGATGGGGAGACCCCTGTTACTGAACAAACACTCAATAGAGAGCTATGTACAGTGACACTTAAAAGAAACTAACTTACAGCACCTTTAATCTACTTAAGTTACATTTAAATTGTGACCACAAATCCATCAAATGTTTATCTAATATAGTGAAAATAGGTTTCATGATCCACATATTTATTCTTAAGTAGCATGGTGCTTCTGTGCATAACTGGATTTGGTTGTTATGAGATTATTGCTTCCCGAACTAACCCCTTCTATGCTCTACCTTCTTCTCAACTCGTACATGGTACAATCCTGTGTTAACTAGACAACTCGTACATGGTACAATCCTGTGTTAACTAGACAACTCGTACATGGTGCAATCCTGTGTTAACTAGACAACTCGTACATGGTGCAATCCTGTGTTAACTAGACAACTCGTACATGGTGCAATCCTGTGTTACGTAGACGATATTCAGCCACTCGATGCAGCCCTTTTACAATACCTCTGTTGCTTTGGCAGCAAAGGCAACAATCATGTAGTCATGACATTGTAACACAGTGGCTGCCTTAAACGATTATTTCTTTAGTGTAAAATAAAAGTACATGAAAACAGATGGATAATGGCTGCCATAAGAGCTAAGAGCTAAACATTCTGGAGTTTGGACATCCTGGCAAAAATATTTCAATTATTATAATCTTTTTACAATCCATAGTGTACTTTTATCGCACACCTTTGTAAAGAAAGGGTGGATGCATTATTTCCTTGTTTTCATGAAAATGTTGTCTATATAAACGGAGGATTTTACGCTGTACTTCTCTCTTTGTTCACGTCTCGTCCACTGCGCTAGTGGACATTTGGTCAGTGGGCTGCATACTGGCCGAAATGGTTCGCCATAAAATCCTTTTCCCGGGAAGGGACTGTATCCTTGCATCATTCTCCCTAAAAAAACGAAAAAAAAAACGCTTCTAATCGTAACGCTTTCTTATTTATACGTTCCTTGTTAACATTCTCTGTTGAAACGCTGTGCTGGTTCCAATCTGTGCGGTGCTTTGCATTTGGCAACGGCGCCAAGATGAGACTGTAAGATCTTTCCTCTGGATGGCAATCAATTCTTGGCACGGGGGAGGGGCAACAGAAAACGCTCGCCAGGTTTTTCAGGCAATCACTACTAACTAAAAGAGGTCAATATAATACTCCTCCTTCAAGAGTGAGTTTTAGGACAGTCATGGGCTATGATCTTTCTGCAACAAGTCATCGTTCATCTTCATTCCCCCACCCCCCCCCACCCCTAACACCCATGGGGGGAATCTTCCTTCTCACATCTGACATAAGCCTCCAGCTGCTGCTGCGGCTGCTGCTGCATGCTGTCTGCTTTCAATTTTCATCCACGCTGCATACTTTCTTTTGGCTCTTTTTGACTACTTTCAGAACTATAAGGGCCTATTCATACTCCTATTTTAGAGCCGTATAAAAGTCGGTTCGGCTCTGTAGAGCCTACAATGTGACGTCATTTGAGGTTCGGGGGGCGGGTTCCGTCCTAAAGTCGTCTCTTCGGTGCTACTGAAAATTTCTGACGAGCTGAAATCATTTCGGCACTACAGCGCTGAAACAGCGGTAAGAATCGGCCCTATGTTCCGTGTCATCTAATGCAGGAGTCTTCAGCAGAGGGTCCGGGACCCCTATAGGGGCGGTCCTCAGAGTTAGCCTACTTTGTGTGATAGGAACTATTTTTATTTTATTTTTTACGTTAATCACTTAAACCATAGCATCACTTTTCTGGGGGGAACATTAGCCGAGAATAGCACATCTACAAGCGAATAAGTTAGCTTGTAGATCTGCTAATAAAGGGTAAAAAAAAACACATACCGGTAGCTGATCTACAAGCACCCGACGTGTTGCGTTGATGTTGTGCGCCGTTTTCTCTTTTTCTGCATAGATTATTTCCATGACTTCCACCTCTTCCCCCTTCTTTCAGGTTTGGTTCTGGTTATAATGGAAACGTAAAAAAAAAAGAAAGAATCACGATCACTGAATTGTTATTTTTCAGGTTATAATATGGAAAGGTTCTGGGTATAATAGGTTAACCTTTTGTAGTTCCAAAAGAGCCGTTTTTCCTCATCCACGCCGCACCATCTTTCTTTGTTTTCGTTGTGTTTGACTTTTGTATTTATTTCCTTTTGTGTGTGTGTGTGTGTGTGTGTGTGTGTGTGTGTGTGTGTGTGTGTCTGTGGTCTGCATGCTCTCCCTCCCTCCTCCTCCTCCTGTCATCATCATCATCATCATCATCATCACCACTCCTCCCGGTCATCCGTGCAGTGGACGTATGGTCAGTTGGGTGCATTGTGGCCGAGATGATCCGGGGGAGCGTGTTATTCCCCGGCACTGATCGTATCCTTCTCCCACCCACCCACCCACCCGTCAGTCACTTCATCCTGGGTGAAGTGATCCGCCACACCCTCCCCTCCCCTCCCCTCCACACCCCTCCCCTCCCCACCACACCCACCCTCCCCTCCCCACCCTTATCAGTTGCCATCTGATCCATCCCCAGAGTTACAGTGGTGGAAAAAAGTACTCACATTCTAAAAAAAACGTCTTCTACATCCAGACAGTTTTCTGAAAAAGCTTGTGTTTCTATGTCAGTCGTCGTTCTTCTTCGATTTTTCAAAAATAGCAGACCTACAAGCTCGTAGCGCGCCACTCGGTGGCACGCTATGACAGTTTTCTGAAAAACCTCGTGTTTCTATGTCAGTTGGTTCTCAAGTTTTTCACGTCAAGGAACCCAAAAACTATATATATATATAACAGCGGATTCGACCGTTATAATCTCCGTATTGAATAGGCGAAATCATCCGTTATCAGCACCTTTCAATATAGGGCTAATATGGCCATACTGGCATACACTCACCCTTGGCTGAACCTGTCATTTCCAACTCTATTGTCGGCGCATGGAAACTAGGGGCTACTAACGTATACTATTCTCTGCCTAACTCGGACGGCGCCGAGTCGGCTCTGGTGGCCGCCGCAACGCTCGGCACGGCGACTCAGCTCGGCTAGCGCCTCGCTCGGCGGTGCCTCACGTGGCTCAAGGCCACCAGACGCGGCGCGCCTCCGGCATTGACAATCAGTGACATTATCACCCGTCACAATAGGTGATAATGACATACTGAAACAGTGAGTATGCCAGTATGGCCATATTGGCCCTATTGAAAGGTGCTGAGAACGGATGACTTCGCCTATTCAATACAGAGATAAAGGTCGATTGGGGTGATGTATAATTGGCTGCCCACCACCATCTGAATATGTAGTTCCATAGGTACCCCCCATATGAATATGTAGTTCCATAGGTACCCCCCATATGAATATGTAGTTCCATAGGTACCCCCCACCATCTGAATATGTAGTTCCATAGGTACCCCCCATATGAATATGTAGTTCCATAGGTACCCCCCATATGAATATGTAGTTCCATAGGTACCCCCCACCATCTGAATATGTAGTTCCATAGGTACCCCCCACCATCTGAATATGTAGTTCCATAGGTACCCCCCACCATCTGAATATGTAGTTCCATAGGTACCCCCCACCATCTGAATATGTAGTTCCATAGGTACCCCCCACCATCTGAATATGTAGTTCCATAGGTACCCCCCACCATCTGAATATGTAGTTCCATAGGTACCCCCCAGACCACCATCTGAATATGTAGTTCCATAGGTACCCCCCAGAAGCAAAGAGTTGAGTTAAATCGTTCGCCCTGAAAGAATATATATTCCAAATTTGTGCCACATTTTCACCCAAAATGGGTTAAGTAAAAGCATCAATACTGCAATGCAGAACCACTGCTTATGCAGAATGTTCTATTTCAAGTTTTCAAAATGTATAAAGATATTTTGAAAATAGCTGACGATTCGTTTCCGATTACTGGGGTCACGATTCGATTCAAAATCGGATTCTCAAACCAAAAACGTTTTTTTTCCCAGATTCAAAACGATTCTCTATTCAAAATGATTCTCGATTCAATACATAGGATATCGTCACACTCTACTCCAGCCAACTGAAGTGACTATACTACAGTATAACTTGAAAATGACTGAAGACATGATGTTTACTGTGATTAGGGTAAGCTTACCATTCATATCACAAACACCATGTAGTGAAAACTCCTGTAACTCTAACCAGAAGATTCGATATTCTAATTTGAATCGATTTGTTTTTATACCCCTACTCCCAACCCTCTGCTGCCCCCATATCACCTTATGAACACCAGAATAATATCGTTGTGGTCAGGGCAGAAACCGCCTATCTCCATATTCTACCTTTTGTTTTGTAAATTAACGCCTCACTTGATCACACTACAGCAGTGTCACACAGACGCATCAAAAGAAGCAGATCGGCGAGTGCGAAGCGACGCATTTTGAGCTCGTCTATCTGATACTTTTGCTGCCATTTTTTAATTTTGAATCCTGAAAAGTAACAGTTTCGGACATGTGAGGTTTCCACCCGACAGAGATGAGGACCACTGCATAGTAGAATTTAAAAGGGATGTCTTCTAGAGAATACTACTAGATAGTTATGGTTTGAGTCGACAGTTATAGAGGAAGTTTGTGCTTTATCACTACAGATCATGTGGATTTTAAAGCTGCAGTCCATAATCCAGGCCATTTTGGCAGTGTGACACCCGCACACAACCAAGCATGAAATGACGTGTCTTCTCCACTAGTCCCTCCCTAACGTTTTACTCTAGTTTTTATTTGATGACGAAATTAATTGTCAATATATTTATATGGTATTTATTTAGTCCTGGTTTTAGTCACTATTTATAGTCTTCATTTAGTTTTCAAATACGTTTTTTTTTAAATGAAAAAGGTAGTCGACGGATTCTAAACGAATGGCGTCAAATGGTTATGGGGGTCCGTGGCCTCCATGGGACATCAAACTCGGGGTCCTTGAAATGAAAAAGTATAGATTGGTCAATGTCACATTCACTATAAGAACAGTTATGGACTGCAGCTTTAAGTACTTGTCTTTGTTTGCGGATGAGAAGCGATGTCTGCATACATGTACTTGTATACGTCCAGTGTGTGCACTGTGCCGTAGTGTCTCTGTGTGGTACTACGTTTTCCCTAACGCCGCCCGCCTCAGACATCGACCAGTGGAACAAAGTGATAGAGCAGCTGGGGACTCCGTCTCAGGAGTTCCTGATGAAGCTCAACCAATCGGTGAGGACGTACGTGGAGAACAGGCCGCGCTACGCCGGCTACACCTTCGAGAAGCTCTTCCCCGACGTGCTCTTCCCCGCCGACTCCGAACACAACAAACTGAAAGGTATCTCAGTTAAAGGTATTTTTGCGCTCTCTAGTTTTGTGGCAGAAACGTCTCACCCTCCACTTTCTAACTTTTTGTGTTATTTTATTATCACTTTTGAGTGGTGCAACCACTCCAAGGAACAGCAATGTCCGTGTCTATGTGTCCGCCTATGTGTTGTTCACCTGTGTGACGTTAATGAGCACCAGTATCGAGACTATTAGTACCAGTAGGGGGCGCTGTTGTGCCAGAAACGGAGAGAGAGAGTGAGTGCTGCACTGTTGCCCGCTAATGAGAGAAAGAGAGAGGGGGTGGGGGGGGAGTTGCACCACTCAGTTCAAACGGGTGTGATTTTCTTTTTATGAATGCCCTATTTGATCATACTACACACAAATGCATCAAAGCTTGCTACCATGTTCTTGAATCCTGAAAAGTTATACAGTAATCTTGGACGTTGAGTGCGGAGTCGTCTTCGCGTTTGAGTAAATGCAACCCGATATGGACAGAATAGTAAATCCACGTCCCCCCCCCAGATGTATGTACTGTATGTATGTACTATCCCAGTATGTATTTAATTCAGTCTGACCAGGAGCAAGGGATAAAACATATCCCCGCTGGCCCTACAAATCAATGACAAGACAGATATCAAAAGCACAGGCATGGATTTTCTAGTAAATCCAACCCTGTGTATATACATGCGCTGTATATATATCGATCGCACGTTTTTGGGTGAAACAAGCATGCTGATATATGTCTGAAAATGTAGATGATAATTTGTTCATCACATAATAAGTACCCATGACCTTATTTATTGACAACGACATTTGCATTTTTATTCAACACTCCGAAGTCCCACAGGAGTTATTGTATTCAGGGCTCCACCATTTTGTCTCCACTAGCGTGTGACAAATACAACTATAATGTCTCACATATCGGGGTTTTTCTTTTCAGCATGAAATCAATTTCAGTAAAATAATTTACTTCCGTGAAATCGGTAAAATGCAGCCCCAGGTCCATAGATTACAATTATTTACACAATGATAATTTAGCCATTTAGCGGGCACTTCTTATCCAGAGTGCGATATCAGCGTAAACAGAGTAAGCGTGAACTGTAGTCAAAGAACTGCGAGGTAAATAGTGACAGAAGTAGAGTGCTGCTGAGAGAACGTTGTGGCGGGGTCAGAAACTAGGATACCAGGTAAACAATGAATCTAGCATCTTGTCTAAACGACACGCAAGCGTGCAACGTCCATGCAATGTCAAAGACCTTCTAAACATTTGTGGTCAAGAAAGACGAAATAATATATGTAACCAATCTATATCTCACACTGAGTATAGCCTATATAACTAGCATCTTTCAAAGGTATAGCAAGACGGGATACAACAAGTAGAGTGGTTCAAGGTTCAAGGTTATTCGTTTCCCCGAGGAAGAAATGTGTCTTAGACAAAAGGGCCCTTATGTCCATGTCGCCGCAGTGCAGCGCCAATACATCTTTCTTGCATCAAAGAAAAAGAAAACAGAAGGGGGGGAGGGGGGGCATAGAGGGGGCGGGGGGGGGGAGTGTAAGAAGACATCACATCACATTTCAAGTAAGATTGATAATACTCGGCTGTGCAGGCACGTTTCTGGGTGGGGGTGGCGGGGGCTTGGGCCAGGCACAAAGAAGCTCTCCTCCCATGCATACCATGGAAAGGGATGAGCTGCGCGCGGGGGGGGGGGGGGGGAGTGCTAGGGGGTGAGGCGGGGTCTGAAGATGAGAGATTTCAGTCCGCGGCGATCAATTTGGAACAGTAAAGAGGAACTCCCCCCAGTTGAACAAAATGGTATAGTCCCACTGGAATTTCGCCACCGGCGTTGACACAAAAACACTAATGTCATGTTATTCTAATTGGCGTGGCTTGCCAATGGGCAAGGCACCTTCTTCCACTCTGCGTTTCTTTGGGCTCCAAACAACACCAGTGCCAATTCAATTCAATGGTATGTATTGGATTGAGAAAACAAAGGTTTACATTGCCAAAGCAAATAATGTCTCTGTCTGGAAACTTCACATGTCCAAAACTGTGACTTTTCAGGGTTCAGAATTCGAAAAAGTAGCAGATCTGTTACTTTTGATGCTTTTTGTGTGATGCTGTAGTACTCTTTTAAAACAGGCCTGAAAACGTTCCTGTTTCGGAAGGCGTTCTCGTGTTAAATTGTTGTCGTTTTTGCACTTGATTATTTTTATTTTTGATAACCCTATTTTAACCTGTGATTGATTATATGTTTTAACCATGTAGCATTCTGAGATTCCCTGTGATTATATTTATTATTATTATTATTATTAGTACTAGTAGTAGGGCATGAACGCAAACAGTTTGAATATGGAGATGGAGAAGTTTCTGCCTTACTGCAATGAAATGTGAAACAAAAAACCCAAAGTGTCTCCTCAGCCATGAATTCTACCATAGCCTCCATGGTCACCCCCGCTTCGAATGTTATCAACCCATAATCACCTTTAAGGTTACTTATCACTCAAATGCAATGGCGCCAGCAGGCTCGCCTGGAGTGTACTGCATGTGCTGCTGTGATTAGGAAACACGGAAATCACTGCCGCCGAAGTGAAAACATTGTGAAAATGACTTGCCTTGCCGGTTAAGACTGATATGAGGTTACGGGATTTACGTGGCTGGTTAAGAATGAGGTTAGGCTTAATGTTAGTCGGCTCCAGGCGAGCCTGCTGGCTCAATTGCATTCGAGTGATAAGCTAATCTACTGGTGATTATCGGGTTGATTTTCATACGAATCCGTTGCTATGGTAGATCATGTTCGAAGGCTGCATTTCCTCCATGTTTTGACGTGCCGTCGTACTTTTCCTTAATTGGAATGTTGCCGAGCTCGGCAGCCATGGCTCTATAGGTTGAGCAGAGGTCACTCCACGCCGTGTAGGCCTTGCCCATTTTAGCTGCGCACCGATTGGTTGTTCCGACATGTAAGCCCACAGGGCTCTCGCCTGCATTTACTGGTCAGCCGCCATGTAAACCCTAAAGGGTGATATGACAGCCGACCAATCGGAAACAAGCTTATTACCCTACTCTGTCCACCACCGATAATATAAAAGTGTCAGGATTTAGAAGACGTTCAAAAGGTTGACGCCCGCCGTCTTACTGTACATGCGTCTGCTGTGTCTCCCTGCAGCGAGCCAAGCCAGAGACCTCTTGTCCAAGATGCTCGTCATCGACGCCTCCAAGCGCATCTCTGTGGACGAGGCCCTGAAGCACCCCTACATCAACGTGTGGTACGACCCAGCTGAGGTGGAGGCGGTGAGTGAATCAGCCAATGGATAATAATAATAATAAAAAAGAAAGAAATGACTCAAGCCATTATATCGGCTTGCATTCCATTCCCTTGCATATTGTACTCACGTTTGCAGTCATGGTGTGGGAGAGGAGAGCGGGCTTGGTGTCCCACTGGCCGTGGTCCAGTCTCCCATTGGCTTAGATGCCAGCCAATCGTGAAAATCTCACCACTAGACCACGTGACTAGACTAGAAAGTCCCATCATTGATCGGGAAAAAAAGTGTATCACACATATTGTTGATACATGATTCTATATAGGGTTACGTTAACATTATAATGAACCGTGTGAACCGTGTCTTGCGTCGATCTATGTTTTCACCTCTCTCTCTCTCTCCCTCTGTCTCAGCCTCCTCCGAAGATCACAGACAAACAGCTGGATGAGAGAGAGCACACCGTAGAAGAATGGAAAGGTTAGACAATTAAGACTAAAAAGGATAACACAAAAAAAAGACTTTGTTTCCATTGTGGTCCCACCATGCATTCAAATCATCTGAGAAGGTTTTGGTGACTTATGTCACTATTTACTGTACCTTGTTGTTTATCGACTACACAACAGCTCTGCTTATTGTGATCTCGCACGTCACGCTGCAGAAGATGCATCTGCTAGATGCCTAAATTGTAAGCTGTCGCACATTTTCTGAAATACAACCTCGACTCTAAACCTGCTTGACATCCATCGCCATCGACCAACAAACTGTTTATTGGGAGTGAAGCGGCTACATGATCCGCTGGCGAGCGTCATCTCTCAATTCCGCACTCGCGTCTCAAGTTTGCCAAGCATACTGTAATGACCTGTAATAGAGGAAGTCTGGTCATGGATATCTGACGGCTACAAACGGAAGCCCAGACAGACATTATGCCTATTCAATTTCTGGGGGCGAACATGCAACATAGCCAATCTACAAGGTCACTGCGTGTTGTGAGCCTTCATACCGGATATTTTCAGTGAAAACGGGAGGGCCCTGGGGGACTCTGATTATCGTCGCCCTCGGGGGAGCTTGTAGATCTGCTATTATTTATTTATTTGAATCCTGAAAAGTAACAGTTTTAGACATAATGAGGTTTTCACCCGACAGAGATGATTATAGAGTGTAAAGAATGTGAGACTTGACTCTTTGTTTTGTGTTCTTGCCTCGACAGACCTGATCTACAAGGAAGTGTATGAGTGGGAGGAGTATACGAAGAACGGTGTGATCAGGGGCCAGCCGTCTCCTTTAGGTGAGTAATAGAGAACGGTGTGGTCAGGGGCCAGCCTTAGGTGAGTCAGGTGAGTTAGGTGGCACGGAGTCAATTAGGGGAAAAGTTTGAAGAAATGTAAAAGATATTCAAAAGACGTTTTTAAAATCGGCCTCAAGTCTAAACTAGCTAGTTTTACACGGCCTCGTTGTGCGACAAAGTTTAACATGACGCTTTATTTTATTTTAAATGCATTAAACATGAACATCACATTCTCAATTATTCGATTTAATTAATTAAAAAACGATCGATTGAATAATGCAGGTGTATCAGTGCATGGATCAAAGTGCTGATGCTTTGAATTCTACAGTCTTTTATGGAATTGGAATCGTGACTCGTGGACCAAAAATAGACGATCTGCTATTTTCAGTTATTAGTTATTTTAAAAAACTGAAAAAGTAATTGAATTGGTTAACTAGCTGTTCAGAAGCATCTTCCATAATGGTCTTGAATATTTCCCCAAAATCAAAATGTTAAAGCCTAAATCTGCAATGTCTTCAACTGGAAAGTATAACATAGGTTTAGAAAAGTATGATAAAAATCATCATGACGATTCTACATATTACGCTAATTGTTTAGGCAACACAAATCACAGATTGGGGCCTAAAAAGAAAAAAGAAAAAAATCACACCCGTGTGAACTGAGTGGTGCAACTCTCCTCTCCCTCATCTCCTCTCTCTCTCTCATTAGAAGGCAACAGTGCAGCACTAATACTATCTCTCTCTCTGGCAAACAGCGCCCCTACTACTGGTACTCAGTCATACTCGTGCTCATTAATACATACATACACAGGTGAACACGTGAACACATAGGTGAACACACGGACATCGCTGGTTGTAGGAGTGGCTGCACCGCTCAAAAAAAAAGCTTTTCCGTCGTGCCGTTGTATGTTGCTTTAAACCATGCGTCGTGTTTCCCGCAGCACAGGTGCAGCAGTGATCGACCGCTCGCCGCCGCAGCAGGCCGCCGCCTCCTCGTCCTCGTCCTCTTCCTCGGCCAACGACGTCTCGTCCATGTCCACGGAGCCCAGCGAGCCGTGCACTGACCCCGCCTCCTCCGCCATGAGCGCCTCGGACACGGACAGCAACCTGGACACTCACACCACCACCCTGGGAGCGCTGGGCTGCTGCAGATAACACCCACACCGTCATCACACTCAGCGCACACACACACACACACACATACATAGAGTCACACACACACACACACACACACACACACACACACACACACACACACACACACACACACACACACACACACACACTAAAGGCCTAGTCATACTCCAGTTTTCGGTGATGAGGTGACCACCGAAAAGTGACGCATCCCCTAGAGTTGGTTTCCCGAAAAGACCCGAAACAGAAATTAGATATTCGCCCGGGACCCAAAAATAGTGAAAATAGCCGATTTCGGCTACTTTCACTACTTCTTAAATAATTGTTCTCATTTATGTAATTCTTTGATTTTTTTTCTTTCATTTCTTTCGTGACATCACTGAAAAGATCTTGTTGTTAATTCATGAAAAGTTTAGCTTTTGTTGGGAATGTTTTTTGAAAATGTTTTGAAATGATAATTAAAAACCAAATGTATAGGAAACAGAACACTAAGAAAATGTGTTCACCTTTGTTTGGGTTGTCACTTCATCACCTATAAACGTGGAGTATGACTAGACCTCACCACATTGCTTACACTTAAGAAGATCAAACGAGCGGCCATGCTCCGTTCTGTTCTCACCCGTGCACTTTGTTTTGGAGCAGCGGCGAGTGTCACGGGGATAAGGATTTAGGCCGATGGGAATTGTCAAGTTGGTTTGCGGTAAAATCCTCAGTGGTCATTAAAAAAACCCGAAAAAAACAACGTAGCTGATTTTCAACCTAAATGCCCCTGTTCCGACGTAAGGATATCAATCATATCATATCAATCAGTCATGCAGAAAGCAGACGTTATTTTCAACCACATAGTGTGGCAGAAACAAATGCTATTGTATTGTTGTATTTCTCCACGAAATATCGACTTTGTTACACGATTACTTGCCGAATAATCTCCCGAATTACGAAAGGATAAATGAACGCTGAGGATTTTGGCTGTGTTCGTAGAACTATGCTTTTCATGTACAGTTAGTTTTTAATTCCCCCAAACTCCCCCCCCCCCCCCACCCCCACACTGCTGTAAATGATTGTTTAAAAATGTTATTATTTTTCTTGGCAAAGAATCCGAATGTCTCGATGTGAATTTGTGACGTATGCGATAATGCGATGGAAGGCAGGTTTTTTTGATTGACGACCCATTGCTGTTTTTTAAGCTACACAGTGGATTTACGTTGCTGTTAGCATTACAACATGAATTATGTTTAATATGTTTTTTTGAAATGTTAATTTAGCATTTTCTTTTTTCGTTTTTTAAATTTGTTTTTCAGACATTTTGAATGACTTGTATGAACTAATTATTCTGTTATAAGCTCCAGTTAGTCCAGAATGCAAACCTCCCCCTTGTGGATTTTAGTGCAAATGAAAAACATTTTTCTTTTCACTATTGTCCCCTCGTTCTTGTGGAAAGTACACATTAGTACATCAACATTATACCTTATTTATTAATGCCAGGTCTAAGGATACACGATATATCGTCATCATCGGTATATAAAGATGCTAATTACTACTGGTGGAAACTGGTATTGAATTGCAATATTGGTACCGGTATCGATATTGGATCGATACAAACATGAAAAAATATGTTATGGTTATCGGCCGAAATGTCAATATTGTGCCTCCCTAGCTAGGTCACCTCTAGGTCACCTCTGAATATCGTCAGTCGGGTGGAAACCTCATATGTCCAAAACTCTTACTTTTCAGCATTCAAAAGCATCGAAAGCAGCAGGTCGACAAAGCTGACAATGCGTCGCGTTCGAGCTTGAAGATCTGCTACTTTTGTGTGATGCTGTAATATGATCAAGTATGGCATTAATTTAAATGCCATGAAAGAAACACAAAGTTAAAATACGGAGGTTTTCTGCTCGAAAAGCAACGATATTATAACGGGAAAGTGAACATTTGATTGTCACTCAGCTATATTCTAATCGCCTCGGTCACGTAATTTCAGTTGTATACCACAACATATTGTGTAATGATTTGATGCATTTGGTATGATTTGTGCTTATTATTTATTTATTTGGCTGTATTCTGGACGAGAAAGAAAGAAACAGTGTAAATGTTGACATAGAGAAGTTTAGTGGTGCTAGAACAAAAAAAAGAAAGTCCTTCAGTGTTCATTTATCGATTTGTAACTTTGAGAAGGTTACGCTCTCAAGAGTTCAATGAACACCGAGGACTTTACAGTGTAGTTAATAGGGTGTTACTTGGGGACTCGGTCTGAATAAGTCACTTTGGCCCCTTTGAGAAGGTTCTTGCAGGCCTTTTTTTTAATTTAACGTGATTTTATTTAAGTGCCCTTACTCCATTCAGTGACGTTATATAAAGCCTGATTTATACTTCGTCGTATGACGGTTCCCCCCCCCCCCCCCCCTGGGGTCTGTACCTGCCCCCTCCTCCCTCCCCCCCTCTACACCAAATCGCTTTCGCCCCGGAAATAGCCAATCGGCTGCTTTCGGCACACGACACTTGTCCTATGACGGAGTATAACTAGAGCATAAGTAAGCCCTCTCCGATGCAGATGCTACTTGTAGTGCATCGTTCTTAGGTCTACCTCACACACACACACACACACACACGCAGCCACGCTAACATACACACAACATGCTTCTGGAGATATGTACATTACAGCACACATCATCCAAAAGAACTGCGGGGGGGGGAAGAGAAAAAAAAAAGATGTTTATTTTTTTCTCTCTGTATTTGTGTATTTATTTATTTATTTATTTCACGCTGGGAGGTGGCTATTGTATGTAATGTACATTTCTTTCAAAAGTACTATTTATATGCATATTTCTTTTTTGTTTTTGTTTCTTTTGATTTTTCTGTGCAATATGATTTGTAGCATAGAATGGGTAGTTGGTGATTGATGTGTGTACATTTGAACCGTAGAGACGTACGTATGTATGTATGTTTTGATTTTTATTATTTTGTTTCCCCCGAGAGAGTCAAGAAGACAGTTTGGTACCTGCCCACATGTTTACCTTTGGATGTATTTGATGGCTCAATTCCAAATCTTTCCCGGTGCCCCCTTCTCACGGCGCGGTCTCCCTTACTTCTAGCCAATCAGTGAACCCTTAGTAGGCTATACCACAGTGGTGGACAAAGTACAGTACAGTACAGTACCAGTACACCTGGTCAAGTGTTACTCGACTAACCGTAGTAAACGTTGTACGGCAGTGCGTGCTTTTAGAAATACGAATAATAGCACAAATCAGAAAGTGCATTTTCTTTTGAATGTCAAAGCATTGCTGTGTTGACATTTTTTAAATCTTCCCAAAAAGAAATATCAACAATTGTACAAGAAAACAAAACATAAAAAAAAAAAAAAACCCAGATCTGCTACTTTCACTATAGTTTAAATAGGGCTTAATTGGCTAATTCAAATGAATTCTCTTTCCCTTTTCCCTAGAAATGTAGTGGAGTGAAAAGTGCAATATTTCGTCTTTGAAAATGTATTGGAGTTTGAGTCATCATAAGTATCCAAAAAAAAAGAAAAAAAAGTACAGTACATACTCAAGTTAAATATACGGTCCACCACTGTTTCCTATATAGGCTGCATCTCAACAGTCCAATGTGGCTGCCTCTCCTAATGGTCTCCTTCCTCCATTTCCTCCAAATAAAAAGGTTAGGATAGTTTAAAAAAAAGCTTCACGATTAATGCATGGTAAATCTGGTTTAGTGTATTAGGTGCATTACTGAGTAAAGGAGAGCGAGCCTTTCAACACTATTTGACCGTAATTCAAACGGTGGCCATTTTGCTTTTACTTCTTAGGTCTACTCGGGGGAGTGGGGGGGAAAACAACCCAGCCACCCGCGTGCATATCGAGCAAAGGGGGCAAAATGGCCGCCCGTGCGAATAATGGGGATGATGCTCTATTATATCATCTGTGTCGGGTGGAAACCTCACACGTCTCAAAAAAACTGTTACTTTTCAGGATTTAAATTAAAAAAAACATAAAAAGTAGCAGATCTGCCAGCTCAAAACGCACCGCTTCACGTCTCAAAGCTTGCAGATCTGCTACTTTGGATGCTTGTGTGTGACGCCGTAGCATGATCAATCAAGTAGGGCGTTAATTTACCCCCCAAAGAAAGGGGGTTAAAATATGGATATAAGAGGTTTCTGCCCGACAGCGACGATAGTCTTCTGTGGATTTGGCCAAACGCTACAGCAGCACTACAAAGGCTTGAACGCAGCGATTCCCAACCGGCGGGCTGTGAGGTGTCATTGCGGGGAGACCACCCCCCCCCCCAAGTCATTGGAAAAACACTTTTCATCTGGATGATAGCATTATAGCATTAGTATTAAAAAAAGGTATATGAAATTTAAATGTCATGGTATTTCTTTTTGTTTCCCATTTTGACCTGAGATCAGATTCTAAAAATGTCTTCTACATCCTGACAGTTTTCTGAAAAAGCTATGTTTCTATGTCAGCGGTTCTTCGATTTAAAAAAAAATAGCAGACCTATACGAGCTCGTAGCGCACCACTCGGTGGCGTACTATGAGCTTGTAGATCTGCTATTTTTCAATAGCTAAAGCATAACGTAATGCCAACACCAAAAGGGGTTCCCGCCCAAAATGGGAAAAATGAGTTGTCATTGTGATACAGATACATAGGATAACGCCCATAAGTTAGTTCTTATAGTTCCATTGATCCCGAGATGGATCGATTTGATTGACCAGTAAAAATATAAACACGCTCAGTGAAAATGTATCGGATGGGTGGTCCCCCGCAATCTCCTTCAAGATGTTCAAGTGGGCCCCTGATCCAGAAAAAGGTTGGGGTTTGGGGACCGCGGCTTTTTTAACCGTCAAAATGTGGTGCTGCTTTGGTAGAGTTTGCTGGTATTAAGGCCAACCGTGCCATGTTTAGCCTCGGGATGTGAAAATTGCCTCACTAACAGAACAAAAACGATATAAATAAATGTACATCAAGAACGGGCACTGTGTCTGTGAACCTTCGACTCCTGCAAATAAAAAAAGGGTTGAATTTTAATGTTACAATGTGGTTCTTTTTATTCCCAACGCAACATTGTCTTTGCAAGAACACCAGACAAAAAGTGCATAATGATGAATGATTATTACTATTTTCATTTATTATTTTTTTATTTTTTACTATGGATAGTATGCAGGTAAAACTATGTCATATATTTATCATAAATAAGACCTTTTCCCAGACTGTTGTCTTCTCGGACAGTGGCTCTCAACCTGGGGGGTGTCTCCAGTTAAAATGTGATTATTTTGGCGCGGCGCGGCCTGTTTAAGTTGAGAACCTCTGGACTTAAGACTGTGGCTCTCAACGTGGTGGGGTTCGGGGACCTCCAGGTGTTTTAGATGAATATAACGTAGTTAAAATATCAAAATGTGTAGGCCTAAATAAATACTGAATCAAGCAACTTAAAAACTGTCCAGGGTGCCCACGAAAGAGTCTAGACGATGATGAAATGACCCAAAACCTTTTTGAAAGTGAAATATCCCTTTCAAAACACGGAACCAAAATGGAACCTGTTCGGGCGGCGGTAACCTAGAATAGAAAGTGTACAAATGGAACCAAGTTTCCATTTTCGGTTCCATGTCACCATTCTCAAGCCCTCATTCATCAACGCGATTTACAATTTTACACAACAAAAAATGGCCGTACGCCAAAATCACCGCAAAATGAAGAGACATTGGAGACTGCTGGAGGTGCAGGGTGAAGTCTCCCAACTACGTGCGAGCAGAGGTAACTTTTGTATTGGCATTCCATCATATAACTCTATGCTTTCCATACGTTGTTTGGTCGTATTCTGGTTGTTCATGTTGTCAAATCAGGGCATTTCGAGAATATTTAAGCTTGTGTTGGTTAAATGACTGTATAGGTTTCAGCCGTGACATTTATCAAAAATAGCAAATATACGCTAGGATCACTTGATAAATGCCATGTTGACGTGGGCGTACGCCAAAAACCACGCTGGAATTTAAGGCAGAATATACACTCCATTGATAAATGAGGGCCTCAGAGTTGCATGAACTACATTGATGGTTTTACTGTTTAGATCGGGGTCCCAAAAATGGTATCAAATGGGGGGGGGGGGGGGGGGGATAATATTATCATATTATCAAAATGAAACCCAAGCGGTTGAGAATCACTGGTCTGGGTCAACAAACAAAGTGGTCGGGTTACATGATGATATACGACGTTGCAGAACAGTTGAAGAGAGATTCTATGGAATGAACAAGGTGTTATTGAAGGAGAGAAAGTTCTAGTTTTGGCACCAGCACTTGGCCCGGCCGGGAGGGGAGGGGGGAGGGGGTACTAGGCACTAGATGGCCGAGCTACACAGAGGGGCACAACAGCAAGAAGTAGATACTGCACTGGAGGTATTGTCGTCTTCTTTGGAGCGTTTCGGGGGCTTCACCGACCCCCCCTCTTCCAGGCATCCTGTTCCGTTCCCCCCGGGTTCTCCTCCCTTTGGTCAGATCAGTGGTTCTCAGCGAGGTCTATAGGGTCCCTCAGGGTTCCTTGAGAGGGGTTCCAAATGGACCCCATTACAGATCTGTAACTCTGAGAGCGCACAAACAAATGGACCCTTTACGGCAGTGGTTTCCCCCCCCCCCCCGGGTCCCCCAGATTATTAGCTTACATTTGTGCAACATTGTTTTCTCACTCTGCAGCACTGCAGTAAACAAACTTAGATACAGTGCACAGTGTATGCAGGGTGTCTGTACATTTCTAAAGTGACAATTTAAGGACTTTTAAGACCATTTCAATACCTCTAAATGGAAGACAATTAATTATAATAAGACCATTACTTCGTCAAAAGTAACCAACAAACTGTACGAAGACTACGAACTATACGAAATCGTCAAACATTGGTCAAATTGTCAAATATTAACTAAGAAAGAGGGGGAAATTGAGAAAATAGCAGATCTACAAGCTCACAACGCCTCACATTGCGAGGCGTCGTGAGCTTGAAGTTCAGCTATTTTCACAATATTTATCTGTGGAACCGAGTCAAACTAAATCGAATGCCTGAACTCCTACAATTCCAAGTGCTTGTCAGGGTATGGGTATCCCCAGTATTAGGTTTAGGGTGGGGGGTGTCACGGCCTGCAAAGGTTGAGAACCACCACCATGCCTTACCGGTCCATTTGCTTCCGTCTCAGAGTAATTATGGCGGTCCTTGAGAGCCACTGGGGTCAAAATGAAGGCAGGTTTTGGATGGAGGAGTCTCTACTTTAGTTGTTGTTGGTGGTGGTGGTGGTGGTCCGAGGCGTCCTGGTGGTCAGGTCCCCCAGGGTGGTGAAGAACTCCTCCATCTCCTTCTGGAGGTGGACGTTGCGGCTCTCTGCGTCCTGGTGCGCCCGCTCCGAGTTCCTGAGGCGGATCTCCAGCATGTGGAACCTCTTCCTCTCCTGGTCCAGCTGCTCCTCCAGGCGGCCCACCTGGCTCTGGTACTTGGTGCAGGACTCCTCGAACCTCCACGACAACACAGACAGATTGAAGGGTTTAGCGAGTGAGTATCAGTGACATCTTTATAGGCCATACAGCCTTCCCCTCTACTTTAAAACATTTTGGACTGAGGTCGATTCAAAAAATGGCTTCTAAATCCAAAACTATATTTCTGAAAAACCCCTGTTTCTATGGCAGAGGTGCTCAACCTTTTTCAAGTCAAGGACCCCCAGAATTATCTCTATTGGGCCACGGACCCCCATCTCAAAATATGTAGTTCAGGGACCAGAAGCTAATATTTTAGTTAAAAATGTTCGCTCTGAAATATACAGTATATTCAAAGATTTGCGCCACATTTTCACGAATTTAAAATAGCTTGTAGATCTGCTATTTTTCAATAGCTAAAGTAGAACAGAATGCTTAAAACACCAAAAGGGGTTCCTGCCTAAAATGGATTAACCCATTTAGACCTGGGAGCTATTCTAAAAAAAAAAACGCCTTCTGAAACCTAACCGAAGGTTTCTGAAAACCTTCAAATTCGTATTAAAAAAAAGAAAATAAATTGTGTTGCTACTGCTACAGCAATAACTAATGAGACACACGAGGCAGCATCCAGATTGAAAAGGTATAACAAGTTAAAACGTATAGGTTACAAGAGGTCTAAATGGCAGTTGTTCTCAAAGGGAGTGGCAAAGTGAGTTTAACGCCATTAAAGTTCCTACACCATGAATTTCAACTTTTCCCATTTTTGTATTTTTGGGCTCCCGTACGTGTCTTCTATCCCCACAAATAACCCACTTTGGAACAATCAGGCTTTCTCATCATATTTGTGTACAGTGGTTTCACAACAGGCCAGCAGATTTGGTGTTACTCAAGATGTAATAGGTATCTCCCTACTTTGTATACAAATTGCACACATAAAAACTAGTCATGGCACCATGTTCATGACCAAATTTGGTCGTAGAAATGTGGTCCCACTTCCTTCCTGGACTACAAGTCACACCTCCACCCAGCCTCTCCCTCTCCACAAGGAGGGGCAGTGCACCAAAGCATTATGGTCATTGTAGGAATTCAGCAATCCAGTCAAACACACAGACTTCATTATTTTTCTGGCCATAGGGTGCAAATTTCAAATTGTGCTACCGTTATCGACTATGAAATACTATTAACATTGAGTGACTGCAGTTTCTTCCAGCAGGTGAAATGTCCCTTTAATGCATTTCTTTCTGTTTGGACGTATGGGCTGTCAAGGCCAGATAGTAGATTGTTTACCAGGTGTCATGAAGAGCTGATTTAGGCTAAAATATAATCTTCTTAAAATAAATAAAGGTGTAGAGCATTATTTTAGGAAGGTGCACTGTGATCTTGAATCGGTTGAAAAATTGCATGTATAGGACATTTAGAGCAGACAGAAGGGTAAGGATTTGAGCATAGAAAGGACTGGTCTGGAGCAGAGCATACTGCGGCAGTTTGAAATACCGGGGCCAGTTCACAAGCAGCTCTGAACCCAGGCAGTTAGATCCTCCTCGGGACATCTTTTATTATCCCCTGAAGGTACAGTATGTTTCTGTTCCTCCGTATAGCCTCTGTATCTACTGGAACTGTTATAGTCACACAACAGCTTGAGAACTACGGCTTTAAGTTGCATTAACAGTAAAAGGAAGGCCCACCAAATGTATATAAATGAACCCATCTGAAACCATTTTGTGCCAGGGAGCCCCAGAAGAGAGAGGATTTGTGCACAAATGATACATTTTCGAGATTTTTCCAAAATGGAATTCATTTTTTAGCAGATGTAGAAGCTTGTAGATCTGCTATTTTTGAATTGCCAACACATAAATGGTTAAAGTGGTTCAAATGATTGATAGAGATTGCTGTATAATAACACATTTGGCTGAGGAACCCCTGGGAAACCCCCACCAAGGAACCCCTGGGGTTCCCCGGACGCCACTTTGAGAACCACTGTCTTTAATATAAAAGGGATGGTTCAGTTGTTTGGATTTTTTGGCATCGCACGTCTTGCAGGGTTCTCAAATAGTCTTTTCTAAATTGGCCCTACGGAGAAATGTCCAGTGGACGCAATGCTAATGGAAACAAATGCTAATGAATGGCTAGTCGGCGCCATTAGTCACAGCGACATGGACGATACACTCAGCCGCCAGACATGGTTGCTGCTGATGGTCGGATAAATTCACTGCTGAGTAGACACAGAGTTTATCTGGGGGCACAAAGGAGACGCCAGAAAATGACCACCGCGGCGGTCCCTGGCCCACACACACACGCCCTCGTGGCGCCGCCATTTTGTTTGCCTGCGTGGCATTTCGTCCGAAACCGCTCGTCTCCATATTTTGTATAAATGTACGCCCTACTAGATCATCGTACTACAGTACAGTAGGCCTACATTAGCAGAGCTGCGAGCTCTAAAACCGGCAACAAAAGCGACACTTTCTCGACCTTGCAGATCTGCAAAATACATACTTTAGCCATTTTGGGATTTGAATACTGAAAAGTAACAGTTTTCGACATATGAGGTTTTCAAGAGACGACTTCCTAAATAGATTTGACAGTGACGTCAATCAATTTAATTCAATGAAAGAGTTGATCAAACTTTATTTATTTTCTTGTTCATCCTTGTGAAAATGTACAACCATGGGCCATGTGATAAATAAATGATGGCCCGGCAGTAGTCGTTGCCTCAGTATCCAACCTCAGGCAGGCTGCATCAGCAACATTCACTATTTATATGCTTTCCCAGAACAATAAATACTCACCCAGGGAGGGCACTGCGCTTTTCTAAAGTAACACACATTGATATCCCTTATTACTCGGCCTCGGTTGAATGCTTGTTATTTTTGAATAATGACCAGCTGAACTCAATAACGGACCGTTATCTAATGAAAGGGCTCAGAGCACCTGCTCATATCGAAGGGCGCTGCTTGATTTCGTGCCGTATCCAACATGTTAAACAAAACACACAATTAGAGCTTTACAGCTAAACATTGCTGCCGAGAATGTTTTTGAAAAAAAATGGAGCGAAATATACACGATGCGCAGTAACCGAATATTGATTCTAGTTTACACTTCCCTGTATCACTGACTGGACGCACCTGACATAAATTAATAGAGCTTTCATTTACCGTAAACCATGAACTCCATCCTTTTGTTGTTGTTACTTCTGGGTCAATTTATTCATTTCTTTATATAACGTAGCCGACCGTGTATTGACCCATTAAAACAGGGAAAAAGCATCTGTGTCAATGTTAGATCTTTGCGTTGACTATTCAACATTTGCAGATATACAAGCTTGGATAACCTTGAAAGTGTGAGAAGTACTGATTTAGAAAGCATTTGTAGAATCAGCCTCGGGTCTTTATATAATGGGATGAGCGGGATAATCAATGGGGGGAGCAAGTCATTACTGAGAAATAAACCCCTTCAGGGTGATGAAGACTGTCGGCATTTATTTCTCAATAATGACCTGCCCCCCCCATTGATTATCCCTCGCTTATCTAATCTCAAGTGCAGACACGACAGCTTGGTATAAACGGTGCTGCTATGACGAGGCCGCTCTTACTTGCGAATGCAGGTCTCGTAGCTTATCCTCTGCTTCTTCATCTCCTGCTTCAGCTCAAACGCCAGGTCGCTGGCGTGGTCGTTGGCCCCCGACGACGACACTCGACCCGTGTCATTGTCGCTCGGAGCGTCGGCCTCGGTGCCAGCGGCGACGCAGCCGCCAGAGCTCTTCTCCCGGGCGTCCGCGCCGTCCCCCGCGCCGTCCGAGACGTCGGCTGGTCTCTCGTCCTCCTCCCCTCCCGACCCCCGGTCCCCCCCCTTGTCCTCCGCCGCCGGATCGGCCAGCGATATCTCGAAGGTGCTCCAGAGGCCGGACGTGTCGGCGGGCAGGCTCAGACTGGAGGGAGCGCCGGCGACGTTGTCGTAGGCGGACAGCCTGTGCGACTGGAGGAGCGCCCGGTGGGAGAGCGGGGGCGAGTCTTTGTTCTGGGGGGAGTCTCGGAGCGACAGGGCGTGGTGGTGGTGGTGCACGCCCGTCTCCTTCAGGGACAGCGTGGAGTCCTTGAGTCTCTCCCCGGACGAGTTGGTGCGCCGGTGAGCGCGCAGGGACGACAGGCCGTTCATCAGCCAGTTCCCCCCGTGTCCGCTCGCCGATGACACGTCCCCCGCCGAGCCGCCCATCCTCCCCACCTTGGCCGCGCCCCCGCCGGGACCCCCCTTCAAGGAGCACCGCCACGAGGGCAACGCCTTGGACTGCTTGCTGGGGCTGAGGAGGGCCACGCCGCCGCCACCGCCGCTCCCGGCTTTCAAATCGCCTTTCCCGTCCACCGCCTTCGCCTTATTGGGCTTTCCTTCCGTCTGACTCTCGTCTTCCTTCTCCGGAGGAACTCTGGCAGCGGTCGGTTCCGAGTGGTTGGCGTCAAGACAAGGACCGGACGACTGCGGGGTCTCTCTCTGGGGTTCGGCGGGGGGACAGGCAGGGGCTGCTGGGCCAGAGGTCTCAGGGTCCGTGTCGTCCTGAGCGACCCACTCCACTTTGCCCCGATCTGCCAGCAGGCTCTGGTGGTTCTGGGTCTTGACCTCCGGTTGGGGTTCTTCTCTGTGGTAGAGGCGGGAGTGTTCGCTGATGAGCACCGTCATCAGGTGCTGCACGTGGGAGCTTCCTGCATGGCCACCAGGCAAAGAAAACAACAAGACATGCACACAGATAAGTGTAGAAATGCATACGTTTGGTCGTCTTGCTCAAGGACACTTCGACACCAACTTTGGGGGAGCCCGGGCTTGAATTGGGAACCTCACTGTTTCCCCATCCGGCAACTCTACCGGCCACTCTAACCCCGAGCCACTACCGCAAAGGGTAACACAAAAAGTACACTTATTCCTGAACGTTTGCCTATACCGACAGAATTTTTGCATAATCTTTGCCTATAGATTCTGACATGCGCAGAATATAGAATCTAGCGTTCATGTGGGATTCATCTCTTGACTCATTGTGAAATATAATTGTGTGCAAATGATTTACCCTCCATCATGGTGACCGGATCCTCCACTCTGGGCCGCAGGATGTTGGGTCCAAACACAGTGGCCAGGTTCTGAACACTCATCTTGTTCTCGTCGGAGTGGCTCTGAACCTCGTCCAGAAACCTGCGCCAAAAAAAAGCAAATGTCAAAGCAAACACTGCGTGACCGCAAGAGAAACCCCCACGTCCTCCTCCCAGTGGTGGCCTTCGTTGCCAAGTCAGTCTACATCTGAGGAATTAAATACCGATCCCCAGACTCTGAAAAATGGGACCCAGTGTCTCCCTGCTTGTCACTCAGCATCAAGGGTTGGATCGGGGTTAAGTCCCTGCGACATACTAGTGTCATGTCCGAGGGGGGTACTTGTACATCAAGCTGCATCACGCTACAGAAACAGATAGGGTCCTGCCCTATGGGCCTCACGGCTCAGCAAGGCTTACGTACTTAGCACCAATTGTGTTAACTAATTGTTGCTGTCGGGCAGGAAACTATTCTCCTAAGTTAAGAGCTTGTAGATCGGCTATTTCTGCTACTGTACATTGATAAAGCTTGAAAATGAAAGTTTGTGTCTGTGGGATCTTTTAAATATTGAACCAATAAAAAGTAAGAGCTTGTGACTAATGAAATAACTACTTTGGATGCAAAACAGTTTCCTGAAAAATTACGTCTCTGTCGGGTTCAACCCTCAAAACCTCCAAAACTGTTACTTTTCAGGATTCAAATTAAAAAATTGAAAAGCTTTTGATGCTTTAGCATGGTCAAGTTTTGAAGGTTACAAAAAATAAAGGACGCCGATGCCATTATGAATCCGTCTCTCATGAGTCATCTCATCCTGCTGCCATTGTGTGAGCTGCCTGAGTGGACTCAGCTGTCTTGTGATGTCTTCAGAATCCGAACGGCGCTGATGTCTGATATTAATAGCATGGTCGATGCCGAGGAGACGCACGGCACGCACGCACGCTATCGACTCCTACGCAGTCAATCAGTGACGTGTCAACATCCTCTGATGACAGCGTGACGGGCCAAACGGGGGCCGCTTTCCGTCCTATACTTGATCATACCACAGCGCAGCAGATCTTGGGCGACACGCTTCCTGCTGGTGGATCTGCTACTTTTTTGCTATTTTTGAATTCGAAAACCTGAAAAGTAAAAGGTTTTGATTTTGAACACATGAGGTTTCCACCCGACAGAGACGATTTGAATTTGCCAGTGATTTTTGTGCCAGGGAAGGGAAGGGAGGGGACCACCATACAAGTAGATTTGTCAAGACCCAAACAAATCTAATATAGGTCTCACGTATTTAAACAATCCCTCATTTTGCTGGGAAGTGGGGACCCAGTGGGACCCCTGGGGGTCCTTGCACCCCACTTTGAGAACCAGTGCTTTACAGCAAGAATACACTCCACTGCTGTTACACTGGCGCCGTCATGTCATGTACTTTTTCTTTTGTGTAACACCCAGGAATCAAACCAAGGTCTCCCGCGTGGAAAGCCAACATCTTAACCACTAATCCAAAGGCAAATGCCTATGTCTCAGGGGAGATATTAGACTTTTAAGGCCATCTGGCTGAGGCTGTGAGCCACTCTGCTGCATTTGCACACAACTCATTTGATAGTGTTTTTTGCAATGTGTCGACATACAGTGTACATGTGTATATTCCCTACTTACTTGCATGTGTATTTCAGAAGGTTGTAGTTGACCCGAGGAAGGGCCTCCACTTGTTTACCGAGCTCTACGATACCCTTCAAAAAACAATGACGAAAAAAGAGACGGAAATTTGCATTTAGGTGGGAAGACAGTAATGTTAGGGCAGAGTGAATTGATAGGCAGCTGGAGTGGTTATAGGGAATTATGCATGGAGACATGGTTACCATTTCCTTGTCCTTGAGGAGCAGCTGAGCACAGGAGAGGAACTGTGTGTATTTGGAGAAAGGGATTACGGGTTCGGGCAACTCCCGTATGTACAGCTTCAGCAGCGACGCCACCGTGTGGACATCTGTGGTACTGTACGAGAAGGTGAAGGCCAACGTCACAACATATACACAAGACGTGTTTAATTAAAAAAGGTTTGGAAAAGGATTTGTTTTTGAACTAAAAGGTTAAATCACTATACTCGGATAGTAATTATTGATGTAGTGTTTGTTCAGTAACAGGGGTCTCCCTGTCTCTCCAGCTCTTTAATGAATAGAACATTTATTTTCAGCCAAACAGGAGAGAGTACACTCTTCAGTGTTTACAGAGCGTATGGGGTCAAATGAACCCTCGGGACCCGTCCGTACCTGTCGAACACGGGCTTCTCGCCGCGGTCGAACGCGTCCTGCAGCTCTCGCACGTGATTGGTCTGCCCCGGGGCCCTGAAGAGCCCCTCCTCCTGCAGGCCCTGCTCCAGTATGAAGAGCACACACTGCTCCACCAGCACGGGCACCGGCCTCTGGGGGGCGCCACACTGGCCTCCCTCGCACGCCATCGTCTCCTCCAGGTGCTGCCCGAAGATACCTGCACGCACACACGCATGCACGCACGCACACACACACACGCATGCACGCACGCACACACACGCACGCACGCACGCACGCACACGCAGGCACGAATACTATATAAGTATACTTGAGCAAACGGAAACCTATTTACTTCCCACCCTGGGGGAGGTACTTCTCTATCAGGATATATTATAGATTCATGCTAGAAGACAAAGAATGCTGGGTGTTTTGTGCCGATAAACACTTAATGCCCCACTTTTTCGTAACACCCAGTTATTTTAATAGTCAGAAAATGACTAAAACATGAGTCCCTCTGACTGTTCTAAGCCAAACAGTCTATTCATAGACACGGGACAAGTCATTAGTCAATATATGGTTCACTAGCGCCTTCTGGTGTAACGTACCTTAGGGTTATTTTTATCACCATGTCATATCGTCTCTGTCGGGTGGAAACCTCATATCGCCAAAAGTGTTACTTTTCACCATTCAAATTCAAAAGCATCAAATCTTATTAGTTTGGCTGTAGTATGATCACGTATAGGGCGTTCATTTGCGGAAGAAACTAACAAAAAACCCCACAAAACACTAGAATATGGAGATAAGGTTTCTGCCCGACACTATTTTTGGATTTACATTTGGAACTCAAACAAGCAAAGGGTGAGTGTAAAAAGAATATTGGAAATGGTCCATTTGTTTCCTGTCTGGAGGGAGGGGCAAGGTGTTTTTTGTTTGAGAGGAGGTGGAGTTACCTGGTTTAGCCGACAATTTGAGGATCCAATGGAGTTGGGGCTGGTTTTGTCAGAAGCACTTTTTAATACTTTCCATTGGTTCCATTTTTTTAACCAACACAGAGATGTAAAGGGCGTTCAATAGCATTGAAAATAAATGAGTTAGCTGGTTTCTCTCGGGCAGCCCTTGTTTTTTTGTCCTTAATGATCTAAAAATAGGGCTCAGGTAAAAACTAAATACTCCCTTAAAGGAGAATTACAGACCAGCACTTTTTTACTTCGTTTTTACCGTCATCCGATATTATATCCGACCAACAGTGGTAGAGGCAAAAAAACCAACAACATTCAGAGCAGACCGCACGCCCCTCAGAGTATGCACGCTGGGTCTTAGGCCTTGTTACAGCAGATGCCGCTTAAAAACAAGTGCTCAATGTATGTGTATGTGTGCGCATGCATGCGTGTGCCGGAAGGCTTGCCTGTGCTAGTGCATACTGTGCTGTATATTGCTTTGTCTATACTGTACTGCAGTTTGGGAAAACAGCAGATCAACAGAGCTTGTACAGTAGATCTGCTCAAAGCAGAATAAACCAGGTCTAACCACTTAAACCCTGTGCTTAGATGAGCAGAGTCCCCCAGAGCTCTATACCAGGTACCCTCCCATTTATCGCTAAGTATCTTCGGAGAAAACAACCCGTTGTGATTTTGCAGATCGGCTATTTTCATAGAACGTTCAGTCCAGAGTAGAGAAGCTATAGGCTGCTAAGCTATAGGGCATCATGGTTCTAAAAGTGGGGTCCTTGGAGAGGTTCCAGGGGAACCCCCAGTAAAAAATGTCTTAATTCAACATCATTTTAACCACCACCATATTTGATATGTCGTCTATTGAAAAAATATAAACGTTTACGTTTCGTAACATGAATCTCCTCTAAATAGCAGCTATACAAGCTCGCAGCTCGCATCTTGAAAGTGTTTGAATAATATATATATTTAACCCCAGTCGTACTGTACCTCCCCCCAGCGGGGCCCATATGGCTCTGCGTATGGTCCTGACCCAGTCCTCCATGTCGCTCTGGGAGGTGGCCATCAGCAGGAAGGTCTCGTGGCTCACCCCGGTGCGGTCCTTCTCCCCACCTCCACCTCCACCTATAGAACAACACAGCCGACCAGATTATCAACGCAACCATAACCATGAAACCACACTTCTACGTGAAGGGATCGATACGATAATGCCAAATTAGACGCAACGCGTTATGTTGTAGAGTGGCTACCAGAAAGGTCACCGGTTTGCCAATATTGCTTGGATTGCCCCGGTCTATGTATCGAAGACAAAGGGCCCCGTCTTGTGTCAGCGAGGCACTAAATCCGTAATTTCGGGTTTTTAGAGGCGTTCCCCCATAAAAATTGCTATCTTGTACCCTAGCCTAAGTCCCCGAACACCTCCGCTAGACAGAACGAGACCTCTGAGATGTGAATATTCTGCAACATTGCGTGTCGAGGCAGCTATTAGGTCTGCTATTTTTTTAATCTGATCTCAGGTCAGAATGGAAAACTGTCAGGATGGAGAAGACATTTTTTAAATCTGATCTCAGGTCAGAATGGGTTAAATAACTGTATTAGCTCAGGTCAGGCAGCGCTCTGCGATACAGTATACTGCCTATGATGGGGGAACACAGCTTGTCGCTGCACTGTGACATTTCAGTCAGGCATTGATTACACATAATGACATGCGTTCACTTTATGGACACTCCCGTTAACCTTTCTCCTTTGAGCGTGCAAGCAACACATCATCGACGTCAGGAGCAGAAACCTCTAATCTCCATACTCTCCGTAAATCAACGCCCTATACTTGATCATACACACTACAGCTCAGTTTTGAGATTGTAGAACCTCTACGAAGTATAATGGATCCTGAAAAGTAACCGTTTGGGACATGTGAGATTTCCACCCGACAAGAGACGATATAATGTATTCGTTTCAGATGGAGGGGAAAGCGTTAAAAGCTGCCATTTTCCGATCAGAATCTTTGAGAGAGATTGAAATGAAGCGGCTTGGTACTATCGGCCCGTATCCATTATCCGCAATCCCTACGAAATATCGGAAACCAATGTCGGCCTCGACAAATCCACGTTGAATAACCTGGATATAAAGTGGGAACAGAAGCAATTCAAAGACATCAGCTGCTCTACATAGATTTGGATATGACGACAGCACATTCCCCACAGTAAAATCCTCAATGCTAAAGCAGCAATATGTAACTTTTATTGATGATTTTTGTGTTTAGTAGTGTTAGTGTATGTTAATACAATATAACTTTATTTTGTCTCTCCACACTTCTATTGAGTCAAAGGTCATGTCTCACCTAGACACATGATCCGACACGAATTCTGACCTGATGGTCAAGATTAAATTTATCCCTTGAGCAAGCAGGCAGGCTCAAGTGTAAAAATGTCAGCACTTGTGCAGGAAACCAGGTCCAAATCTGTAGTAGAACAGTAAGTTGCGTAGTGCTGCTTTAATATATTATGAATTTTGTCGCTGTCGGGGAGGAAACCAGATAAACAGTTAAACTCCATTTTTGATATAGATACCGAAAAGTATTAAAAAGTACTAAAAAGCCCTTCGGACAAAACCTCTTAACTCCATTGGACCCTCAAACGTTCTGCTAAAGCAGCTAACTCCACCTCCTCTCATGCAAGTAATTGACAATATAAAGTCACAATACCAACTTTGATGAAGCAGTATTGCATCGTTTAAAAAAAGTATAAGGTTTTCTTCATTTCCTGGAGGAAAAAAAAGTTAATTTTGAAAAATGAACATGTTGGAGTTAGGTGGTTTCTTCCTAACAGCATAGATTTGTAACTCTGAGAGTGAACAGATGTCTCATGTATTCACTTTCAGAATGTAAACGTCTCATGTATTCACTTTCCGAATGCACAGCACACATCGAAGGAACCCGCATTTACAGTTATTACACAGCAGCAGCAGCAGCAGCAGCAGCAGCAGTGTGCTGTGGTGCATTGTGGGTTATTGTGGGTGTGTGAAATGACCCAGAAAGAGTGCGTCTGTCCCTGTGGACCAACCCTCTGACTGACTGCACCAAACCTCTCATTCACTGTGCGGAGCGTGTGTGCTCTCTATGTCAACCGTGTTTTACTAAGATGAAAAGACAACAGAATGGACGACAGCATACGTTAAGAAAATAAAACAAAATAACCTATTAACCCTGAGGCAGATTCTACAAATGCGTTCTAAATCAGTATAGTTTGTGCCGTATATTTGTGCCAAGGACCCCTGAATTGATACGTTATTTGGCCGCGGACCCCATGTGAAAATGTTTTGTGCCAGCAAGGGACTCCCAGAAGAGAAGATGAAAAAATCTAAATTATTAAAACAAAATCAAAAATGTTCAAAAACAGGCTAACAGCAGATGTACAAGCTTGCAGCGCGGCACGAAGTGAGCTTGTATGTCTGTTATTTTTGAGAACCACCGTGTTGTTCTAAATAAGTTTTTCTGAAAAACCTATGTTGACCAATTCTATATAATCTAATAGATCAAATCTACAATGTCACAATGCTTTCCCGCTTTTAATGGGTTTAGAAGAAAAAAAAAACGGAATAGAGGATACATTTTCAAAACAATGAAGAGAGAAAATGAAACTGCAAAAGCACAACCAATGAAATCCAACATAGATTAAAATAATACAATAAAATAAACATGGCAAAAATATCCCTGGTACCTGTCCTCTCCCTCCCCTTGCTTCTCCATGCATATTGTATGACAATATAGGGTTGCAATGGAAAATAAAAGACACTTTGTGAGCATAATAATGGACATTTGACCACACTGTCCTTTCCAACCATCACCATTTTTGTATCTCGACTATTTTTTTGTCACGCTATCTCTCTCTCTCTCTCTCCCCCACCCTCCCCCATCCAAGGTGATACTGGACAACGCTTCACACCTCTATGGAGAGACTTTCACACCCACACACACTTTCACACTCTCACATCACAACTGTGCACACGCACACAAGCGTGCGCACACAGACACAAGTCCACGCACACAGACACAAGCGCGCACACACAGACACAAGCATGCGCACACAAACGCGCACACACACAGACACAAGCGCGCACACACAGACACAGACACACACACAAGCGCGCACACACAGACAAATACACAAGCGCACGCACACAGACACAGACACACACACACACACACACAGTTACGCGGCTCAAACAGCTTCCCCAGGGTTAGGATGGTGTTATATTTTTTACAGGTACAGTATTATGTACTGTAGTAGAACCTGCTGACAGTGCAACTGAACGGGGCTCTGCTTTCCCAGCATGCATCACTTCTCCACAAAGTTCCTAATAGTGATCATCTCCTTCTCCGCTGTAGCTGTTAACTGTATTGACATTTATGTGGTTCAAACCATAACAGCTGACTCTCTCTCTCTCTCTCTCTCTCTCTGTGTGTGTTGTGTGCGTGTGTGTGTGTGTGTGTGTGTGTGTGTGTGAGTGAGTGAGTGAGAGTGTGTGCATGAGTGTAATTGTTGAAAGATAGTAAAGAAGCACTTTGTCTCCTATTCGGAATGTGCGCGCGTGTGTGTGTACTGTACATATACTGTATTACTATATTTGCGAGGGACAAAATGTCCTGCTGCTCCTCACAAGGGAATTGGTTATTTTGTGGGTTTAAAAAAAAAAAAATCTTCAGAATTAAGCTTAATACAATTACAAGGAGATTCAGGTTTAGGGTTAGATTTATGTCTGATTCCGACTTAGTTTACTTAGTGTGTGTGTTTGTGTGTGTGTGTGTGTGTGTTTGTGTGTGTGCGTGTGTGTGTTCTTGTGCATGTGCGTGTGCAGTGTGTCAGTGAGGCTCAACAGACACCTTTGCTTTAGTGATTTATTACCATGGAGGTTCTTCAAAGCAAAGACTAGCAGCAGGGGAGGGGAGGGGGGGGGGGGAGGCAGCGTGCCGACTTTGTCCCACACCGAGTGGTTATGAATATTGTGTCCACATCAGGGTTGTCACCAAGCATCCCGTGGAAAACAGATCGTTTTCCTTATGCCATTAACCGCATTGTTACGATTTAAAAAAAATAGCAAAATATATATATATAATATATAAATATATATATATATAATGTTTAAACTATTTTGAATATATATTTTTTACATCAATCTTCTCTTCTGGGAGTCTCTGGCACAAGACATTTTCAGGCGGGGGGACGGGGACGGACGGACGGGCGGACAGACAGACATGAAAAGGTTTGAGAACCACTTGTTCTATTACCGCTCAAGATGGAGTGAGAGAGAGAACATAAAAACCCAGAGTGATGCAGCATCGCTGCGGTTTATTCTGCACAATGTCTCTCTCTCCCCCCACCTCGTCAATAATTTAAAAGCTCAGAAAGACTTACGCCCACCATTAACGGAGTCCTCAGCAGCCCTAAGGAAGGCCTCCCAGGGTTTTTAGTGAGATTGCAACAACAGCCTTGCTGGCCCATGCTGTAGCTCTTTCTGGCAGGCAGGCAGGCAGGCAGCACCACCAGCGGGTTCAAGATGCACACGCAGCCAGGTGACACGGAGGAGGGCTCTGAAACCGTGCCACTGGTGTTTTAGTGTTTTAGCACTCGAGTCCTTGACTCGTCTCGAGTCCACATTTTCCCATACCCATATTTTGAGGAGCCCATTCACATTATACCCATATTTTGAGGAGGCCATTCACATTAACATTTTAAGAGAGCCGTCTACCAATTGTATCAGACAGGAAGGATACAGATTAAAGAAGTGAAATTGGAAGTGATGACACAATGAAACGAGCAGACAAAATTGGAACTGCATGGAACACTATAATGATGTTTCACCCACCTGAAAACATATTCTCTGCTTTGTTTTAACCAAAAAATATATATCACTTAGCCTGCCTTTAATATCTGTCTGAGAGAAATATCTACTCTAGAAGCCCATCTCGGTCTGATTATTTGTTTACCTCAAATGACTTGGCTATCGTTTCTTTTGGTTGCTTTTAGGACGACTCCCGGGGAGATCGGGTGGCTCCTATAAAAGATGGTTCACGCATGCATCTACTGTACTGTACTGTACAGTACGCTGTCCTGACCATAACCAGGCCTATAGTGCCGACCCCACGCATGTCAACAGCAGGATGAATCAAGCCATTGTTGGACGTCTGGGACACATGCTGTAAAGGACAGCCTGGGACACACAGCTGTTACACCTCATGTTGTGAAGCGTGGGCCTGTGTGACAGCCTGGGACACGCAGCTGCCTTTCGCAGGGCCCAGTCTTCCCTTTCATCTCACTGTATGTTTGACAGAACATACATGTCTGTATGTCACGCACACACGCACACGCGCCTACTGAACATACCTGGAACGATCTCAAAAAGATGGCGGCCATGTTCCTCCTGGTTGGCTGGCAGCTCGTTGACCTGACTGCCTTGGAGAGGGATACAGCCCTGGTGGGAGAGAAAGAGAGAGAGAGAGAGGGAGAGAGAGAACAAAAATTTCCCCACATTAAACCCTATATATACACACACGGATATATGAAAAAAATCTTGAGTCAAGATTATTTTATAGAAATGTCAAGATTCTTGACATTTCTAAAATCTGGAATATATAAACACAAGTCGTGTATGGGCTATGGCACAAAATATTGCAGCCAACACACTCATTTGGGGGGGGGGGTCCTTGACATGAAGTTTGAGAACCATAGACCATATAGACGACAGACAGACAGACGGACATGGCACCGAGGTACGTAGTATTCGACAGCCAAGCGACATTCGGTCGGGACATCCAAATCAACTTCTCGGGGTACGGGACGTGTACTGCATGATAAACATTATCAGCTCTCTATCTCTCTCTATCTCTCTCTCTCTCTGGCATCGCTCCAAAGTACAGGAAGGTATAATGATGATGGAGAGAGGGATGAGTCAGGCAAACATTCCTCCATCTCTTCATCATCCCTCGCTCCAGTACGGTACAGTATTATGCCTCCTCCCATCGTCTACTTGCATTACTGATCCGTCCCACGTAAGACAGGGGTGGAAGGTCGTCCTGCTAAGTGCTCTGACTGACTGAAAACACAGTGAGGGCAGCTAGTCACTACAGTGAAAACACGGTGGGGGCAGCTAGTTACTACAGTGAAAACACAGTGGGGGCAGCTAGTTACTACAGTGAAAACACAGTGGGGGCAGCTAGTTACTACAGTGAAAACACAGTGGGGGCAGCTAGTCACTACAGTGAAAACACAGTGAGGGCAGCTAGTTACTACAGTGAAAACACAGGGAGGGCAGCTAGTTACTACAGTGAAAACACAGTGGGGGCAGCTAGTTAATACAGTGAAAACACAGTGGGGGCAGCTAGTTACTACAGTGAAAACACAGTGAGGGCAGCTAGTTACTACAGTGAAAACACAGTGGGGGCAGCTAGTCACTACAGTGAAAACACAGTGGGGGCAGCTAGTTACTACAGTGAAAACAGTGAGGGCAGCTAGTCACAACAGTGAAAACACAGTGGGGGCAGCTAGTTACTACAGTGAAAACACAGTGAGGGCAGCTAGTTAATACAGTGAAAACACAGTGGGGGCAGCTAGTTACTACAGTGAAAACACAGGGAGGGCAGCTAGTTACTACAGTGAAAACACAGTGGGGGCAGCTAGTCACTACAGTGAAAACACAGTGGGGGCAGCTAGTTACTACAGTGAAAACACAGTGAGGGCAGCTAGTCACTACAGTGAAAACACAGTGGGGGCAGCTAGTTACTACAGTGAAAACACAGTGAGGGCAGCTAGTTAATACAGTGAAAACACAGTGGGGGCAGCTAGTTAATACAGTGAAAACACAGTGAGGGCAGCTAGTCACTACAGTGAAAACACAGTGGGGGCAGCTAGTTACTACAGTGAAAACACAGTGAGGGCAGCTAGTTACTACAGTGAAAACACAGTGGGGGCAGCTAGTTACTACAGTGAAAACACAGTGAGGGCAGCTAGTTAATACAGTGAAAACACAGTGAGGGCAGCTAGTTAATACAGTGAAAACACAGTGGGGGCAGCTAGTTACTACAGTGAAAACACAGGGAGGGCAGCTAGTTACTACAGTGAAAACACAGGGAGGGCAGCTAGTTACTACAGTGAAAACACAGTGGGGGCAGCTAGTTACTACAGTGAAAAGACAGTGGGGTGTGAATGAGTTCGTTGGATGAGGGCTAAAAATAATATTTCTAAAAATAGTGTTAAAAAATAATATTTAAAAAAGAATAGACCCCCGGGGGTCCCCCAAACCACACTCTGAGAACACTGGCACTTTCATGGAACATGCACTATTCTTACGTAACGATAATTCAACATGAGTTCAGCTCTAGCCCTGAATGAATGTGCACACATTTCTGGGGTTGGCTCAAAAATAGAAAATAATGTATCATAGCTGTCTTCTTTTCCCTGGTGAACAGCATATATTCTGTCGCTTGTTGGGGGGGGGGGGGGGGGGGGCGGGGTGGCAGAAACCTTGTATCTCCATACTTAAACTTTTTTTCTTCTCATAAATGAACGCCCTACTTTGTAGAGTGCCGTGCACAATCTTGCAAAAAAAATAGAAGATTAATTTCCCATCTCGTTTGTACATACAGTATAGTGCACTTTATATTTTGTCGATGACATTATTCCCCAGGACTTCTTTTTTTTCTGAGTAATAAAATATCCAATCTATCAATCCATCAGTCAGGCATTTCCTACAAAGTACCCATGTTGGACATACAAGGTTTCAGTGTAGTGTACTGTATGTTGTAACAGTGCCTTGGTTTCATCCAGAGAGAGAGAGAGAGAGAGAGAGAGAGAGAGAGAGAGAGAGAGAGAGAGTGTGTGTGTGTGTGTGTGTTTGTAGGAATGTTTTTAGAAATAAATAAATAAATAGTATTAGTAATTTAAAAACAAAACAAAGGGACCCATAGAAATGGGTCCCGACCCAGTGTTTGAAACTTGTATGTACTATCTGCTGGTTCCCAGACATTCAGTATATATTTTGTACCTGCCCTTTGGTCTCAGGGTTAGGGTTAGAACAGTATACACATGTAGCTGTGCCTTGGTCTCATCCTGGTCTTTGTAGATACAGAGCCTCAGGTTAGAGTTATTATAACAGTACACATGTTGTACCTGTGCCTTGGTCTCATCCTGGTCTTTGTAGAAGTACAGAGCCTCAGGTTAGAGTTATTATAACAGTACACATGTTGTACCTGTGCCTTGGTGGTACTTGTAGAAGTACAAAGCCTCAGGTTAGAGTTATTATAACAGTACACATGTTGTACCTGTGCCTTGGTCTCATCCTGGAGCCTCAGGTTAGAGTTATTATAACAGTACACATGTTGTACCTGTGCCTTGGTGGTACTTGTAGAAGTACAGAACCTCAGGTTTGAGTTATAATAACAGTACACATGTTGTACCTGTGCCTTGGTGGTACTTGTAGAAGTACAGAACCTCAGGTTTGAGTTATTATAACAGTACACATGTTGTACCTGTGCCTTGGTGGTACTTGTAGAAGTACAGAACCTCAGGTTTGAGTTATTATAACAGTACACATGTTGTACCTGTGCCTTGGTGGTACTTGTAGAAGTACAGAACCTCAGGTTTGAGTTATAATAACAGTACACATGTTGTACCTGTGCCTTGGTCTCATCCTGGAGCCTCAGTTTAGAGTTATTATAACAGTACACATGTTGTACCTGTGCCTTGGTGGTACTTGTAGAAGTACAGAGCCTCAGGTTAGAGTTATTATAACAGTACACATGTTGTACCTGTGCCTTGGTCTCATCCTGGTCCTTGTAGAAGTACAGAGCCTCAGTTTAGAGTTATTATAACAGTACACATGTTGTACCTGTGCCTTGGTGGTACTTGTAGAAGTACAGAGCCTCAGGTTAGAGTTATTATAACAGTACACATGTTGTACCTGTGCCTTGGTCTCATCCTGGTCCTTGTAGAAGTACAGAGCCTCAGGGCGCAGCACGAACCAGCGCAGCTGCCAGTTCTTCATGATGCTCCGCTGCCTCTTCAGCCAGCCAGACTTCAGCGCCCTCTCCTGGTCAAGAGGAGAACAGGGCCTGGAGACCCGAGACAGCTCTCCCAGCACCATGCTCTTGGAACGGGCTGTGTGGACGGTCAGTGGACACACATGGACAGAGAGAGAGAGAGACAGAGAGAGAGATATTAGCCACCAGAAGGGGAAAGGTGTTGCTGCGCTGCTGTCAAGACTCCAGGTCCATGTTTCTTGCTGGTACATTAACAAATACATTAAGGACAACCCACTGCTTGGTTATGAACTTATGAACATCTTATCATCACAGCTCACTGATGCCACGAAAGGACCAGTCACCTGTTGTAGCCTCACCGGTTCCAAAACGCTTTAGCTCGAGACCCAAAAGGGGACATTTTATGTCTTCCTGGGACATAAACTAGTGAAAATAGCCGTTCTGTTACAGCAGTTATACTACAGGCACAGAGTAAGAGGAGGATTTTAAAATGCAGAAGTTCTCAAGTCGTTGTCCGTTCTGTAAGGGTCTATTTGGATTTGGTTGCTCCCACAAGGTGACACCTTAATATAATATTTTATATTATAATATAAAAGTAGTTAACCCAAATAATTACTTATTGTCTCCACCAGGCCGAAGGCATGGGGAGAGAGTACGTTTTGCACTCCGTCTGTGTGCGTCCGTCCGTTACCAGCTAATCTCCGGCACCGTTAACCTGGTCGATGCCAAATTTTGCACACACACTCCCAACGATAAACCTCTAACCCAAATTTTCCAAAACAGCCTTTTATAGCGCCACCAGGAGGCAGACTTTTGAAAAACAAATCAAAAACAAATCATCCAATTGCCATCCAAGGCGAAAAGGCACCCTTTTCACATTGGCTTATTATAGCGCCACCAGGAGGCCACAACCTGACCTGCCCTGGTGGAGACCTGTTATACAGTTTTCTATCAATTACACAACCCGTGACAATTATAAGAACTCTGGTCTTCGTCTCTGGTACCCAGGACCCCACTATGAGAACCAATGAATTAGACAGAGAGACAGAGAGAGACACAGAGAGATAGAGGGAGGGAGATATAATTATAGAGAGTTATTTTTAGGGTTTTTCTCTCTTTGTTCTGCTCAGTGTCCATAATCATTATTCATAGGACTGTCTCTATAGGGCAGGGCCGACATCCTGGAGGTGCCGAACAACCTCGACCAGTCCATCCAGAGAGCTACAGTATAGAGCTCCTCTAATAACCCTCCGGGTTCGTCCATCAAGGAGCCGCACATTCCAGTGGCTTGAAGAAATCCTACTTTATCTCGGGAGGATCGATACACCTATTTCATTACACTCTATCATGCGACTCGGATATCGCTGAGCGGGGAAGGGGAGGAGGAGGAGGAAGTGGTGGGCCGTGGTTTGTTTTGCTCCACTGCATTGCTCTGCGCACACACACACACACACAGACACACATGCGCGCACACACACACACACACACAAAAGACGTGTGCTTCGCATCAGCTGGCCCTTTTTTCCACCAGAACATAACGGACTGATTAAACACATTGATTATGTATTACGGCACTGTATGGCAGGGGGAAGAGTTCGGAGGAAGCAAGCAGAGCGACAGCGCAACAATCCCTTGGGGGAGGGGGCAGGGTGGGGTGGGGGGGGAGAGAGAGAGAGAGAGAGAGAGAGAGAGAGAAATCAATGGCTTCTTTTTCTCTGTTAATTGCATCTCTCTTTCTGCTGAGGACAGCAGCGGTGTGGGGAATGTATCTCTGTCTAGCTTAGAGCTCCGTCGTACGACAGTGTCTGTCACAGCGCCCGAAATCGGCACCCGATCCAACGACGATTTGGAGGCGCGACCTCGTCGTAGGATGTGGCGGTGCCGATTACCGTATCCATCGGGGAAGAAACCTCTTATCTCTATATTTTAACTTTTTGTTTTTTTTAAATGAATGTCCCTACTACACAAAAGCATCAAAGGTAGCAGATCTGCAAGCTCGAGGTTTCCACCTGACAGATGATAAAAAAAGGGGGCTTATAAGAGCCTGGCCTGCATGGGTTCCATCTGGCCTTCTGTTTCTCTCTCCTCCTGCTCTCTCTCTCTCTCAGCCCTCCTCCTACTCCTGCCTGAGTTGATCCCCATTATAGTCCTCCTCCTCCTCCTCCTCCTCCTGGTCGTCCATCATTTGCAGAGTCATGATTGCCAGGAAGGAGAGGAGGAGAACACACGTGTTGTAGTCATTAACACAACTCTCTGTCTGTCTGTCTGTCTATCTGTCTGTCTGCCTGCCTGCCGAGGGACCACTAGATTCCTGCATCTATAAACAGAGAGAACTGTGGCCACGGCTACAATACAGTGGTTCTCAAAGTGGGGTACCCCCAGGGGTCATTGAGGAAGTGAACATAATTATATATAGCAGGAAAATCAGTTTTTCGCGACATTATAATATTATTCATAATATTGTATTATACTTTTGACCATTTGAAAACAGACGATCTACTATCTCACACCGGGTCATACCGTGACCTCGTTGTGAACTTGTAGATCTGCTATTTTTTGCTATTTTTTCATTTGAATCCTGAAAATTAACTGTTTTGGACGTGATGAGGTTTCCACCCGACAGAGACGACATGACACATTTGACATAACATGATAACACGTTGTAGGCTAACAGATCAACTAGATGAAGCCAAAACATACGCAGTTAGAAATGTTAGGCTTTTGGCCCAGCAAGACCTCTGCCCTGTCACACCTTTATCTCATCTATGATGTATAAAGGCCAGAGGATATTACCAAAAAGGCATGAATATTTCAGCGTTAGTCACAGTGGCACAGCAACGTAACTTCCATGCCTAATGATCAGATTTGTATAGTAGTAGTCTACAAAAAAGAAATCGACAAAATATTTTGAACCAATTATTCCAATATTGTACAGTGGATATATATTTGCATTCTCCTTGCTCTTCCTCAAACTCTATCCTTCCTCCCTTTCCTGAAAACACGTTTACACAATTTTTTGAAAGAATTTCACTCATATCTGTAGATATCATTGATTTTGGGAGAATATTGTGGGGGATTTCAATATTTATACAATATATATATATACAATGAGATCTTTGATAACTAGTAATAATCAGCAACAATAACTATAGGCAAATGATAGAAAAGCTAGTACAGTCAGTTCAGCCTTTGAGGCCAGGAAAAGACAACACATCTCATATCACTAAATTATATCAATATAATTTGTCCAGCCCTAGTTTATAGGGATTTTCTTCATTGCTAGATTCCTCTGACACGTGGGATTTCCAATCCTAATGCACTACTACACTACTACATCAAATTAATGCATGATGATTCAGTGACAAGACCTGCTGTCACTGAAGCTACTGAACCCCACACACACACACCCCGCGTGCAATAGAGGGTATGCGCATGCATAAAGTGAATGGCAAATCGAGTGGCAAAGCAACAGGCAAAGTGAATTTTAAATTGTTTAACGTTGTTTAATGCAATCGATGCAAGACTTTTCTGTTTGGATGTATGGGCTGTCAAGGCCAGAAAGTAGTTTTTTACCTCTCAGTAGGCATTCCTGCATAACTTCCTGGTTTGATGATGATGTCACGTGCATACCCTCTATAACCATTATCTACTCATTCTACTGTATTGATACGGCTCCTCCCACTTCCATGGGGGGCAGAACTGAGAGTTTTCAGTTTGGACTGAGACCACATGATGTACAGTATCATATATATTTATCGGGGCGTGTCACAGGACCTTTAAAAATAAAAAAGGCCAGTGAAGAAAAAGACTAAACAACAAGCCGCGTGACTGCTCACTTGTTGAAAGGACAGAAAGGAAAAACCTTCTGCAACGTTCGAGAGTGGGAAAAGCACTTCGCAGGGGCTGCGAATTTCCAGGTACACAAGTATACAACTCGTCCGTTCTTAGGGAAAACTTTTTCAACAGCCCGGTGGTATACATTTCTTTGTCAGAGTGATCTCGCAATCTGCGTCAGAAAGGTAGAGGAATGACGCTCACGGGCCCAACCTCCGGTTTTATACCGAGTGGGTGGGGTTGGGGATGCCACCGTCCGTGAGCGACACTTTCACGATCCAATGTTCGTGAGTACATGCAGAGTTTCTGTGCATTTGTTGGCGGGACCCCAAATGACTCTCTTCGAGAGAGAGGAACTTAATGCAACTACATTGGATCGATCCCTTTCCTGGAAAGTGAACAGTTTTCGACATACAAGGACGACATGAAAGCACGTCACTATAATGTACTTGTATACGTTTTGTGCGATGCAGGCCTTGCGTCAAATCCGCTGTGATCGGAGCAGAGCAGACGGTGTGTTACTTGCTTTGAGTGATGGTATATGAAAGGGTCAGAGCGCAGAGCAGAGTCTGGAATCTAATCAAGGAGAGAACACCATTATCGCAGACCGAGGGAACACTGCCGCTCTCCCACCGCGAGGAGAGAAAGAGGAAGTGCTTTTTCTCTCCTTCTGAACACATCAGCGCTGTCGGGACAGAAACCTCTCATCTCCATATTGTAAATTTTTGTGTTTTATTGATTTATTCAGAAACCCTACTTGATCACAGGACCGTGTCACACAAAAGCACCGCGCCACATTTCAAGCTTGTCGATCTACCACTTTTGAAATCCTGGAAAGTAACAATTTTGGACATATGAGGTTTCCACCCGACAGACGATATACTCAGAGCATACAGCCACTTGAACCCTAGCATCCTTATTGGGGGGGGGGGGGGGGGGGGGCTAACGAACAAAATAATAAATAACAGATCGACAAGCTCAAAACTCGCCACGCTTTGAGCTTTGGCTCTTTTCGCCGAAGAGATTCAGCGCTGACGGAAATACTACGGGACCTACTCCAGGACCCTGTGGGACGCCCTGTCAACTGAGGGTTTAAGTGGATCGGCGAGGAGATGAATAGAATAATCGATGATCCCGCTCACGTACACAGCATACGATATACCTCCACAATACAGACATACAGTATAGACAGCTGCTACCCGCATGCACGCAATGCACGCACACATGCAGACCCAGACTCAGATACACGTGTATACACTGCTTAGACACACACTGAGTACATGCAGTACACTCCATGTACCCACGACCGGAAAAACAGCTAATTCCATGTACCCACGGCCGGAAAACAGCTAACTCCATGTACCCACGACCGAAAAACAGCTAACTTCATGTATTGTACCCACGACCGAAAAACAGCTAAAAGACTCAACCCCAAGGTGTATCTCTTCCAGACACTGGGACCCACCCTAGCATCATCAGCCTCACAGAATAGCTCACCCACTCCCGAGAGGCACCGAATGATACAACTCACCAAGCTCAGGCTAGCAGCAACAGCCACCTACTACTACTACCACCACTACAGATTGCGCCACTACAGAATGTTTAGTTCTTGCATCGTAGTAATCTCCTGCCCTGCCCCCCACCCCCCCCCCAAGCTTAGTTTATCCTGTGTGGTTTGCAACTTATATTCGTCGCCCACGCCGGAGGGCATGTTGTGAGAAACGTGTTAGCCTGCACGCTCCACCGACTTTGCCGGCTATTAGAGGACTTTCGCTCTGCATTAAAGAGGGGGTGGAGGGTGGGAGGGGGGGCTATGTTTGACACACAGCTGTCGTGATTTACAGGAGTCACTATCCTCACTGAGCCCCCCTCGACATACCTCTCACAGCGGCCACCCTCTCCTAGAGGCAACTAGAGCCAATACTGTCACCTCACAAGCCCACAACCCCAGCCTGATGTTGGGGTAAAACCCAGCAGCAAATAGTAGGAAGGGGAGTTGGCTGCTGCGCTGTATAGCTGTGAGAGGACTACTTCTACCGTTTCCCTGCGTATAAACGTGTCAAGTTGCAAACCCCCATTGTTGTTAGGAAGACTATACCGTGAGGCTAATCCGTCCTGCAGCTGTGTGGTCAGTCTCAGCCCCGCAAAGCAGTAGCGTCCTCACCGGACCGGACCGAACCGACCGGGGGGGATTTACCACTTGAACCCCGACATCTATCGGCACTATAGCCAAAAATAGCAGATCGCCAAAAACATTAAGCTCACGGACACGTTGTGAGCTTGTAGATCGGCTGTTTTTTTTGGCGAAGACCTTTTGGTGTATAGACTGAAAAAAGCGGTCCAAGTGCAAAGCCAACTCGGGTCCAGTTTACTAAGTCGAGTAGCAAGGTTTAAGAGGGTTACATTGCCCAGAGCTTGAAGACTGTATTGGGGGGGGGGGGGGACAGACATAAGATATGACATCACCCCTCCAGTACAGTAATCCACGTCTCACTACTGGACTCTGGGGACAGTGACATCTTTAGCCGTTGCCAATAAAAAACCTCTTTCCACCTCACCTGTCATCATGGTGGGGGACAAGCTGACCAGAGGACAGCAGAGTGCCGGCCGGCATGATGACACTGATGGCCACCTTTCTGCTGTGATTAGATATGATCATGTCACCTGCAACAAGCTATATGCCATTACACTGTGACAGAGAAGAGGAGAGAAGACAAGAGCAGGGCGGGCAGTGCTGCTGTAGAGATAGGTCTGCAGAGAGACAAGAGAGAGAGAGAGAGAGAGAGAGAGACTGCAGAGAGAACAGAAAGAATAGAAGGCGAAAGAGGAGAGGCTGGGAGAGAGAGAGAGAGAGAGAGAGAGAGAGAGAGAGAGAGAGAGACGTTGCTCGCTTACCCCGGCGTGCCTGTTTTATCTTGGGACTCAGCATGGTTACAGTTGCTGTGCTGCTCCCCCTTACAGAGACATGACTGCATCCCTCCGCTCATACACACACAATTCTGTAGCTCGCACACACACACACGCACACACACACACACACACGACACACACACTCACACTGCCGGTGACGACAGCCTCGCCCAGATGCACCTCATGGTCTTCTTAGCATCTCTCTCTCTCTCTTCCGGCTTGTGGTGCGCTCACACTCTGTCTGCTGTCATGCATGCTCTGTATCACTCTCACCGTCTCACTCTCTCTCTCCACGCTTTCACCACTCTCCTTCCAGTCTACTACACTCCCTTTCCTTTCTTTCCTACTGTCTTTCTATCCCTCTCTCTCTCCCTCTCTCTCTCTCTTGGTGTCCCACTGGCCCAGTGCGCTCTTCATCTCATATACCTAGAGCCCTGCCCACTCTCACTCTCTCTTTCTCTCTCTCTCTCTCTCTCTGCTGTACTCTGACTACACTCTCAGTATCAATTTGTCACCGTCTATAAATATGTCCGGCTGTGTGTCCTCTGTGTTGTCACCCATCATGAGCATGAGCCCCATCATCAGCCCCCCCCCCCCCCCCCCGCCCCCCCCACTGGTCAAGCCCTCCATTATTACTGTGGCTTTGATTAGGGAGCGGCGTGGTCGACCTAAATGATATCCTGTCCCATAAGTGTGGTCAAAGTCACTGCATATGACATTGTCATGCATGACCAATGTTAAAGCTGGAGCTAAAGACGTCCCTCTCACAGGAGGAGAGGGGTATACTGGCATCGATTGTCCGACCTACAATGAAGAAGAATCACGCCCACTGAGCCATGTATGAACTATAGAGGAACAATGTCAACTAGAAAGATGCAATCCTGTGTGGTGGTTGCCTATATCTCTATAGGAATAGAGTCGAGTTGGGCATGTCACTGTATACTGTCCAATCAGATGGGTGGCAAAGCGTACAGATGCCGTGGGAAGAGTTCCGAATCGCTGGCCAATCGGAGGGGGAGAATAGAGTTATTGCTTGATTTAAATGTTTTTAAACTAAGCGCTTTTAACGATTTAAGGGCTGGAGTGCAATAACACTAGAGAGAGTGATCCTCGGAGCACAGATCTCCGCCAGGCAAGGTAGGGTGGGCCAGTAATGTTCGTAATTCAGTCATTATAGAAACTTTAGATGACTTTAGCCATAATATAGGATGGAATATGAAAAATCGGGTGTAGTAAATGGTGCATTTATATAGCGCCTTTATCCAAGGCGCTTTACATAGATTGTGCATTACATTCACCCAGTCACACACACATTCATACACCGATTGCGGCAGAAGCCATGCAAGGTACCAACCAGCACATCGGGAGCAATTTGGGGTTCAGTGTCTTGCCCAAGGACACTTCGACATGTAGACAGGAGGAGCCGGGATTCAAACCACGGTCCCATGGATCATTGGACGACCTGCTCTACCTCTTGAGCCACAGTCGAGTAGGAGTAGTAGTAGTAGTAGTACGGTAATAAAAACAAATGTGTTTTGTAAAAATCGGCCTGCTGGTGGCACTATAATAGGCCACTGTGAAAAGGGTGGCATTTCGTCCTCGACCTAGTGGGAATGTGAGTGCAAAGTTTTATGCTGATTGAACGCTGCGTTCATGATTTGAGGCATTTTGTTCAAAACGAGTCACTCCTGCAAACTTTAGATGCCAATCTTTAGCCTAGCCTCGGTACCAGGCTTTCATTTTCGTCGGTGCAAAATAATGAAAGCCTGGAGGAACGCATTGGCCGCTCTGGTCTAGAAGTGGGAGTGAACCCTTCCGGGTGGGCGTCTCTCCAAATGATGTGACGTAGCGCTGCACTAGGGGGGGCGGGGGGGGGAGAGAGGAGGGTCCGGGGGTGACTGACAGATCGGTGAGATCCAAATCTCTGCCGCGACCCGCCCCTCTAGACCAGAAACCTAACACATTAGCTCAGGCTAATCTTAGCCAATCAGGACGGAATATGAAAATTCACACCCGTGTGAAGTGATGGGCGCTCCTATCATGATACATCATCTCATTACGGCCAATCACAATTTGCGTCCTCACTTTCGTCTTCAATGTTTGTGTTTACACAATGTTTGTGTTAGCACACACGCTCAAAGCTGGACATAGGAGGGGCTATAGAGGCCCTCAAAAACCAGACAGATCGAAGATCGAAAATACAGTCTCCTGCTATACTATAGCGTGCATGTGTCTTCAGTGCATGCGCGCACGCGCTTTGCCTTCCTATGTGGACCCATTTGGTTCCATTTGTACACTCTGAGTTAAATTAACATTGATTTTACAATATAAATTGGGGGGTCCCAGAGATAGAAATGCCATTAAATGGGGGTCTGTAGACTAACATACATGTCAAACTGAGGGTCCTTGAAATTAAAACGGGTTGAGAACCACTGCTAGAACCATAAAAATCTTATGGGGGTCCTTGGCATATATTTTCAAATGGGGGTCCGTGGGCTAATAAATGTCAATTTGGGGGTCCTTGACATAAAAGAGTTTTGGAACCACTGCTGTATAGTGTGCATGCCAGGTGGCTAAGTGGTGGTGACACACTGCCAGAGAGACCAGGCATGCATGCGTAGTAGAACCACTTCTGTTCTACTTCCTATCGCATGTCTGCTTGTTTACATTCTCCAATGCAGCTGCTCGCTAAATTTGTATTCCTAGGACACAAAGCCACGTAGTCGGAGTAATGTGATGTCGGAGTTAGGGTCAGTCCCCATATCACCTACAGTATAGGGCTCTGCACCAATGTAACAAACATAAGCGACGTGAGCCGTTATGTCACACATTTTGCGGATTCATCGTTTTTGCCAGTTCACACCAAGACGCCAGGCAGAGCGTTTTCATAGATTTCCACCCTGGAAGGGGTTTTCACCTCGTTACGATAACACTGTTGCCGTCGAAGGCACATCTGACATGTCATTTTGCCGTTTCCTCTAGAGACCGTTGCCGTGTAAAAGGTGGCCAAAGACAATAAAGACGGCGCATCCGCTGTGCCGTCTGCTTCAAATAACTTTATCAACACCGCCAAACAAACCATGTGCTACTGTGTACCTAATCTGAGTTCCCAGAAGTTCTCGCATAAGAACGCGGGGGAGGCGAGGAGGACATACTGTATACACGACACCAGGGGGTCCTTCTTCTCAATGGAAGAGTAGGAAGACCCCATCAAACCACCGCAGATGTACCCTATACCCCACCATACAGAAAGAATAACAAACACACACAAAACAAAACACGTATTCATTCAAACAATTGCTGGATTGCAGACTTTCTGAATTTGACACTTCTAAACATTTTATGGAAACCAGGTTTCGTTGTAATTGTTGGCACCTGTGCGCCACTGCGCAAACCCATAGAAGCATCTGGAAGTTGAAAGCCCCCATATATTTATGGTGGGCTTCGGTCCCGTTTTGGCAGAGACTACGGAAACTGTTCTGCAAACTCTATAACCCATCGTGTCCTGCGTTGTCTGATCTCTTCCAGTCCTTCTCGACGGTTATCATTTCAAGGACCCCTAAGTTGATCTGCATGAGGCCACGGACCCCCTCGCTCCTTGTGAGCAAATGAGTGCCCTTACTTACATACTACAGTGTCACACAAAAGCATGAAAAGTAGCAGATCTGCAAGCTCAAAACACGGCGCGAAGCGTCGCATTTTGAGATGAATAACCAATCTACAAGCTCACAGCGCGACAAGCTGCTGGCCACATAACCAATCTACAAGCTCACAGCGCGACAAGCTGCTGGCCACATAACCAATCTACAAGCTCACAGCGAGACAAGCTGCTGGCCACATAACCAATCTACAAGCTCACAGCGAGACAAGCTGCTGACCACATAACCAATCTACAAGCTCACAGCGAGACAAGCTGCTGGCCACATAACCAATCTACAAGCTCACAGCGCGACAAGCTGCTGGCCACATAACCAATCTACAAGCTCACAGCGCGACAAGCTGCTGGCCACATAACCAATCTACAAGCTCACAGCGCGACAAGCCGCTGGCCACATAACCAATCTACAAGCTCACAGCGCGACAAGCTGCTGGCCACATAACCAATCTACAAGCTCACAGCGAGACAAGCTGCTGGCCACATAACCAATCTACAAGCTCACAGCGTGACAAGCTGCTGGCCACATAACCAATCTACAAGCTCACAGCGCGACAAGCTGCTGGCCACATAACCAATCTACAAGCTCACAGCGCGACAAGCCGCTGGCCACATAACCAATCTACAAGCTCACAGCGCGACAAGCCGCTGGCCACATAACCGATCTACAAGCTCACAGCGCGACAAGCCGCTGGCCACATAACCAATCTACAAGCTCACAGCGCGACAAGCCGCTGGCCACATAACCAATCTACAAGCTCAGTTCACGTGATCTTGTGAGCATTTTCACACATTGACATTGGCAGGCTACTAAGACTAAATCAGGTATAAGCAGTGGTGGAAAAAGTACTCGCGTGTTTTACTTCAGTAAAAGTATCAATACTGCAATATAGAACGGCTTCATTACAATTAGAAGTCCTGAATTCAAAATCTACTTGAGTAAAAGTATAAAAGTATCGGTATCAAAATGTACTAAAAGTAAAAGTATTCAACTGAAAATATTTTGAAAATAGACGATCTACATACAAGCTATTTTAAAATGGCCAAAATGTATATAGGGATGAAGAGGTTAATGTAGGGTTTTGTAATAATAATCCAAATCTACAAAGTAACTATAGTAACTAAAGTTTTCAAATAAATGTACAATATTTGGATCCGAGATGTAGTGGAGTAGAAATAAAAGTATTGGAAATACTCAATAAAGTACAAATAACTCACAATTGTACTTAAGTATAGTAAATGTACTTAGTTACTTTCCACCACTGGGTATAAGTTGTTTTGCAGGAACAGAGCAGTCAGTGGGGGAAAGTAACTAAGTAGTAAAAGTAATGTGCAGTACTTAAGTACAATTCGGAAGTGCTTTTACTTTACTGGAGTATTGCCTTTATGGTATACTTTATACTATCTACTCAACTACTGTATCTCAGAGACAAATATTGTGCTTTTTACTCTACTACAATTATTTGACAGCTTCAGTTACTAGTTACTTTATTGCACATTGAGATAATTCAAATCAGCCCCGTCTTTACCAGCTGCAATATTACAGTGATGAACACATTAATGCATTACTAAATACTAATTACAATCCTATGCTATTATGCATGATATTGGGTACTTTATTTGGTATTGTAAGTATATTTTGAAGGCACTACCTTTGTACTTTTACTCATGTAAAACGTTTAAATGCAGCACTTTCTCACTTGCTTGCAGCACTTTCACTTGGTATTGCTGTACTTTTGCTCTGGGCGGGAACACCTTTTGGTGTTTTAACCCCTTCAGGACGGGAACCCCTTTTGGGGTTATTGTTGCTATGTACAGTATATTGGCAGCATAACATTTTTGTAATTTTTGAATTATTATTTGAACATTTTCAGAAAACATAGGTCAGAATTTATAGAAGGCCTTTTTTAGAATCGCAAAGTCCTGAGTGTCAATTTATCCCTTTGTAACTCCGAGTGTGTAACAAATGGCAGCTTGGTTACATTTGTACACACTCAAGAGTTGGACGAACACTGCAGAATGTACGACGTATCCTATTCAATATTGTCTCTATTATACCTGTCATGACATTGTTATAATTAACAGCATGAATGAGAATCTTTCCACAATCCTAAGGGTTTGGGGTACAGGCAGATTACAAGCAGCAAAGAAGTGTGACGTGTCAAATCACCGAAGTTCTCTGCAAATAAACTCAAACCGATAATCAAGCCTTACCGGAGAGCCGCGTTTGCCAGTCACTGGTCGAACGAGCCAAAGGCAAGTCCATGGCTGTGTGTGCTGTCCATCTGTGTGTTATGGCTCGTTCTAGAGGCATAACACACACACACACACACACACACACACACACACACACACACACACACACCACATAACGGGCAACACTGAAAGCCCAGTTCTGCAGCTACCGGTAATTGATAATTGATAGACAGTCAAATGATGACATTCACGTCCTCTTAAAGAAAGGGGACCAGTATAGCTGCCATGGCGGTCACAGCAGTGACAGTCAGCCTGAGGAATGCTGCTAATATGTCGTCTCTGTCGGGGTGGAAACCTCTTGTGTCTCATGTGTCCAAAACTGTTACTTTTCAGGATTCAAGTTCAAAAGCAGCGAAAGTAGCTGATTGACAAGCTAAAAAAAACAAAAACACATGGCAGCTCTGCTATACTTTCGATGCTTTCGTGTGACACTGCAGTGTGATCAAGTAGGGCTGGTTATTTACGGTAAAAAAAACCCACAAAAAGGTTATGAATATGGAGATGAGAGGTTTCTGCTCCGACAGAGACGATATGCTGGTAAATAGACGGAGGAAGCGGTGTCAGGAAGACGCCACGGTCATGCGAGGATTACTTGCCGTGTTGTATCAGATGGCCAGACCAGATGACTCCCGAGTCCTCCTGGGCCCTTTTCTCAGGGTGCGTGCCGCCGATGGAGTACACACATCGTCCTCCCCGACAACCTGCCGGAACAGGTTTTGAAGTACGGTGATTAGAAAATACTGGGATTATATAATGCTATAGTCGTACGTGCAAAATGCCTCCTTGCACTTGGCTTCTATTTATCCGGTCTTAAAGGAAGTGAGCTGGCCTTGACAGAGAAGTGAAATCTGCTGAGCTGATAGTATTACCCCGACCTCGCTCATGAGCAAAGTTTACTGAAATGAGAGATTTATCTAGTGTATCTACTGTATACAAAATCACAGGGAAGTGAAATCAAAACAATACAAATGCCTAAAAAAACAGTTCCCTATTTTTGGCTTGTCATTATAGGCAACACATGTCAGAAGAACAGTTTAAAAACACGAGAACTTGACAATATGCTATTTTCACTATTCATTATACAACAAAGTCAAATTTTGTTTACCGCAGGTGATTTTTCTAGGTGAGCGGCCCAGATAGACGAGCCATGCAACGACCTGTGTCAAATCTGCTAGTTTCGTTAGATCAATAAATGGTGTTGACTGATATTTGTAACACAAGCATGTGAATTGCAGAACACAATGCATCATACACCATGAAATCAGCACATGAAACAAACCAAACATATGCTGGAAACCTAAAGAATCTCTCACCACAGAGAGAATAATGTGATGAATGAATGAATGAATGAATGAATGAATGAATGAATGAACGAACGAACTACTGCATGTATGCCTCATGCCACAGATGGTCCATCCCACTTATACAATTCTATTGAGAATTAGTTATCTCTCTATTTCTTTACAGATTTGATTTGGAACAGAATAGACTATTTTTGTCAATAGAGAAATCAATAAACGTATGTCTTGTTAATTGGCGAATACACAGTCCGGTAAGCAGCCATTTAAAAAAGCCATGCCTTTGTTTCAAGGAGACTCTCTCTCTCTCTCACAGGCCTGCATGCCGACCCTTTTAACCTGAACCGGCCTGCTTTTACTGTCGACATAACCACTCTCCAGTCAGCAGCGCAGACGGCAGACAGTGAAATATAACACAAGTGGCATAATGAACCTGCACCCCCCCACACACACACACACACACACGCACACACTAGTCCAGAACATACCTACCTCAGAAGGGTGCGGAGAACGTCATCCATAATCTAGAAATATGGCCCCACGGGACACATAGGAAATGAGCGTGTATAATTGGAAGGCGCACAAGTAAAATTCTCAGTGTTCATTGAACACCGGGAGTGTGCAAATGGAACCAAATGGACCCTTACTGGGAGTTCAATGAACACTGTGGGGCTTTACTGTGCATGAGCAGACCTGGACCAGTAGAGGAAGTGGCAGGGCAATGACATAAGGTCACAGAGGCAATGTCATTATGCTGGTGGAAATGCCAGATCCAATGCACTGTGGTAACTTGGCCACAGTTGCCACTTTTACCAACAGTGACATCACACCCTAGTTAGTCTCGCGTAGCCAGACAACTATTCCACAATCTCTGAATGCTATATAGAGTCTGGGACTATGAGCTGAGTAACGGAAAGCTGCCATTTCCGTTCAGGAAAATATATATTTTTATTTTCATTTTCTGCTAAGCAACAAAGCTATAGCCTCAGATGTTTTCTATTTATATTAGGATAAATATGCGCGACTGTAAAGACGAAACGAAAGTGGCGCGCGGAGGCTCCACTTCCGCTGTATCCGGAGACAACAGTCTGCTAACGTGCAAATATTAGGGGAAGGGAATCGACACCACTTGAGGCGTGTTGGAGGCTTCTTCTGTACATTTGGCTCCTTTCTGTGGCGTAGGAGCTTATATATATATATATATAAATGATTGTTTTTTTCATTTTTGAGATGCAAGTCCCTACAATATGGTACTATGGCACTATAGGACAGAAAAATACATGACGGTATAACAGAGTGGGGTCCGAAGGGTCACCATAAGTTTAACCACTTTAATCCTATTTTATACTCAAAAATAGCCGATCCTATAGGGATAGGCCGATCAATTATGGGGGTCATTGACAACTTTGACTTCATAGAATAGATGCTAGGCTGCTTTTTCCTTTTTATAGTTAGGCGCCACATAGACCTTATACGGGTCTGTAACTCAGAGTGTAGTGTACGTATAAATAGAACCAAGTGCACAGGTCGTACAATTCGGATTCATTCACACACTCTTTTTTACAGTGTAGATTGGAACCCCCCCAGAGATAAATGGAAGGGGAAAGAAGTTGAGAATAACTGGTCTACAGAGCAGAATAAGTGCATTAGCTTAATGTTAGCTACTTACCACCATCTGTGGTCTTGAAGATGCTCGTAATTAGCTGCTCTGAATTCAGTCGATTCTCTGATGACGAGACACGTTCAAGTTGTTCAGCCGCAGCGTCATCTGTAGAAAAGATATCAGAAAATGAACAACATGCAGCTTCAGTGATCAGCAGTCCATCAGCCTGTTAATTAAGGTCTTGGTACTCAAGATTAGTTATTGCGTGGATTCTCTCTCTTCTCTGCTCGGGCTCAACAGAAACCATTGCCCAACAACGCTGCTTTGCACTGATGTCGGGAATCTCCAAACCATGCCATATTTATGTCCAGACATAATGTGTAATTCGCAGACAACTTATAATGCAGAGAGCGTAAAAAAAATAATTTACACACTCTCGGATATAAATTAACACAGGGGATTTTACAGTACAGAATGGGATCGCAGGGATAAAAATAGCCTCAAATAAGAGAAATTGAAAACGCTTCGGAATAACCGCCCATCTGTGGTTGTAGAATTCCCCCCCCCCCCCCCCCCGCCCATTTCCTGTCAGCTTACTGTAAGTGTAAACTATCAAATAAGGGCAGAAAAAGCCCCAAACATCTTAAAAACTGCAATGACTGGATGTCTCTGGTCTGGTGGGCATGATGGGACTGGTAATGGTTCAGACAGAGGCCATTATCTTACAGAGCGTCATCTAGAGAAAATATATGTCAATAAATACATTCATGAACAGCAGCAGCTTGCCGAATGATGCCGCGGTTCCAAGTATAATGAAGGCAGCTCTCATACTGTACTTTTACTTTACTTGCAAAGTAAACAGGCAATAGGCAATCAAACCGACATGCTCAATGCCTTTGTGAGGATAATCAAGCATTTTACTTTTCAAGAAAATTTTTTTTACCTGAAGGATACAACATGAGTGTATCATCATTATCTTTCACTACAGAAGACCTACTGTATATCACAGTAACATCCACAGGGTGGAGCTGTAGGCTACTTAGCACAAGACACTATGTAACAGACTTCAGGCTGAGGTGAAAGAGGGCACTCCACTGATGCTCAGATATATAAAAATCACACCCATGTGAAGTGAGTGGTGCAACTCCATGTGGGGGTCCCCGGAAGTTCCAGACCCCCGGAACGTGCCCTTTGGGAAACCACACTAATAATAATAATAGAAAGCTCGCAATTTTTTAATTGTACTTATTATTAGTCATATGACTAACGATAAGAACAATTAAAAAATGCAGTATATAGTTTTAATGTCTTTGCTTCAGGTTAAGTTTGGCAAACGATAAGAACAATTAAAAAATGCAGTATATAGTTTTAATGTCTTTGCTTCAGGTTAAGTTTGGCGAAACACATTATGTAGCCGAACAAAAGGCAATATAATAACACATAGCCTAAATGCAATAATAAAAGTAGGCCTGCTGCCATTCAGGATGGAAAATAAAATAGTCCTTTTGGAATTAGGGAGTATAGTTTCATGAGGCCTACTGGAATAACATGGCTCCACCAGATGGGGGTGGTATTGATTCACAAGTTAAAAGCTTCTTCAATCTGGCGAAGTCAGGTTACTACTGGGAAGTACTTGATATGAACAGAAGACGTTAAGTTAACGTTAACTCTATTCCTAATCCTAACCACAGTAAAACTATGTCAGAGTTAGGTGTTTGGCACTGTTTTACTGAGGATAAGGTAGGAATAAGGTTCGGTTTAGGCATAGTTTACTGAGGTTAGATTTACGAATACCAGGTAGAGACGGTTTCAAGGTCCCAGATTTGCGCCCAGGGCGATGTATGTGTTTTGACATACTTGCATGATATTCAGGGACTTCATGCAGGGCTGAGGACACAGAGTCCAGCTTATCTAGGTGCCTGTGTGTGTGTGTGTGTGTGTGCGTGCGTGATCCATACGTCTCGGCATCCGTGGAGGTAGGTCCGCTGCTGGCACTTTGCCATCCTGTGTTGTCGTCATTAAATGTCACCCCACTGTCAATAGTGGTCCCAGGGTATTTGTGGCTTAGCTGCTAACCCTCTCCACCACCGCATCACCAAGTGTCGGCTGCGGAATAGGGGTCAAGGTCATCCTTCCTCCGGGGTCTTACTCAAATGTAAAGTCAGGCAGAGAAGAACAGGATATGAAGAGGGGAAGGGAGAAAGATGCTTTTCATTTGACGATAATGCAGATAACGAGGCCTCCCATGACTGTATTTCTGACCGTTTATCATACAGAATTATCTTACTGTCTCAGCCACTGTCTCTCTTTACTCACTTTATCCTGTAGATCAGTGGTTCTCAACCTGGGGTCCAGGGACCGCCCTCGGGAGTCCTTTCAGGGTTCCAGGGGGTCCACAGCAAAATGAGCTAATGTAGCATCAAAATCAGTTTAACCACTTTAACCCTATACAATATACATCATCAAATATACAATTTAGAATATTTTTGGAAACAATATAGCAAATCTTGTGGGGGTCCCTGGCACAAAAATGGTCAGATGGGGGTCTGTGGCCACATTTATTAATTTGGGTGGTTTGACGTTTTGATAACCATCGCTGAGAGTTTAGAGCAGTCAGTCACTCTCAGCAGGGCTGTTGAAGCGTTCTTTTGTATGTAACTTAGTCAATTTTAAATACTTCAGCATTTAAGCTGCATTGTGTAGCTCTTCTATATTTACCAGTGAACGAGCTGGAGGAAGGACAAAAATGTTCGTCTGAATTTATCGTTGGCCTTGGAAAAATGTAATTCCATCAGCTTTCCTCTTACCGCCTCTGATGGAATTAAATGTTCTCAATGCCTTCAGATCGAACTGAGACCTCATCTTCTCTCCAGCTTCATGTCCACCTTCACGTCCACAAACTTCAGCATTTCACTTCCTCGTCGCTTTCATCTTCCCTTTTTCTGGATGTCAGCTTCTATCTGTAAAATGACACACAAAATGAGATGATTATAACATCACACATTACAAACAGCAAGTGGCAAAACACAATCAAATATGCTACTGAAACAATACAGTTAAGTGGAAATTGTTACGTATACCTTACCCATTTCACCTACCGTACAGGGGAAAGGAAGCATATGTAGTAATGACAGGAAACGTTCTCATATTTACCAGCGGACGAGCTGAAGGAAGGACAAAAATGTTCGTCTGAATTTATCGTTGGCCTTGGGAAAATGTAATTCCATCAGCTTTCCTCTTACCGCCTCTGATGGAATTAAATGTTCTCAATGCCTTCAGATCGAACTGAGACCTCATCTTCTCTCCAGCTTCATGTCCACCTTCACGTCCACAAACTTCAGCATTTCACTTCCTCGTCGCTTTCATCTTCCCTTTTTCTGGATGTCAGCTTCTATCTGTAAAATGACACACAAAATGAGATGATAACATCACACATTACAAACAGCAAGTGGCAAAACACAATCAAATATGCTACTGAAACAATACAGTTAAGTGGAAATTGTTACGTATACCTTAACCATTTCACCTACCGTACAGGGGAAAGGAAGCATATGTAGTAATGACAGGAAACGTTCTCATATTTACCAGCGGACGAGCTGAAGGAAGGACAAAAATGTTCGTCTGAATTTATCGTTGGCCTTGGGAAAATGTAATTCCATCAGCTTTCCTCTTACCGCCTCTGATGGAATTAAATGTTCTCAATGCCTTCAGATCGAACTGAGACCTCATCTTCTCTCCAGCTTCATGTCCACCTTCACGTCCACAAACTTCAGCATTTCACTTCCTCGTCGCTTTCATCTTCCCTTTTTCTGGATGTCAGCTTCTATCTGTAAAATGACACACAAAATGAGATGATAACATCACACATTACAAACAGCAAGTGGCAAAACACAATCAAATATGCTACTGAAACAATACAGTTAAGTGGAAATTGTTACGTATACCTTACCCATTTCACCTACCGTACAGGGGAAAGGAAGCATATGTAGTAATGACAGGAAACGTTCTCATATTTACCAGCGGACGAGCTGAAGGAAGGACAAAAATGTTCGTCTGAATTTATCGTTGGCCTTGGGAAAATGTAATTCCATCAGCTTTCCTCTTACCGCCTCTGATGGAATTAAATGTTCTCAATGCCTTCAGATCGAACTGAGACCTCATCTTCTCTCCAGCTTCATGTCCACCTTCACGTCCACAAACTTCAGCATTTCACTTCCTCGTCGCTTTCATCTTCCCTTTTTCTGGATGTCAGCTTCTATCTGTAAAATGACACACAAAATGAGATGATAACATCACACATTACAAACAGCAAGTGGCAAAACACAATCAAATATGCTACTGAAACAATACAGTTAAGTGGAAATTGTTACGTATACCTTACCCATTTCACCTACCGTACAGGGGAAAGGAAGCATATGTAGTAATGACAGGAAACGTTCTCATATTTACCAGCGGACGAGCTGAAGGAAGGACAAAAATGTTCGTCTGAATTTATCGTTGGCCTTGGGAAAATGTAATTCCATCAGCTTTCCTCTTACCGCCTCTGATGGAATTAAATGTTCTCAATGCCTTCAGATCGAACTGAGACCTCATCTTCTCTCCAGCTTCATGTCCACCTTCACGTCCACAAACTTCAGCATTTCACTTCCTCGTCGCTTTCATCTTCCCTTTTTCTGGATGTCAGCTTCTATCTGTAAAATGACACACAAAATGAGATGATAACATCACACATTACAAACAGCAAGTGGCAAAACACAATCAAATATGCTACTGAAACAATACAGTTAAGTGGAAATTGTTACGTATACCTTACCCATTTCACCTACCGTACAGGGGAAAGGAAGCATATGTAGTAATGACAGGAAACGTTCTCATATTTACCAGCGGACGAGCTGAAGGAAGGACAAAAATGTTCGTCTGAATTTATCGTTGGCCTTGGGAAAATGTAATTCCATCAGCTTTCCTCTTACCGCCTCTGATGGAATTAAATGTTCTCAATGCCTTCAGATCGAACTGAGACCTCATCTTCTCTCCAGCTTCATGTCCACCTTCACGTCCACAAACTTCAGCATTTCACTTCCTCGTCGCTTTCATCTTCCCTTTTTCTGGATGTCAGCTTCTATCTGTAAAATGACACACAAAATGAGATGATAACATCACACATTACAAACAGCAAGTGGCAAAACACAATCAAATATGCTACTGAAACAATACAGTTAAGTGGAAATTGTTACGTATACCTTACCCATTTCACCTACCGTACAGGGGAAAGGAAGCATATGTAGTAATGACAGGAAACGTTCTCATATTTACCAGCGGACGAGCTGAAGGAAGGACAAAAATGTTCGTCTGAATTTATCGTTGGCCTTGGGAAAATGTAATTCCATCAGCTTTCCTCTTACCGCCTCTGATGGAATTAAATGTTCTCAATGCCTTCAGATCGAACTGAGACCTCATCTTCTCTCCAGCTTCATGTCCACCTTCACGTCCACAAACTTCAGCATTTCACTTCCTCGTCGCTTTCATCTTCCCTTTTTCTGGATGTCAGCTTCTATCTGTAAAATGACACACAAAATGAGATGATAACATCACACATTACAAACAGCAAGTGGCAAAACACAATCAAATATGCTACTGAAACAATACAGTTAAGTGGAAATTGTTACGTATACCTTACCCATTTCACCTACCGTACAGGGGAAAGGAAGCATATGTAGTAATGACAGGAAACGTTCTCATATTTACCAGCGGACGAGCTGAAGGAAGGACAAAAATGTTCGTCTGAATTTATCGTTGGCCTTGGGAAAATGTAATTCCATCAGCTTTCCTCTTACCGCCTCTGATGGAATTAAATGTTCTCAATGCCTTCAGATCGAACTGAGACCTCATCTTCTCTCCAGCTTCATGTCCACCTTCACGTCCACAAACTTCAGCATTTCACTTCCTCGTCGCTTTCATCTTCCCTTTTTCTGGATGTCAGCTTCTATCTGTAAAATGACACACAAAATGAGATGATAACATCACACATTACAAACAGCAAGTGGCAAAACACAATCAAATATGCTACTGAAACAATACAGTTAAGTGGAAATTGTTACGTATACCTTACCCATTTCACCTACCGTACAGGGGAAAGGAAGCATATGTAGTAATGACAGGAAACGTTCTCATATTTACCAGCGGACGAGCTGAAGGAAGGACAAAAATGTTCGTCTGAATTTATCGTTGGCCTTGGGAAAATGTAATTCCATCAGCTTTCCTCTTACCGCCTCTGATGGAATTAAATGTTCTCAATGCCTTCAGATCGAACTGAGACCTCATCTTCTCTCCAGCTTCATGTCCACCTTCACGTCCACAAACTTCAGCATTTCACTTCCTCGTCGCTTTCATCTTCCCTTTTTCTGGATGTCAGCTTCTATCTGTAAAATGACACACAAAATGAGATGATAACATCACACATTACAAACAGCAAGTGGCAAAACACAATCAAATATGCTACTGAAACAATACAGTTAAGTGGAAATTGTTACGTATACCTTACCCATTTCACCTACCGTACAGGGGAAAGGAAGCATATGTAGTAATGACAGGAAACGTTCTCATATTTACCAGCGGACGAGCTGAAGGAAGGACAAAAATGTTCGTCTGAATTTATCGTTGGCCTTGGGAAAATGTAATTCCATCAGCTTTCCTCTTACCGCCTCTGATGGAATTAAATGTTCTCAATGCCTTCAGATCGAACTGAGACCTCATCTTCTCTCCAGCTTCATGTCCACCTTCACGTCCACAAACTTCAGCATTTCACTTCCTCGTCGCTTTCATCTTCCCTTTTTCTGGATGTCAGCTTCTATCTGTAAAATGACACACAAAATGAGATGATAACATCACACATTACAAACAGCAAGTGGCAAAACACAATCAAATATGCTACTGAAACAATACAGTTAAGTGGAAATTGTTACGTATACCTTACCCATTTCACCTACCGTACAGGGGAAAGGAAGCATATGTAGTAATGACAGGAAACGTTCTCATATTTACCAGCGGACGAGCTGAAGGAAGGACAAAAATGTTCGTCTGAATTTATCGTTGGCCTTGGGAAAATGTAATTCCATCAGCTTTCCTCTTACCGCCTCTGATGGAATTAAATGTTCTCAATGCCTTCAGATCGAACTGAGACCTCATCTTCTCTCCAGCTTCATGTCCACCTTCACGTCCACAAACTTCAGCATTTCACTTCCTCGTCGCTTTCATCTTCCCTTTTTCTGGATGTCAGCTTCTATCTGTAAAATGACACACAAAATGAGATGATAACATCACACATTACAAACAGCAAGTGGCAAAACACAATCAAATATGCTACTGAAACAATACAGTTAAGTGGAAATTGTTACGTATACCTTACCCATTTCACCTACCGTACAGGGGAAAGGAAGCATATGTAGTAATGACAGGAAACGTTCTCATATTTACCAGCGGACGAGCTGAAGGAAGGACAAAAATGTTCGTCTGAATTTATCGTTGGCCTTGGGAAAATGTAATTCCATCAGCTTTCCTCTTACCGCCTCTGATGGAATTAAATGTTCTCAATGCCTTCAGATCGAACTGAGACCTCATCTTCTCTCCAGCTTCATGTCCACCTTCACGTCCACAAACTTCAGCATTTCACTTCCTCGTCGCTTTCATCTTCCCTTTTTCTGGATGTCAGCTTCTATCTGTAAAATGACACACAAAATGAGATGATAACATCACACATTACAAACAGCAAGTGGCAAAACACAATCAAATATGCTACTGAAACAATACAGTTAAGTGGAAATTGTTACGTATACCTTACCCATTTCACCTACCGTACAGGGGAAAGGAAGCATATGTAGTAATGACAGGAAACGTTCTCATATTTACCAGCGGACGAGCTGAAGGAAGGACAGAAATGTTCGTCTGAATTTATCGTTGGCCTTGGGAAAATGTAATTCCATCAGCTTTCCTCTTACCGCCTCTGATGGAATTAAATGTTCTCAATGCCTTCAGATCGAACTGAGACCTCATCTTCTCTCCAGCTTCATGTCCACCTTCACGTCCACAAACTTCAGCATTTCACTTCCTCGTCGCTTTCATCTTCCCTTTTTCTGGATGTCAGCTTCTATCTGTAAAATGACACACAAAATGAGATGATAACATCACACATTACAAACAGCAAGTGGCAAAACACAATCAAATATGCTACTGAAACAATACAGTTAAGTGGAAATTGTTACGTATACCTTACCCATTTCACCTACCGTACAGGGGAAAGGAAGCATATGTAGTAATGACAGGAAACGTTCTCATATTTACCAGCGGACGAGCTGAAGGAAGGACAAAAATGTTCGTCTGAATTTATCGTTGGCCTTGGGAAAATGTAATTCCATCAGCTTTCCTCTTACCGCCTCTGATGGAATTAAATGTTCTCAATGCCTTCAGATCGAACTGAGACCTCATCTTCTCTCCAGCTTCATGTCCACCTTCACGTCCACAAACTTCAGCATTTCACTTCCTCGTCGCTTTCATCTTCCCTTTTTCTGGATGTCAGCTTCTATCTGTAAAATGACACACAAAATGAGATGATAACATCACACATTACAAACAGCAAGTGGCAAAACACAATCAAATATGCTACTGAAACAATACAGTTAAGTGGAAATTGTTACGTATACCTTACCCATTTCACCTACCGTACAGGGGAAAGGAAGCATATGTAGTAATGACAGGAAACGTTCTCATATTTACCAGCGGACGAGCTGAAGGAAGGACAAAAATGTTCGTCTGAATTTATCGTTGGCCTTGGGAAAATGTAATTCCATCAGCTTTCCTCTTACCGCCTCTGATGGAATTAAATGTTCTCAATGCCTTCAGATCGAACTGAGACCTCATCTTCTCTCCAGCTTCATGTCCACCTTCACGTCCACAAACTTCAGCATTTCACTTCCTCGTCGCTTTCATCTTCCCTTTTTCTGGATGTCAGCTTCTATCTGTAAAATGACACAAAAAATGAGATGATAACATCACACATTACAAACAGCAAGTGGCAAAACACAATCAAATATGCTACTGAAACAATACAGTTAAGTGGAAATTGTTACGTATACCTTACCCATTTCACCTACCGTACAGGGGAAAGGAAGCATATGTAGTAATGACAGGAAACGTTCTCATATTTACCAGCGGACGAGCTGAAGGAAGGACAAAAATGTTCGTCTGAATTTATCGTTGGCCTTGGGAAAATGTAATTCCATCAGCTTTCCTCTTACCGCCTCTGATGGAATTAAATGTTCTCAATGCCTTCAGATCGAACTGAGACCTCATCTTCTCTCCAGCTTCATGTCCACCTTCACGTCCACAAACTTCAGCATTTCACTTCCTCGTCGCTTTCATCTTCCCTTTTTCTGGATGTCAGCTTCTATCTGTAAAATGACACACAAAATGAGATGATAACATCACACATTACAAACAGCAAGTGGCAAAACACAATCAAATATGCTACTGAAACAATACAGTTAAGTGGAAATTGTTACGTATACCTTACCCATTTCACCTACCGTACAGGGGAAAGGAAGCATATGTAGTAATGACAGGAAACGTTCTCATATTTACCAGCGGACGAGCTGAAGGAAGGACAAAAATGTTCGTCTGAATTTATCGTTGGCCTTGGGAAAATGTAATTCCATCAGCTTTCCTCTTACCGCCTCTGATGGAATTAAATGTTCTCAATGCCTTCAGATCGAACTGAGACCTCATCTTCTCTCCAGCTTCATGTCCACCTTCACGTCCACAAACTTCAGCATTTCACTTCCTCGTCGCTTTCATCTTCCCTTTTTCTGGATGTCAGCTTCTATCTGTAAAATGACACACAAAATGAGATGATAACATCACACATTACAAACAGCAAGTGGCAAAACACAATCAAATATGCTACTGAAACAATACAGTTAAGTGGAAATTGTTACGTATACCTTACCCATTTCACCTACCGTACAGGGGAAAGGAAGCATATGTAGTAATGACAGGAAACGTTCTCATATTTACCAGCGGACGAGCTGAAGGAAGGACAAAAATGTTCGTCTGAATTTATCGTTGGCCTTGGGAAAATGTAATTCCATCAGCTTTCCTCTTACCGCCTCTGATGGAATTAAATGTTCTCAATGCCTTCAGATCGAACTGAGACCTCATCTTCTCTCCAGCTTCATGTCCACCTTCACGTCCACAAACTTCAGCATTTCACTTCCTCGTCGCTTTCATCTTCCCTTTTTCTGGATGTCAGCTTCTATCTGTAAAATGACACACAAAATGAGATGATAACATCACACATTACAAACAGCAAGTGGCAAAACACAATCAAATATGCTACTGAAACAATACAGTTAAGTGGAAATTGTTACGTATACCTTACCCATTTCACCTACCGTACAGGGGAAAGGAAGCATATGTAGTAATGACAGGAAACGTTCTCATATTTACCAGCGGACGAGCTGAAGGAAGGACAAAAATGTTCGTCTGAATTTATCGTTGGCCTTGGGAAAATGTAATTCCATCAGCTTTCCTCTTACCGCCTCTGATGGAATTAAATGTTCTCAATGCCTTCAGATCGAACTGAGACCTCATCTTCTCTCCAGCTTCATGTCCACCTTCACGTCCACAAACTTCAGCATTTCACTTCCTCGTCGCTTTCATCTTCCCTTTTTCTGGATGTCAGCTTCTATCTGTAAAATGACACACAAAATGAGATGATAACATCACACATTACAAACAGCAAGTGGCAAAACACAATCAAATATGCTACTGAAACAATACAGTTAAGTGGAAATTGTTACGTATACCTTACCCATTTCACCTACCGTACAGGGGAAAGGAAGCATATGTAGTAATGACAGGAAACGTTCTCATATTTACCAGCGGACGAGCTGAAGGAAGGACAAAAATGTTCGTCTGAATTTATCGTTGGCCTTGGGAAAATGTAATTCCATCAGCTTTCCTCTTACCGCCTCTGATGGAATTAAATGTTCTCAATGCCTTCAGATCGAACTGAGACCTCATCTTCTCTCCAGCTTCATGTCCACCTTCACGTCCACAAACTTCAGCATTTCACTTCCTCGTCGCTTTCATCTTCCCTTTTTCTGGATGTCAGCTTCTATCTGTAAAATGACACACAAAATGAGATGATAACATCACACATTACAAACAGCAAGTGGCAAAACACAATCAAATATGCTACTGAAACAATACAGTTAAGTGGAAATTGTTACGTATACCTTACCCATTTCACCTACCGTACAGGGGAAAGGAAGCATATGTAGTAATGACAGGAAACGTTCTCATATTTACCAGCGGACGAGCTGAAGGAAGGACAAAAATGTTCGTCTGAATTTATCGTTGGCCTTGGGAAAATGTAATTCCATCAGCTTTCCTCTTACCGCCTCTGATGGAATTAAATGTTCTCAATGCCTTCAGATCGAACTGAGACCTCATCTTCTCTCCAGCTTCATGTCCACCTTCACGTCCACAAACTTCAGCATTTCACTTCCTCGTCGCTTTCATCTTCCCTTTTTCTGGATGTCAGCTTCTATCTGTAAAATGACACACAAAATGAGATGATAACATCACACATTACAAACAGCAAGTGGCAAAACACAATCAAATATGCTACTGAAACAATACAGTTAAGTGGAAATTGTTACGTATACCTTACCCATTTCACCTACCGTACAGGGGAAAGGAAGCATATGTAGTAATGACAGGAAACGTTCTCATATTTACCAGCGGACGAGCTAAAGGAAGGACAAAAATGTTCGTCTGAATTTATCGTTGGCCTTGGGAAAATGTAATTCCATCAGCTTTCCTCTTACCGCCTCTGATGGAATTAAATGTTCTCAATGCCTTCAGATCGAACTGAGACCTCATCTTCTCTCCAGCTTCATGTCCACCTTCACGTCCACAAACTTCAGCATTTCACTTCCTCGTCGCTTTCATCTTCCCTTTTTCTGGATGTCAGCTTCTATCTGTAAAATGACACACAAAATGAGATGATAACATCACACATTACAAACAGCAAGTGGCAAAACACAATCAAATATGCTACTGAAACAATACAGTTAAGTGGAAATTGTTACGTATACCTTACCCATTTCACCTACCGTACAGGGGAAAGGAAGCATATGTAGTAATGACAGGAAACGTTCTCATATTTACCAGCGGACGAGCTGAAGGAAGGACAAAAATGTTCGTCTGAATTTATCGTTGGCCTTGGGAAAATGTAATTCCATCAGCTTTCCTCTTACCGCCTCTGATGGAATTAAATGTTCTCAATGCCTTCAGATCGAACTGAGACCTCATCTTCTCTCCAGCTTCATGTCCACCTTCACGTCCACAAACTTCAGCATTTCACTTCCTCGTCGCTTTCATCTTCCCTTTTTCTGGATGTCAGCTTCCATCTGTAAAATGACACACAAAATGAGATGATAACATCACACATTACAAACAGCAAGTGGCAAAACACAATCAAATATGCTACTGAAACAATACAGTTAAGTGGAAATTGTTACGTATACCTTACCCATTTCACCTACCGTACAGGGGAAAGGAAGCATATGTAGTAATGACAGGAAACGTTCTCATATTTACCAGCGGACGAGCTGAAGGAAGGACAAAAATGTTCGTCTGAATTTATCGTTGGCCTTGGGAAAATGTAATTCCATCAGCTTTCCTTTTACCGCCTCTGATGGAATTAAATGTTCTCAATGCCTTCAGATCGAACTGAGACCTCATCTTCTCTCCAGCTTCATGTCCACCTTCACGTCCACAAACTTCAGCATTTCACTTCCTCGTCGCTTTCATCTTCCCTTTTTCTGGATGTCAGCTTCTATCTGTAAAATGACACGCAAAATGAGATGATAACATCACACATTACAAACAGCAAGTGGCAAAACACAATCAAATATGCTACTGAAACAATACAGTTAAGTGGAAATTGTTACGTATACCTTACCCATTTCACCTACCGTACAGGGGAAAGGAAGCATATGTAGTAATGACAGGAAACGTTCTCATATTTACCAGCGGACGAGCTGAAGGAAGGACAAAAATGTTCGTCTGAATTTATCGTTGGCCTTGGGAAAATGTAATTCCATCAGCTTTCCTCTTACCGCCTCTGATGGAATTAAATGTTCTCAATGCCTTCAGATCGAACTGAGACCTCATCTTCTCTCCAGCTTCATGTCCACCTTCACGTCCACAAACTTCAGCATTTCACTTCCTCGTCGCTTTCATCTTCCCTTTTTCTGGATGTCAGCTTCTATCTGTAAAATGACACACAAAATGAGATGATAACATCACACATTACAAACAGCAAGTGGCAAAACACAATCAAATATGCTACTGAAACAATACAGTTAAGTGGAAATTGTTACGTATACCTTACCCATTTCACCTACCGTACAGGGGAAAGGAAGCATATGTAGTAATGACAGGAAACGTTCTCATATTTACCAGCGGACGAGCTGAAGGAAGGACAAAAATGTTCGTCTGAATTTATCGTTGGCCTTGGGAAAATGTAATTCCATCAGCTTTCCTCTTACCGCCTCTGATGGAATTAAATGTTCTCAATGCCTTCAGATCGAACTGAGACCTCATCTTCTCTCCAGCTTCATGTCCACCTTCACGTCCACAAACTTCAGCATTTCACTTCCTCGTCGCTTTCATCTTCCCTTTTTCTGGATGTCAGCTTCTATCTGTAAAATGACACACAAAATGAGATGATAACATCACACATTACAAACAGCAAGTGGCAAAACACAATCAAATATGCTACTGAAACAATACAGTTAAGTGGAAATTGTTACGTATACCTTACCCATTTCACCTACCGTACAGGGGAAAGGAAGCATATGTAGTAATGACAGGAAACGTTCTCATATTTACCAGCGGACGAGCTGAAGGAAGGACAAAAATGTTCGTCTGAATTTATCGTTGGCCTTGGGAAAATGTAATTCCATCAGCTTTCCTCTTACCGCCTCTGATGGAATTAAATGTTCTCAATGCCTTCAGATCGAACTGAGACCTCATCTTCTCTCCAGCGTCATGTCCACCTTCACGTCCACAAACTTCAGCATTTCACTTCCTCGTCGCTTTCATCTTCCCTTTTTCTGGATGTCAGCTTCTATCTGTAAAATGACACACAAAATGAGATGATAACATCACACATTACAAACAGCAAGTGGCAAAACACAATCAAATATGCTACTGAAACAATACAGTTAAGTGGAAATTGTTACGTATACCTTACCCATTTCACCTACCGTACAGGGGAAAGGAAGCATATGTAGTAATGACAGGAAACGTTCTCATATTTACCAGCGGACGAGCTGAAGGAAGGACAAAAATGTTCGTCTGAATTTATCGTTGGCCTTGGGAAAATGTAATTCCATCAGCTTTCCTTTTACCGCCTCTGATGGAATTAAATGTTCTCAATGCCTTCAGATCGAACTGAGACCTCATCTTCTCTCCAGCTTCATGTCCACCTTCACGTCCACAAACTTCAGCATTTCACTTCCTCGTCGCTTTCATCTTCCCTTTTTCTGGATGTCAGCTTCTATCTGTAAAATGACACACAAAATGAGATGATAACATCACACATTACAAACAGCAAGTGGCAAAACACAATCAAATATGCTACTGAAACAATACAGTTAAGTGGAAATTGTTACGTATACCTTACCCATTTCACCTACCGTACAGGGGAAAGGAAGCATATGTAGTAATGACAGGAAACGTTCTCATATTTACCAGCGGACGAGCTGAAGGAAGGACAAAAATGTTCGTCTGAATTTATCGTTGGCCTTGGGAAAATGTAATTCCATCAGCTTTCCTCTTACCGCCTCTGATGGAATTAAATGTTCTCAATGCCTTCAGATCGAACTGAGACCTCATCTTCTCTCCAGCTTCATGTCCACCTTCACGTCCACAAACTTCAGCATTTCACTTCCTCGTCGCTTTCATCTTCCCTTTTTCTGGATGTCAGCTTCTATCTGTAAAATGACACACAAAATGAGATGATAACATCACACATTACAAACAGCAAGTGGCAAAACACAATCAAATATGCTACTGAAACAATACAGTTAAGTGGAAATTGTTACGTATACCTTACCCATTTCACCTACCGTACAGGGGAAAGGAAGCATATGTAGTAATGACAGGAAACGTTCTCATATTTACCAGCGGACGAGCTGAAGGAAGGACAAAAATGTTCGTCTGAATTTATCGTTGGCCTTGGGAAAATGTAATTCCATCAGCTTTCCTCTTACCGCCTCTGATGGAATTAAATGTTCTCAATGCCTTCAGATCGAACTGAGACCTCATCTTCTCTCCAGCGTCATGTCCACCTTCACGTCCACAAACTTCAGCATTTCACTTCCTCGTCGCTTTCATCTTCCCTTTTTCTGGATGTCAGCTTCTATCTGTAAAATGACACACAAAATGAGATGATAACATCACACATTACAAACAGCAAGTGGCAAAACACAATCAAATATGCTACTGAAACAATACAGTTAAGTGGAAATTGTTACGTATACCTTACCCATTTCACCTACCGTACAGGGGAAAGGAAGCATATGTAGTAATGACAGGAAACGTTCTCATATTTACCAGCGGACGAGCTGAAGGAAGGACAAAAATGTTCGTCTGAATTTATCGTTGGCCTTGGGAAAATGTAATTCCATCAGCTTTCCTTTTACCGCCTCTGATGGAATTAAATGTTCTCAATGCCTTCAGATCGAACTGAGACCTCATCTTCTCTCCAGCTTCATGTCCACCTTCACGTCCACAAACTTCAGCATTTCACTTCCTCGTCGCTTTCATCTTCCCTTTTTCTGGATGTCAGCTTCTATCTGTAAAATGACACACAAAATGAGATGATAACATCACACATTACAAACAGCAAGTGGCAAAACACAATCAAATATGCTACTGAAACAATACAGTTAAGTGGAAATTGTTACGTATACCTTACCCATTTCACCTACCGTACAGGGGAAAGGAAGCATATGTAGTAATGACAGGAAACGTTCTCATATTTACCAGCGGACGAGCTGAAGGAAGGACAAAAATGTTCGTCTGAATTTATCGTTGGCCTTGGGAAAATGTAATTCCATCAGCTTTCCTCTTACCGCCTCTGATGGAATTAAATGTTCTCAATGCCTTCAGATCGAACTGAGACCTCATCTTCTCTCCAGCTTCATGTCCACCTTCACGTCCACAAACTTCAGCATTTCACTTCCTCGTCGCTTTCATCTTCCCTTTTTCTGGATGTCAGCTTCTATCTGTAAAATGACACACAAAATGAGATGATTATAACATCACACATTACAAACAGCAAGTGGCAAAACACAATCAAATATGCTACTGAAACAATACAGTTAAGTGGAAATTGTTACGTATACCTTACCCATTTCACCTACCGTACAGGGGAAAGGAAGCATATGTAGTAATGACAGGAAACATTCTCATATTTACCAGCGGACGAGCTGAAGGAAGGACAAAAATGTTCGTCTGAATTTATCGTTGGCCTTGGGAAAATGTAATTCCATCAGCTTTCCTCTTACCGCCTCTGATGGAATTAAATGTTCTCAATGCCTTCAGATCGAACTGAGACCTCATCTTCTCTCCAGCTTCATGTCCACCTTCACGTCCACAAACTTCAGCATTTCACTTCCTCGTCGCTTTCATCTTCCCTTTTTCTGGATGTCAGCTTCTATCTGTAAAATGACACACAAAATGAGATGATAACATCACACATTACAAACAGCAAGTGGCAAAACACAATCAAATATGCTACTGAAACAATACAGTTAAGTGGAAATTGTTACGTATACCTTACCCATTTCACCTACCGTACAGGGGAAAGGAAGCATATGTAGTAATGACAGGAAACGTTCTCATATTTACCAGCGGACGAGCTGAAGGAAGGACAAAAATGTTCGTCTGAATTTATCGTTGGCCTTGGGAAAATGTAATTCCATCAGCTTTCCTCTTACCGCCTCTGATGGAATTAAATGTTCTCAATGCCTTCAGATCGAACTGAGACCTCATCTTCTCTCCAGCTTCATGTCCACCTTCACGTCCACAAACTTCAGCATTTCACTTCCTCGTCGCTTTCATCTTCCCTTTTTCTGGATGTCAGCTTCTATCTGTAAAATGACACACAAAATGAGATGATAACATCACACATTACAAACAGCAAGTGGCAAAACACAATCAAATATGCTACTGAAACAATACAGTTAAGTGGAAATTGTTACGTATACCTTACCCATTTCACCTACCGTACAGGGGAAAGGAAGCATATGTAGTAATGACAGGAAACGTTCTCATATTTACCAGCGGACGAGCTGAAGGAAGGACAAAAATGTTCGTCTGAATTTATCGTTGGCCTTGGGAAAATGTAATTCCATCAGCTTTCCTCTTACCGCCTCTGATGGAATTAAATGTTCTCAATGCCTTCAGATCGAACTGAGACCTCATCTTCTCTCCAGCTTCATGTCCACCTTCACGTCCACAAACTTCAGCATTTCACTTCCTCGTCGCTTTCATCTTCCCTTTTTCTGGATGTCAGCTTCTATCTGTAAAATGACACAAAAAATGAGATGATAACATCACACATTACAAACAGCAAGTGGCAAAACACAATCAAATATGCTACTGAAACAATACAGTTAAGTGGAAATTGTTACGTATACCTTACCCATTTCACCTACCGTACAGGGGAAAGGAAGCATATGTAGTAATGACAGGAAACGTTCTCATATTTACCAGCGGACGAGCTGAAGGAAGGACAAAAATGTTCGTCTGAATTTATCGTTGGCCTTGGGAAAATGTAATTCCATCAGCTTTCCTCTTACCGCCTCTGATGGAATTAAATGTTCTCAATGCCTTCAGATCGAACTGAGACCTCATCTTCTCTCCAGCTTCATGTCCACCTTCACGTCCACAAACTTCAGCATTTCACTTCCTCGTCGCTTTCATCTTCCCTTTTTCTGGATGTCAGCTTCTATCTGTAAAATGACACACAAAATGAGATGATAACATCACACATTACAAACAGCAAGTGGCAAAACACAATCAAATATGCTACTGAAACAATACAGTTAAGTGGAAATTGTTACGTATACCTTACCCATTTCACCTACCGTACAGGGGAAAGGAAGCATATGTAGTAATGACAGGAAACGTTCTCATATTTACCAGCGGACGAGCTGAAGGAAGGACAAAAATGTTCGTCTGAATTTATCGTTGGCCTTGGGAAAATGTAATTCCATCAGCTTTCCTCTTACCGCCTCTGATGGAATTAAATGTTCTCAATGCCTTCAGATCGAACTGAGACCTCATCTTCTCTCCAGCTTCATGTCCACCTTCACGTCCACAAACTTCAGCATTTCACTTCCTCGTCGCTTTCATCTTCCCTTTTTCTGGATGTCAGCTTCTATCTGTAAAATGACACACAAAATGAGATGATAACATCACACATTACAAACAGCAAGTGGCAAAACACAATCAAATATGCTACTGAAACAATACAGTTAAGTGGAAATTGTTACGTATACCTTACCCATTTCACCTACCGTACAGGGGAAAGGAAGCATATGTAGTAATGACAGGAAACGTTCTCATATTTACCAGCGGACGAGCTGAAGGAAGGACAAAAATGTTCGTCTGAATTTATCGTTGGCCTTGGGAAAATGTAATTCCATCAGCTTTCCTCTTACCGCCTCTGATGGAATTAAATGTTCTCAATGCCTTCAGATCGAACTGAGACCTCATTTTCTCTCCAGCTTCATGTCCACCTTCACGTCCACAAACTTCAGCATTTCACTTCCTCGTCGCTTTCATCTTCCCTTTTTCTGGATGTCAGCTTCTATCTGTAAAATGACACACAAAATGAGATGATAACATCACACATTACAAACAGCAAGTGGCAAAACACAATCAAATATGCTACTGAAACAATACAGTTAAGTGGAAATTGTTACGTATACCTTACCCATTTCACCTACCGTACAGGGGAAAGGAAGCATATGTAGTAATGACAGGAAACGTTCTCATATTTACCAGCGGACGAGCTGAAGGAAGGACAAAAATGTTCGTCTGAATTTATCGTTGGCCTTGGGAAAATGTAATTCCATCAGCTTTCCTCTTACCGCCTCTGATGGAATTAAATGTTCTCAATGCCTTCAGATCGAACTGAGACCTCATCTTCTCTCCAGCTTCATGTCCACCTTCACGTCCACAAACTTCAGCATTTCACTTCCTCGTCGCTTTCATCTTCCCTTTTTCTGGATGTCAGCTTCTATCTGTAAAATGACACACAAAATGAGATGATAACATCACACATTACAAACAGCAAGTGGCAAAACACAATCAAATATGCTACTGAAACAATACAGTTAAGTGGAAATTGTTACGTATACCTTACCCATTTCACCTACCGTACAGGGGAAAGGAAGCATATGTAGTAATGACAGGAAACGTTCTCATATTTACCAGCGGACGAGCTGAAGGAAGGACAAAAATGTTCGTCTGAATTTATCGTTGGCCTTGGGAAAATGTAATTCCATCAGCTTTCCTCTTACCGCCTCTGATGGAATTAAATGTTCTCAATGCCTTCAGATCGAACTGAGACCTCATCTTCTCTCCAGCTTCATGTCCACCTTCACGTCCACAAACTTCAGCATTTCACTTCCTCGTCGCTTTCATCTTCCCTTTTTCTGGATGTCAGCTTCTATCTGTAAAATGACACACAAAATGAGATGATAACATCACACATTACAAACAGCAAGTGGCAAAACACAATCAAATATGCTACTGAAACAATACAGTTAAGTGGAAATTGTTACGTATACCTTACCCATTTCACCTACCGTACAGGGGAAAGGAAGCATATGTAGTAATGACAGGAAACGTTCTCATATTTACCAGCGGACGAGCTGAAGGAAGGACAAAAATGTTCGTCTGAATTTATCGTTGGCCTTGGGAAAATGTAATTCCATCAGCTTTCCTCTTACCGCCTCTGATGGAATTAAATGTTCTCAATGCCTTCAGATCGAACTGAGACCTCATCTTCTCTCCAGCTTCATGTCCACCTTCACGTCCACAAACTTCAGCATTTCACTTCCTCGTCGCTTTCATCTTCCCTTTTTCTGGATGTCAGCTTCTATCTGTAAAATGACACACAAAATGAGATGATAACATCACACATTACAAACAGCAAGTGGCAAAACACAATCAAATATGCTACTGAAACAATACAGTTAAGTGGAAATTGTTACGTATACCTTACCCATTTCACCTACCGTACAGGGGAAAGGAAGCATATGTAGTAATGACAGGAAACGTTCTCATATTTACCAGCGGACGAGCTGAAGGAAGGACAAAAATGTTCGTCTGAATTTATCGTTGGCCTTGGGAAAATGTAATTCCATCAGCTTTCCTCTTACCGCCTCTGATGGAATTAAATGTTCTCAATGCCTTCAGATCGAGCTGAGACCTCATCTTCTCTCCAGCTTCATGTCCACCTTCACGTCCACAAACTTCAGCATTTCACTTCCTCGTCGCTTTCATCTTCCCTTTTTCTGGATGTCAGCTTATATCTGTAAAATGACACACAAAATGAGATGATAACATCACACATTACAAACAGCAAGTGGCAAAACACAATCAAATATGCTACTGAAACAATACAGTTAAGTGGAAATTGTTACGTATACCTTACCCATTTCACCTACCGTACAGGGGAAAGGAAGCATATGTAGTAATGACAGGAAACGTTCTCATATTTACCAGCGGACGAGCTGAAGGAAGGACAAAAATGTTCGTCTGAATTTATCGTTGGCCTTGGGAAAATGTAATTCCATCAGCTTTCCTCTTACCGCCTCTGATGGAATTAAATGTTCTCAATGCCTTCAGATCGAACTGAGACCTCATCTTCTCTCCAGCTTCATGTCCACCTTCACGTCCACAAACTTCAGCATTTCACTTCCTCGTCGCTTTCATCTTCCCTTTTTCTGGATGTCAGCTTCTATCTGTAAAATGACACACAAAATGAGATGATTATAACATCACACATTACAAACAGCAAGTGGCAAAACACAATCAAATATGCTAATGAAACAATACAGTTAAGTGGAAAGTGTTACGTATACCTTACCCATTTCACCTACCGTACAGGGGAAAGGAAGCATATGTAGTAATGACAGGAAACGTTCTCATATTTACCAGTGAACGAGCTGAAGGAAGGACAAAAATGTTCGTCTGAATTTATCGTTGGCCTTGGAAAAATGTAATTCCATCAGCTTTCCTCTTACCGCCTCTGATGGAATTAAATGTTCTCAATGCCTTCAGATCGAACTGAGACCTCATCTTCTCTCCAGCTTCATGTCCACCTTCACGTCCACAAACTTCAGCATTTCACTTCCTCGTCGCTTTCATCTTCCCTTTTTCTGGATGTCAGCTTCTATCTGTAAAATGACACACAAAATGAGATGATTATAACATCACACATTACAAACAGCAAGTGGCAAAACACAATCAAATATGCTAATGAAACAATACAGTTAAGTGGAAAGTGTTACGTATACCTTACCCATTTCACCTACCGTACAGGGGAAAGGAAGCATATGTAGTAATGACAGGAAACGTTCTCATATTTACCAGTGAACGAGCTGAAGGAAGGACAAAAATGTTCGTCTGAATTTATCGTTGGCCTTGGGAAAATGTAATTCCATCAGCTTTCCTCTTACCGCCTCTGATGGAATTAAATGTTCTCAATGCCTTCAGATCGAACTGAGACCTCATCTTCTCTCCAGCTTCATGTCCACCTTCACGTCCACAAACTTCAGCATTTCACTTCCTCGTCGCTTTCATCTTCCCTTTTTCTGGATGTCAGCTTCTATCTGTAAAATGACACACAAAATGAGATGATAACATCACACATTACAAACAGCAAGTGGCAAAACACAATCAAATATGCTACTGAAACAATACAGTTAAGTGGAAATTGTTACGTATACCTTACCCATTTCACCTACCGTACAGGGGAAAGGAAGCATATGTAGTAATGACAGGAAACGTTCTCATATTTACCAGCGGACGAGCTAAAGGAAGGACAAAAATGTTCGTCTGAATTTATCGTTGGCCTTGGGAAAATGTAATTCCATCAGCTTTCCTCTTACCGCCTCTGATGGAATTAAATGTTCTCAATGCCTTCAGATCGAACTGAGACCTCATCTTCTCTCCAGCTTCATGTCCACCTTCACGTCCACAAACTTCAGCATTTCACTTCCTCGTCGCTTTCATCTTCCCTTTTTCTGGATGTCAGCTTCTATCTGTAAAATGACACACAAAATGAGATGATAACATCACACATTACAAACAGCAAGTGGCAAAACACAATCAAATATGCTACTGAAACAATACAGTTAAGTGGAAATTGTTACGTATACCTTACCCATTTCACCTACCGTACAGGGGAAAGGAAGCATATGTAGTAATGACAGGAAACGTTCTCATTTTACCAGCGGACGAGCTGAAGGAAGGACAAAAATGTTCGTCTGAATTTATCGTTGGCCTTGGGAAAATGTAATTCCATCAGCTTTCCTCTTACCGCCTCTGATGGAATTAAATGTTCTCAATGCCTTCAGATCGAACTGAGACCTCATCTTCTCTCCAGCTTCATGTCCACCTTCACGTCCACAAACTTCAGCATTTCACTTCCTCGTCGCTTTCATCTTCCCTTTTTCTGGATGTCAGCTTCCATCTGTAAAATGACACACAAAATGAGATGATAACATCACACATTACAAACAGCAAGTGGCAAAACACAATCAAATATGCTACTGAAACAATACAGTTAAGTGGAAATTGTTACGTATACCTTACCCATTTCACCTACCGTACAGGGGAAAGGAAGCATATGTAGTAATGACAGGAAACGTTCTCATATTTACCAGCGGACGAGCTGAAGGAAGGACAAAAATGTTCGTCTGAATTTATCGTTGGCCTTGGGAAAATGTAATTCCATCAGCTTTCCTTTTACCGCCTCTGATGGAATTAAATGTTCTCAATGCCTTCAGATCGAACTGAGACTTCATCTTCTCTCCAGCTTCATGTCCACCTTCACGTCCACAAACTTCAGCATTTCACTTCCTCGTCGCTTTCATCTTCCCTTTTTCTGGATGTCAGCTTCTATCTGTAAAATGACACACAAAATGAGATGATAACATCACACATTACAAACAGCAAGTGGCAAAACACAATCAAATATGCTACTGAAACAATACAGTTAAGTGGAAATTGTTACGTATACCTTACCCATTTCACCTACCGTACAGGGGAAAGGAAGCATATGTAGTAATGACAGGAAACGTTCTCATATTTACCAGCGGACGAGCTAAAGGAAGGACAAAAATGTTCGTCTGAATTTATCGTTGGCCTTGGGAAAATGTAATTCCATCAGCTTTCCTCTTACCGCCTCTGATGGAATTAAATGTTCTCAATGCCTTCAGATCGAACTGAGACCTCATCTTCTCTCCAGCTTCATGTCCACCTTCACGTCCACAAACTTCAGCATTTCACTTCCTCGTCGCTTTCATCTTCCCTTTTTCTGGATGTCAGCTTCTATCTGTAAAATGACACACAAAATGAGATGATAACATCACACATTACAAACAGCAAGTGGCAAAACACAATCAAATATGCTACTGAAACAATACAGTTAAGTGGAAATTGTTACGTATACCTTACCCATTTCACCTACCGTACAGGGGAAAGGAAGCATATGTAGTAATGACAGGAAACGTTCTCATTTTACCAGCGGACGAGCTGAAGGAAGGACAAAAATGTTCGTCTGAATTTATCGTTGGCCTTGGGAAAATGTAATTCCATCAGCTTTCCTCTTACCGCCTCTGATGGAATTAAATGTTCTCAATGCCTTCAGATCGAACTGAGACCTCATCTTCTCTCCAGCTTCATGTCCACCTTCACGTCCACAAACTTCAGCATTTCACTTCCTCGTCGCTTTCATCTTCCCTTTTTCTGGATGTCAGCTTCCATCTGTAAAATGACACACAAAATGAGATGATAACATCACACATTACAAACAGCAAGTGGCAAAACACAATCAAATATGCTACTGAAACAATACAGTTAAGTGGAAATTGTTACGTATACCTTACCCATTTCACCTACCGTACAGGGGAAAGGAAGCATATGTAGTAATGACAGGAAACGTTCTCATATTTACCAGCGGACGAGCTGAAGGAAGGACAAAAATGTTCGTCTGAATTTATCGTTGGCCTTGGGAAAATGTAATTCCATCAGCTTTCCTTTTACCGCCTCTGATGGAATTAAATGTTCTCAATGCCTTCAGATCGAACTGAGACTTCATCTTCTCTCCAGCTTCATGTCCACCTTCACGTCCACAAACTTCAGCATTTCACTTCCTCGTCGCTTTCATCTTCCCTTTTTCTGGATGTCAGCTTCTATCTGTAAAATGACACACAAAATGAGATGATAACATCACACATTACAAACAGCAAGTGGCAAAACACAATCAAATATGCTACTGAAACAATACAGTTAAGTGGAAATTGTTACGTATACCTTACCCATTTCACCTACCGTACAGGGGAAAGGAAGCATATGTAGTAATGACAGGAAACGTTCTCATATTTACCAGCGGACGAGCTGAAGGAAGGACAAAAATGTTCGTCTGAATTTATCGTTGGCCTTGGGAAAATGTAATTCCATCAGCTTTCCTCTTACCGCCTCTGATGGAATTAAATGTTCTCAATGCCTTCAGATCGAACTGAGACCTCATCTTCTCTCCAGCTTCATGTCCACCTTCACGTCCACAAACTTCAGCATTTCACTTCCTCGTCGCTTTCATCTTCCCTTTTTCTGGATGTCAGCTTCTATCTGTAAAATGACACACAAAATGAGATGATAACATCACACATTACAAACAGCAAGTGGCAAAACACAATCAAATATGCTACTGAAACAATACAGTTAAGTGGAAATTGTTACGTATACCTTACCCATTTCACCTACCGTACAGGGGAAAGGAAGCATATGTAGTAATGACAGGAAACGTTCTCATATTTACCAGCGGACGAGCTGAAGGAAGGACAAAAATGTTCGTCTGAATTTATCGTTGGCCTTGGGAAAATGTAATTCCATCAGCTTTCCTCTTACCGCCTCTGATGGAATTAAATGTTCTCAATGCCTTCAGATCGAACTGAGACCTCATCTTCTCTCCAGCTTCATGTCCACCTTCACGTCCACAAACTTCAGCATTTCACTTCCTCGTCGCTTTCATCTTCCCTTTTTCTGGATGTCAGCTTCTATCTGTAAAATGACACACAAAATGAGATGATAACATCACACATTACAAACAGCAAGTGGCAAAACACAATCAAATATGCTACTGAAACAATACAGTTAAGTGGAAATTGTTACGTATACCTTACCCATTTCACCTACCGTACAGGGGAAAGGAAGCATATGTAGTAATGACAGGAAACGTTCTCATATTTACCAGCGGACGAGCTGAAGGAAGGACAAAAATGTTCGTCTGAATTTATCGTTGGCCTTGGGAAAATGTAATTCCATCAGCTTTCCTCTTACCGCCTCTGATGGAATTAAATGTTCTCAATGCCTTCAGATCGAACTGAGACCTCATCTTCTCTCCAGCTTCATGTCCACCTTCACGTCCACAAACTTCAGCATTTCACTTCCTCGTCGCTTTCATCTTCCCTTTTTCTGGATGTCAGCTTCTATCTGTAAAATGACACACAAAATGAGATGATAACATCACACATTACAAACAGCAAGTGGCAAAACACAATCAAATATGCTACTGAAACAATACAGTTAAGTGGAAATTGTTACGTATACCTTACCCATTTCACCTACCGTACAGGGGAAAGGAAGCATATGTAGTAATGACAGGAAACGTTCTCATATTTACCAGCGGACGAGCTGAAGGAAGGACAAAAATGTTCGTCTGAATTTATCGTTGGCCTTGGGAAAATGTAATTCCATCAGCTTTCCTCTTACCGCCTCTGATGGAATTAAATGTTCTCAATGCCTTCAGATCGAACTGAGACCTCATCTTCTCTCCAGCTTCATGTCCACCTTCACGTCCACAAACTTCAGCATTTCACTTCCTCGTCGCTTTCATCTTCCCTTTTTCTGGATGTCAGCTTCTATCTGTAAAATGACACACAAAATGAGATGATAACATCACACATTACAAACAGCAAGTGGCAAAACACAATCAAATATGCTACTGAAACAATACAGTTAAGTGGAAATTGTTACGTATACCTTACCCATTTCACCTACCGTACAGGGGAAAGGAAGCATATGTAGTAATGACAGGAAACGTTCTCATATTTACCAGCGGACGAGCTGAAGGAAGGACAAAAATGTTCGTCTGAATTTATCGTTGGCCTTGGGAAAATGTAATTCCATCAGCTTTCCTCTTACCGCCTCTGATGGAATTAAATGTTCTCAATGCCTTCAGATCGAACTGAGACCTCATCTTCTCTCCAGCTTCATGTCCACCTTCACGTCCACAAACTTCAGCATTTCACTTCCTCGTCGCTTTCATCTTCCCTTTTTCTGGTTGTCAGCTTCTATCTGTAAAATGACACACAAAATGAGATGATAACATCACACATTACAAACAGCAAGTGGCAAAACACAATCAAATATGCTACTGAAACAATACAGTTAAGTGGAAATTGTTACGTATACCTTACCCATTTCACCTACCGTACAGGGGAAAGGAAGCATATGTAGTAATGACAGGAAACGTTCTCATATTTACCAGCGGACGAGCTGAAGGAAGGACAAAAATGTTCGTCTGAATTTATCGTTGGCCTTGGGAAAATGTAATTCCATCAGCTTTCCTCTTACCGCCTCTGATGGAATTAAATGTTCTCAATGCCTTCAGATCGAACTGAGACCTCATCTTCTCTCCAGCTTCATGTCCACCTTCACGTCCACAAACTTCAGCATTTCACTTCCTCGTCGCTTTCATCTTCCCTTTTTCTGGATGTCAGCTTCTATCTGTAAAATGACACACAAAATGAGATGATAACATCACACATTACAAACAGCAAGTGGCAAAACACAATCAAATATGCTACTGAAACAATACAGTTAAGTGGAAATTGTTACGTATACCTTACCCATTTCACCTACCGTACAGGGGAAAGGAAGCATATGTAGTAATGACAGGAAACGTTCTCATATTTACCAGCGGACGAGCTGAAGGAAGGACAAAAATGTTCGTCTGAATTTATCGTTGGCCTTGGGAAAATGTAATTCCATCAGCTTTCCTTTTACCGCCTCTGATGGAATTAAATGTTCTCAATGCCTTCAGATCGAACTGAGACCTCATCTTCTCTCCAGCTTCATGTCCACCTTCACGTCCACAAACTTCAGCATTTCACTTCCTCGTCGCTTTCATCTTCCCTTTTTCTGGATGTCAGCTTCTATCTGTAAAATGACACACAAAATGAGATGATAACATCACACATTACAAACAGCAAGTGGCAAAACACAATCAAATATGCTACTGAAAAAATACAGTTAAGTGGAAATTGTTACGTATACCTTACCCATTTCACCTACCGTACAGGGGAAAGGAAGCATATGTAGTAATGACAGGAAACGTTCTCATATTTACCAGCGGACGAGCTGAAGGAAGGACAAAAATGTTCGTCTGAATTTATCGTTGGCCTTGGGAAAATGTAATTCCATCAGCTTTCCTCTTACCGCCTCTGATGGAATTAAATGTTTGAGCCTTCAGATCGAACTGAGACCTCATCTTCTCTCCAGCTTCATGTCCACCTTCACGTCCACAAACTTCAGCATTTCACTTCCTCGTCGCTTTCATCTTCCCTTTTTCTGGATGTCAGCTTCTATCTGTAAAATGACACACAAAATGAGATGATTATAACATCACACATTACAAACAGCAAGTGGCAAAACACAATCAAATATGCTACTGAAACAATACAGTTAAGTGGAAATTGTTACGTATACCTTACCCATTTCACCTACCGTACAGGGGAAAGGAAGCATATGTAGTAATGACAGGAAACGTTCTCATATTTACCAGCGGACGAGCTGAAGGAAGGACAAAAATGTTCGTCTGAATTTATCGTTGGCCTTGGGAAAATGTAATTCCATCAGCTTTCCTCTTACCGCCTCTGATGGAATTAAATGTTCTCAATGCCTTCAGATCGAACTGAGACCTCATCTTCTCTCCAGCTTCATGTCCACCTTCACGTCCACAAACTTCAGCATTTCACTTCCTCGTCGCTTTCATCTTCCCTTTTTCTGGATGTCAGCTTCTATCTGTAAAATGACACACAAAATGAGATGATAACATCACACATTACAAACAGCAAGTGGCAAAACACAATCAAATATGCTACTGAAACAATACAGTTAAGTGGAAATTGTTACGTATACCTTACCCATTTCACCTACCGTACAGGGGAAAGGAAGCATATGTAGTAATGACAGGAAACGTTCTCATATTTACCAGCGGACGAGCTGAAGGAAGGACAAAAATGTTCGTCTGAATTTATCGTTGGCCTTGGGAAAATGTAATTCCATCAGCTTTCCTCTTACCGCCTCTGATGGAATTAAATGTTCTCAATGCCTTCAGATCAAACTGAGACCTCATCTTCTCTCCAGCTTCATGTCCACCTTCACGTCCACAAACTTCAGCATTTCACTTCCTCGTCGCTTTCATCTTCCCTTTTTCTGGATGTCAGCTTCTATCTGTAAAATGACACACAAAATGAGATGATAACATCACACATTACAAACAGCAAGTGGCAAAACACAATCAAATATGCTACTGAAACAATACAGTTAAGTGGAAATTGTTACGTATACCTTACCCATTTCACCTACCGTACAGGGGAAAGGAAGCATATGTAGTAATGACAGGAAACGTTCTCATATTTACCAGCGGACGAGCTGAAGGAAGGACAAAAATGTTCGTCTGAATTTATCGTTGGCCTTGGGAAAATGTAATTCCATCAGCTTTCCTCTTACCGCCTCTGATGGAATTAAATGTTCTCAATGCCTTCAGATCGAACTGAGACCTCATCTTCTCTCCAGCTTCATGTCCACCTTCACGTCCACAAACTTCAGCATTTCACTTCCTCGTCGCTTTCATCTTCCCTTTTTCTGGATGTCAGCTTCTATCTGTAAAATGACACACAAAATGAGATGATAACATCACACATTACAAACAGCAAGTGGCAAAACACAATCAAATATGCTACTGAAACAATACAGTTAAGTGGAAATTGTTACGTATACCTTACCCATTTCACCTACCGTACAGGGGAAAGGAAGCATATGTAGTAATGACAGGAAACGTTCTCATATTTACCAGCGGACGAGCTGAAGGAAGGACAAAAATGTTCGTCTGAATTTATCGTTGGCCTTGGGAAAATGTAATTCCATCAGTTTTCCTCTTACCACCTCTGATGGAATTAAATGTTCTCAATGCCTTCAGATCGAACTGAGACCTCATCTTCTCTCCAGCTTCATGTCCACCTTCACGTCCACAAACTTCAGCATTTCACTTCCTCGTCGCTTTCATCTTCCCTTTTTCTGGATGTCAGCTTCTATCTGTAAAATGACACACAAAATGAGATGATAACATCACACATTACAAACAGCAAGTGGCAAAACACAATCAAATATGCTACTGAAACAATACAGTTAAGTGGAAATTGTTACGTATACCTTACCCATTTCACCTACCGTACAGGGGAAAGGAAGCATATGTAGTAATGACAGGAAACGTTCTCATATTTACCAGCGGACGAGCTGAAGGAAGGACAAAAATGTTCGTCTGAATTTATCGTTGGCCTTGGGAAAATGTAATTCCATCAGCTTTCCTCTTACCGCCTCTGATGGAATTAAATGTTCTCAATGCCTTCAGATCGAACTGAGACCTCATCTTCTCTCCAGCTTCATGTCCACCTTCACGTCCACAAACTTCAGCATTTCACTTCCTCGTCGCTTTCATCTTCCCTTTTTCTGGATGTCAGCTTCTATCTGTAAAATGACACACAAAATGAGATGATAACATCACACATTACAAACAGCAAGTGGCAAAACACAATCAAATATGCTACTGAAACAATACAGTTAAGTGGAAATTGTTACGTATACCTTACCCATTTCACCTACCGTACAGGGGAAAGGAAGCATATGTAGTAATGACAGGAAACGTTCTCATATTTACCAGCGGACGAGCTGAAGGAAGGACAAAAATGTTCGTCTGAATTTATCGTTGGCCTTGGGAAAATGTAATTCCATCAGCTTTCCTCTTACCGCCTCTGATGGAATTAAATGTTCTCAATGCCTTCAGATCGAACTGAGACCTCATCTTCTCTCCAGCTTCATGTCCACCTTCACGTCCACAAACTTCAGCATTTCACTTCCTCGTCGCTTTCATCTTCCCTTTTTCTGGATGTCAGCTTCTATCTGTAAAATGACACACAAAATGAGATGATTATAACATCACACATTACAAACAGCAAGTGGCAAAACACAATCAAATATGCTAATGAAACAATACAGTTAAGTGGAAAGTGTTACGTATACCTTACCCATTTCACCTACCGTACAGGGGAAAGGAAGCATATGTAGTAATGACAGGAAACGTTCTCATATTTACCAGTGAACGAGCTGAAGGAAGGACAAAAATGTTCGTCTGAATTTATCGTTGGCCTTGGAAAAATGTAATTCCATCAGCTTTCCTCTTACCGCCTCTGATGGAATTAAATGTTCTCAATGCCTTCAGATCGAACTGAGACCTCATCTTCTCTCCAGCTTCATGTCCACCTTCACGTCCACAAACTTCAGCATTTCACTTCCTCGTCGCTTTCATCTTCCCTTTTTCTGGATGTCAGCTTCTATCTGTAAAATGACACACAAAATGAGATGATTATAACATCACACATTACAAACAGCAAGTGGCAAAACACAATCAAATATGCTACTGAAACAATACAGTTAAGTGGAAATTGTTACGTATACCTTACCCATTTCACCTACCGTACAGGGGAAAGGAAGCATATGTAGTAATGACAGGAAACGTTCTCAAATTTACCAGTGAACGAGCTGAAGGAAGGACAAAAATGTTCGTCTGAATTTATCGTTGGCCTTGGAAAAATGTAATTCCATCAGCTTTCCTCTTACCGCCTCTGATGGAATTAAATGTTCTCAATGCCTTCAGATCGAACTGAGACCTCATCTTCTCTCCAGCTTCATGTCCACCTTCACGTCCACAAACTTCAGCATTTCACTTCCTCGTCGCTTTCATCTTCCCTTTTTCTGGATGTCAGCTTCTATCTGTAAAATGACACACAAAATGAGATGATTATAACATCACACATTACAAACAGCAAGTGGCAAAACACAATCAAATATGCTACTGAAACAATACAGTTAAGTGGAAAGTGTTACGTATACCTTACCCATTTCACCTACCGTACAGGGGAAAGGAAGCATATGTAGTAATGACAGGAAACGTTCTCATATTTACCAGTGAACGAGCTGAAGGAAGGACAAAAATGTTCGTCTGAATTTATCGTTGGCCTTGGAAAAATGTAATTCCATCAGCTTTCCTCTTACCGCCTCTGATGGAATTAAATGTTCTCAATGCCTTCAGATCGAACTGAGACCTCATCTTCTCTCCAGCTTCATGTCCACCTTCACGTCCACAAACTTCAGCATTTCACTTCCTCGTCGCTTTCATCTTCCCTTTTTCTGGATGTCAGCTTCTATCTGTAAAATGACACACAAAATGAGATGATTATAACATCACACATTACAAACAGCAAGTGGCAAAACACAATCAAATATGCTACTGAAACAATACAGTTAAGTGGAAATTGTTACGTATACCTTACCCATTTCACCTACCGTACAGGGGAAAGGAAGCATATGTAGTAATGACAGGAAACGTTCTCATATTTACCAGCGAACGAGCTGAAGGAAGGACAAAAATGTTCGTCTGAATTTATCGTTGGCCTTGGGAAAATGTAATTCCATCAGCTTTCCTCTTACCGCCTCTGATGGAATTAAATGTTCTCAATGCCTTCAGATCGAACTGAGACCTCATCTTCTCTCCAGCTTCATGTCCACCTTCACGTCCACAAACTTCAGCATTTCACTTCCTCGTCGCTTTCATCTTCCCTTTTTCTGGATGTCAGCTTCTATCTGTAAAATGACACACAAAATGAGATGATAACATCACACATTACAAACAGCAAGTGGCAAAACACAATCAAATATGCTACTGAAACAATACAGTTAAGTGGAAATTGTTACGTATACCTTACCCATTTCACCTACCGTACAGGGGAAAGGAAGCATATGTAGTAATGACAGGAAACGTTCTCATATTTACCAGCGGACGAGCTGAAGGAAGGACAAAAATGTTCGTCTGAATTTATCGTTGGCCTTGGGAAAATGTAATTCCATCAGCTTTCCTCTTACCGCCTCTGATGGAATTAAATGTTCTCAATGCCTTCAGATCGAACTGAGACCTCATCTTCTCTCCAGCTTCATGTCCACCTTCACGTCCACAAACTTCAGCATTTCACTTCCTCGTCGCTTTCATCTTCCCTTTTTCTGGATGTCAGCTTCTATCTGTAAAATGACACACAAAATGAGATGATAACATCACACATTACAAACAGCAAGTGGCAAAACACAATCAAATATGCTACTGAAACAATACAGTTAAGTGGAAATTGTTACGTATACCTTACCCATTTCACCTACCGTACAGGGGAAAGGAAGCATATGTAGTAATGACAGGAAACGTTCTCATATTTACCAGCGGACGAGCTGAAGGAAGGACAAAAATGTTCGTCTGAATTTATCGTTGGCCTTGGGAAAATGTAATTCCATCAGCTTTCCTCTTACCGCCTCTGATGGAATTAAATGTTCTCAATGCCTTCAGATCGAACTGAGACCTCATCTTCTCTCCAGCTTCATGTCCACCTTCACGTCCACAAACTTCAGCATTTCACTTCCTCGTCGCTTTCATCTTCCCTTTTTCTGGATGTCAGCTTCTATCTGTAAAATGACACACAAAATGAGATGATAACATCACACATTACAAACAGCAAGTGGCAAAACACAATCAAATATGCTACTGAAACAATACAGTTAAGTGGAAATTGTTACGTATACCTTACCCATTTCACCTACCGTACAGGGGAAAGGAAGCATATGTAGTAATGACAGGAAACGTTCTCATATTTACCAGCGGACGAGCTGAAGGAAGGACAAAAATGTTCGTCTGAATTTATCGTTGGCCTTGGGAAAATGTAATTCCATCAGCTTTCCTCTTACCGCCTCTGATGGAATTAAATGTTCTCAATGCCTTCAGATCGAACTGAGACCTCATCTTCTCTCCAGCTTCATGTCCACCTTCACGTCCACAAACTTCAGCATTTCACTTCCTCGTCGCTTTCATCTTCCCTTTTTCTGGATGTCAGCTTCTATCTGTAAAATGACACAAAAAATGAGATGATAACATCACACATTACAAACAGCAAGTGGCAAAACACAATCAAATATGCTACTGAAACAATACAGTTAAGTGGAAATTGTTACGTATACCTTACCCATTTCACCTACCGTACAGGGGAAAGGAAGCATATGTAGTAATGACAGGAAACGTTCTCATATTTACCAGCGGACGAGCTGAAGGAAGGACAAAAATGTTCGTCTGAATTTATCGTTGGCCTTGGGAAAATGTAATTCCATCAGCTTTCCTCTTACCGCCTCTGATGGAATTAAATGTTCTCAATGCCTTCAGATCGAACTGAGACCTCATCTTCTCTCCAGCTTCATGTCCACCTTCACGTCCACAAACTTCAGCATTTCACTTCCTCGTCGCTTTCATCTTCCCTTTTTCTGGATGTCAGCTTCTATCTGTAAAATGACACACAAAATGAGATGATAACATCACACATTACAAACAGCAAGTGGCAAAACACAATCAAATATGCTACTGAAACAATACAGTTAAGTGGAAATTGTTACGTATACCTTACCCATTTCACCTACCGTACAGGGGAAAGGAAGCATATGTAGTAATGACAGGAAACGTTCTCATATTTACCAGCGGACGAGCTGAAGGAAGGACAAAAATGTTCGTCTGAATTTATCGTTGGCCTTGGGAAAATGTAATTCCATCAGCTTTCCTCTTACCGCCTCTGATGGAATTAAATGTTCTCAATGCCTTCAGATCGAACTGAGACCTCATCTTCTCTCCAGCTTCATGTCCACCTTCACGTCCACAAACTTCAGCATTTCACTTCCTCGTCGCTTTCATCTTCCCTTTTTCTGGATGTCAGCTTCTATCTGTAAAATGACACACAAAATGAGATGATAACATCACACATTACAAACAGCAAGTGGCAAAACACAATCAAATATGCTACTGAAACAATACAGTTAAGTGGAAATTGTTACGTATACCTTACCCATTTCACCTACCGTACAGGGGAAAGGAAGCATATGTAGTAATGACAGGAAACGTTCTCATATTTACCAGCGGACGAGCTGAAGGAAGGACAAAAATGTTCGTCTGAATTTATCGTTGGCCTTGGGAAAATGTAATTCCATCAGCTTTCCTCTTACCGCCTCTGATGGAATTAAATGTTCTCAATGCCTTCAGATCGAACTGAGACCTCATTTTCTCTCCAGCTTCATGTCCACCTTCACGTCCACAAACTTCAGCATTTCACTTCCTCGTCGCTTTCATCTTCCCTTTTTCTGGATGTCAGCTTCTATCTGTAAAATGACACACAAAATGAGATGATAACATCACACATTACAAACAGCAAGTGGCAAAACACAATCAAATATGCTACTGAAACAATACAGTTAAGTGGAAATTGTTACGTATAACTTACCCATTTCACCTACCGTACAGGGGAAAGGAAGCATATGTAGTAATGACAGGAAACGTTCTCATATTTACCAGCGGACGAGCTGAAGGAAGGACAAAAATGTTCGTCTGAATTTATCGTTGGCCTTGGGAAAATGTAATTCCATCAGCTTTCCTCTTACCGCCTCTGATGGAATTAAATGTTCTCAATGCCTTCAGATCGAACTGAGACCTCATCTTCTCTCCAGCTTCATGTCCACCTTCACGTCCACAAACTTCAGCATTTCACTTCCTCGTCGCTTTCATCTTCCCTTTTTCTGGATGTCAGCTTCTATCTGTAAAATGACACACAAAATGAGATGATAACATCACACATTACAAACAGCAAGTGGCAAAACACAATCAAATATGCTACTGAAACAATACAGTTAAGTGGAAATTGTTACGTATACCTTACCCATTTCACCTACCGTACAGGGGAAAGGAAGCATATGTAGTAATGACAGGAAACGTTCTCATATTTACCAGCGGACGAGCTGAAGGAAGGACAAAAATGTTCGTCTGAATTTATCGTTGGCCTTGGGAAAATGTAATTCCATCAGCTTTCCTCTTACCGCCTCTGATGGAATTAAATGTTCTCAATGCCTTCAGATCGAACTGAGACCTCATCTTCTCTCCAGCTTCATGTCCACCTTCACGTCCACAAACTTCAGCATTTCACTTCCTCGTCGCTTTCATCTTCCCTTTTTCTGGATGTCAGCTTCTATCTGTAAAATGACACACAAAATGAGATGATAACATCACACATTACAAACAGCAAGTGGCAAAACACAATCAAATATGCTACTGAAACAATACAGTTAAGTGGAAATTGTTACGTATACCTTACCCATTTCACCTACCGTACAGGGGAAAGGAAGCATATGTAGTAATGACAGGAAACGTTCTCATATTTACCAGCGGACGAGCTGAAGGAAGGACAAAAATGTTCGTCTGAATTTATCGTTGGCCTTGGGAAAATGTAATTCCATCAGCTTTCCTCTTACCGCCTCTGATGGAATTAAATGTTCTCAATGCCTTCAGATCGAGCTGAGACCTCATCTTCTCTCCAGCTTCATGTCCACCTTCACGTCCACAAACTTCAGCATTTCACTTCCTCGTCGCTTTCATCTTCCCTTTTTCTGGATGTCAGCTTATATCTGTAAAATGACACACAAAATGAGATGATAACATCACACATTACAAACAGCAAGTGGCAAAACACAATCAAATATGCTACTGAAACAATACAGTTAAGTGGAAATTGTTACGTATACCTTACCCATTTCACCTACCGTACAGGGGAAAGGAAGCATATGTAGTAATGACAGGAAACGTTCTCATATTTACCAGCGGACGAGCTGAAGGAAGGACAAAAATGTTCGTCTGAATTTATCGTTGGCCTTGGGAAAATGTAATTCCATCAGCTTTCCTCTTACCGCCTCTGATGGAATTAAATGTTCTCAATGCCTTCAGATCGAACTGAGACCTCATCTTCTCTCCAGCTTCATGTCCACCTTCACGTCCACAAACTTCAGCATTTCACTTCCTCGTCGCTTTCATCTTCCCTTTTTCTGGATGTCAGCTTCTATCTGTAAAATGACACACAAAATGAGATGATAACATCACACATTACAAACAGCAAGTGGCAAAACACAATCAAATATGCTACTGAAACAATACAGTTAAGTGGAAATTGTTACGTATACCTTACCCATTTCACCTACCGTACAGGGGAAAGGAAGCATATGTAGTAATGACAGGAAACGTTCTCATATTTACCAGCGGACGAGCTGAAGGAAGGACAAAAATGTTCGTCTGAATTTATCGTTGGCCTTGGGAAAATGTAATTCCATCAGCTTTCCTCTTACCGCCTCTGATGGAATTAAATGTTCTCAATGCCTTCAGATCGAACTGAGACCTCATCTTCTCTCCAGCTTCATGTCCACCTTCACGTCCACAAACTTCAGCATTTCACTTCCTCGTCGCTTTCATCTTCCCTTTTTCTGGATGTCAGCTTCTATCTGTAAAATGACACACAAAATGAGATGATAACATCACACATTACAAACAGCAAGTGGCAAAACACAATCAAATAATATGCTACTGAAACAATACAGTTAAGTGGAAATTGTTACGTATACCTTACCCATTTCACCTACCGTACAGGGGAAAGGAAGCATATGTAGTAATGACAGGAAACGTTCTCATATTTACCAGCGGACGAGCTAAAGGAAGGACAAAAATGTTCGTCTGAATTTATCGTTGGCCTTGGGAAAATGTAATTCCATCAGCTTTCCTCTTACCGCCTCTGATGGAATTAAATGTTCTCAATGCCTTCAGATCGAACTGAGACCTCATCTTCTCTCCAGCTTCATGTCCACCTTCACGTCCACAAACTTCAGCATTTCACTTCCTCGTCGCTTTCATCTTCCCTTTTTCTGGATGTCAGCTTCTATCTGTAAAATGACACACAAAATGAGATGATAACATCACACATTACAAACAGCAAGTGGCAAAACACAATCAAATATGCTACTGAAACAATACAGTTAAGTGGAAATTGTTACGTATACCTTACCCATTTCACCTACCGTACAGGGGAAAGGAAGCATATGTAGTAATGACAGGAAACGTTCTCATATTTACCAGCGGACGAGCTGAAGGAAGGACAAAAATGTTCGTCTGAATTTATCGTTGGCCTTGGGAAAATGTAATTCCATCAGCTTTCCTCTTACCGCCTCTGATGGAATTAAATGTTCTCAATGCCTTCAGATCGAACTGAGACCTCATCTTCTCTCCAGCTTCATGTCCACCTTCACGTCCACAAACTTCAGCATTTCACTTCCTCGTCGCTTTCATCTTCCCTTTTTCTGGATGTCAGCTTCCATCTGTAAAATGACACACAAAATGAGATGATAACATCACACATTACAAACAGCAAGTGGCAAAACACAATCAAATATGCTACTGAAACAATACAGTTAAGTGGAAATTGTTACGTATACCTTACCCATTTCACCTACCGTACAGGGGAAAGGAAGCATATGTAGTAATGACAGGAAACGTTCTCATATTTACCAGCGGACGAGCTGAAGGAAGGACAAAAATGTTCGTCTGAATTTATCGTTGGCCTTGGGAAAATGTAATTCCATCAGCTTTCCTTTTACCGCCTCTGATGGAATTAAATGTTCTCAATGCCTTCAGATCGAACTGAGACCTCATCTTCTCTCCAGCTTCATGTCCACCTTCACGTCCACAAACTTCAGCATTTCACTTCCTCGTCGCTTTCATCTTCCCTTTTTCTGGATGTCAGCTTCTATCTGTAAAATGACACACAAAATGAGATGATAACATCACACATTACAAACAGCAAGTGGCAAAACACAATCAAATATGCTACTGAAACAATACAGTTAAGTGGAAATTGTTACGTATACCTTACCCATTTCACCTACCGTACAGGGGAAAGGAAGCATATGTAGTAATGACAGGAAACGTTCTCATATTTACCAGCGGACGAGCTGAAGGAAGGACAAAAATGTTCGTCTGAATTTATCGTTGGCCTTGGGAAAATGTAATTCCATCAGCTTTCCTCTTACCGCCTCTGATGGAATTAAATGTTCTCAATGCCTTCAGATCGAACTGAGACCTCATCTTCTCTCCAGCTTCATGTCCACCTTCACGTCCACAAACTTCAGCATTTCACTTCCTCGTCGCTTTCATCTTCCCTTTTTCTGGATGTCAGCTTCTATCTGTAAAATCACACACAAAATGAGATGATAACATCACACATTACAAACAGCAAGTGGCAAAACACAATCAAATATGCTACTGAAACAATACAGTTAAGTGGAAATTGTTACGTATACCTTACCCATTTCACCTACCGTACAGGGGAAAGGAAGCATATGTAGTAATGACAGGAAACGTTCTCATATTTACCAGCGGACGAGCTGAAGGAAGGACAAAAAATTTCGTCTGAATTTATCGTTGGCCTTGGGAAAATGTAATTCCATCAGCTTTCCTCTTACCGCCTCTGATGGAATTAAATGTTCTCAATGCCTTCAGATCGAACTGAGACCTCATCTTCTCTCCAGCTTCATGTCCACCTTCACGTCCACAAACTTCAGCATTTCACTTCCTCGTCGCTTTCATCTTCCCTTTTTCTGGATGTCAGCTTCTATCTGTAAAATGACACACAAAATGAGATGATAACATCACACATTACAAACAGCAAGTGGCAAAACACAATCAAATATGCTACTGAAACAATACAGTTAAGTGGAAATTGTTACGTATACCTTACCCATTTCACCTACCGTACAGGGGAAAGGAAGCATATGTAGTAATGACAGGAAACGTTCTCATATTTACCAGCGGACGAGCTGAAGGAAGGACAAAAATGTTCGTCTGAATTTATCGTTGGCCTTGGGAAAATGTAATTCCATCAGCTTTCCTCTTACCGCCTCTGATGGAATTAAATGTTCTCAATGCCTTCAGATCGAACTGAGACCTCATCTTCTCTCCAGCTTCATGTCCACCTTCACGTCCACAAACTTCAGCATTTCACTTCCTCGTCGCTTTCATCTTCCCTTTTTCTGGATGTCAGCTTCTATCTGTAAAATGACACACAAAATGAGATGATAACATCACACATTACAAACAGCAAGTGGCAAAACACAATCAAATATGCTACTGAAACAATACAGTTAAGTGGAAATTGTTACGTATACCTTACCCATTTCACCTACCGTACAGGGGAAAGGAAGCATATGTAGTAATGACAGGAAACGTTCTCATATTTACCAGCGGACGAGCTGAAGGAAGGACAAAAATGTTCGTCTGAATTTATCGTTGGCCTTGGGAAAATGTAATTCCATCAGCTTTCCTCTTACCGCCTCTGATGGAATTAAATGTTCTCAATGCCTTCAGATCGAACTGAGACCTCATCTTCTCTCCAGCTTCATGTCCACCTTCACGTCCACAAACTTCAGCATTTCACTTCCTCGTCGCTTTCATCTTCCCTTTTTCTGGATGTCAGCTTCTATCTGTAAAATGACACACAAAATGAGATGATAACATCACACATTACAAACAGCAAGTGGCAAAACACAATCAAATATGCTACTGAAACAATACAGTTAAGTGGAAATTGTTACGTATACCTTACCCATTTCACCTACCGTACAGGGGAAAGGAAGCATATGTAGTAATGACAGGAAACGTTCTCATATTTACCAGCGGACGAGCTGAAGGAAGGACAAAAATGTTCGTCTGAATTTATCGTTGGCCTTGGGAAAATGTAATTCCATCAGCTTTCCTCTTACCGCCTCTGATGGAATTAAATGTTCTCAATGCCTTCAGATCGAACTGAGACCTCATCTTCTCTCCAGCTTCATGTCCACCTTCACGTCCACAAACTTCAGCATTTCACTTCCTCGTCGCTTTCATCTTCCCTTTTTCTGGATGTCAGCTTCTATCTGTAAAATGACACACAAAATGAGATGATAACATCACACATTACAAACAGCAAGTGGCAAAACACAATCAAATATGCTACTGAAACAATACAGTTAAGTGGAAATTGTTACGTATACCTTACCCATTTCACCTACCGTACAGGGGAAAGGAAGCATATGTAGTAATGACAGGAAACGTTCTCATATTTACCAGCGGACGAGCTGAAGGAAGGACAAAAATGTTCGTCTGAATTTATCGTTGGCCTTGGGAAAATGTAATTCCATCAGCTTTCCTCTTACCGCCTCTGATGGAATTAAATGTTCTCAATGCCTTCAGATCGAACTGAGACCTCATCTTCTCTCCAGCTTCATGTCCACCTTCACGTCCACAAACTTCAGCATTTCACTTCCTCGTCGCTTTCATCTTCCCTTTTTCTGGATGTCAGCTTCTATCTGTAAAATGACACACAAAATGAGATGATAACATCACACATTACAAACAGCAAGTGGCAAAACACAATCAAATATGCTACTGAAACAATACAGTTAAGTGGAAATTGTTACGTATACCTTACCCATTTCACCTACCGTACAGGGGAAAGGAAGCATATGTAGTAATGACAGGAAACGTTCTCATATTTACCAGCGGACGAGCTGAAGGAAGGACAAAAATGTTCGTCTGAATTTATCGTTGGCCTTGGGAAAATGTAATTCCATCAGCTTTCCTCTTACCGCCTCTGATGGAATTAAATGTTCTCAATGCCTTCAGATCGAACTGAGACCTCATCTTCTCTCCAGCTTCATGTCCACAAACTTCAGCATTTCACTTCCTCGTCGCTTTCATCTTCCCTTTTTCTGGATGTCAGCTTCTATCTGTAAAATGACACACAAAATGAGATGATAACATCACACATTACAAACAGCAAGTGGCAAAACACAATCAAATATGCTACTGAAACAATACAGTTAAGTGGAAATTGTTACGTATACCTTACCCATTTCACCTACCGTACAGGGGAAAGGAAGCATATGTAGTAATGACAGGAAACGTTCTCATATTTACCAGCGGACGAGCTGAAGGAAGGACAAAAATGTTCGTCTGAATTTATCGTTGGCCTTGGGAAAATGTAATTCCATCAGCTTTCCTTTTACCGCCTCTGATGGAATTAAATGTTCTCAATGCCTTCAGATCGAACTGAGACCTCATCTTCTCTCCAGCTTCATGTCCACCTTCACGTCCACAAACTTCAGCATTTCACTTCCTCGTCGCTTTCATCTTCCCTTTTTCTGGATGTCAGCTTCTATCTGTAAAATGACACACAAAATGAGATGATAACATCACACATTACAAACAGCAAGTGGCAAAACACAATCAAATATGCTACTGAAACAATACAGTTAAGTGGAAATTGTTACGTATACCTTACCCATTTCACCTACCGTACAGGGGAAAGGAAGCATATGTAGTAATGACAGGAAACGTTCTCATATTTACCAGCGGACGAGCTGAAGGAAGGACAAAAATGTTCGTCTGAATTTATCGTTGGCCTTGGGAAAATGTAATTCCATCAGCTTTCCTCTTACCGCCTCTGATGGAATTAAATGTTTGAGCCTTCAGATCGAACTGAGACCTCATCTTCTCTCCAGCTTCATGTCCACCTTCACGTCCACAAACTTCAGCATTTCACTTCCTCGTCGCTTTCATCTTCCCTTTTTCTGGATGTCAGCTTCTATCTGTAAAATGACACACAAAATGAGATGATTATAACATCACACATTACAAACAGCAAGTGGCAAAACACAATCAAATATGCTACTGAAACAATACAGTTAAGTGGAAATTGTTACGTATACCTTACCCATTTCACCTACCGTACAGGGGAAAGGAAGCATATGTAGTAATGACAGGAAACGTTCTCATATTTACCAGCGGACGAGCTGAAGGAAGGACAAAAATGTTCGTCTGAATTTATCGTTGGCCTTGGGAAAATGTAATTCCATCAGCTTTCCTCTTACCGCCTCTGATGGAATTAAATGTTCTCAATGCCTTCAGATCGAACTGAGACCTCATCTTCTCTCCAGCTTCATGTCCACCTTCACGTCCACAAACTTCAGCATTTCACTTCCTCGTCGCTTTCATCTTCCCTTTTTCTGGATGTCAGCTTCTATCTGTAAAATGACACACAAAATGAGATGATAACATCACACATTACAAACAGCAAGTGGCAAAACACAATCAAATATGCTAGTGAAACAATACAGTTAAGTGGAAATTGTTACGTATACCTTACCCATTTCACCTACCGTACAGGGGAAAGGAAGCATATGTAGTAATGACAGGAAACGTTCTCATATTTACCAGCGGACGAGCTGAAGGAAGGACAAAAATGTTCGTCTGAATTTATCGTTGGCCTTGGGAAAATGTAATTCCATCAGCTTTCCTCTTACCGCCTCTGATGGAATTAAATGTTCTCAATGCCTTCAGATCAAACTGAGACCTCATCTTCTCTCCAGCTTCATGTCCACCTTCACGTCCACAAACTTCAGCATTTCACTTCCTCGTCGCTTTCATCTTCCCTTTTTCTGGATGTCAGCTTCTATCTGTAAAATGACACACAAAATGAGATGATAACATCACACATTACAAACAGCAAGTGGCAAAACACAATCAAATATGCTACTGAAACAATACAGTTAAGTGGAAATTGTTACGTATACCTTACCCATTTCACCTACCGTACAGGGGAAAGGAAGCATATGTAGTAATGACAGGAAACGTTCTCATATTTACCAGCGGACGAGCTGAAGGAAGGACAAAAATGTTCGTCTGAATTTATCGTTGGCCTTGGGAAAATGTAATTCCATCAGCTTTCCTCTTACCGCCTCTGATGGAATTAAATGTTCTCAATGCCTTCAGATCGAACTGAGACCTCATCTTCTCTCCAGCTTCATGTCCACCTTCACGTCCACAAACTTCAGCATTTCACTTCCTCGTCGCTTTCATCTTCCCTTTTTCTGGATGTCAGCTTCTATCTGTAAAATGACACACAAAATGAGATGATAACATCACACATTACAAACAGCAAGTGGCAAAACACAATCAAATATGCTACTGAAACAATACAGTTAAGTGGAAATTGTTACGTATACCTTACCCATTTCACCTACCGTACAGGGGAAAGGAAGCATATGTAGTAATGACAGGAAACGTTCTCATATTTACCAGCGGACGAGCTGAAGGAAGGACAAAAATGTTCGTCTGAATTTATCGTTGGCCTTGGGAAAATGTAATTCCATCAGCTTTCCTCTTACCGCCTCTGATGGAATTAAATGTTCTCAATGCCTTCAGATCGAACTGAGACCTCATCTTCTCTCCAGCTTCATGTCCACCTTCATGTCCACAAACTTCAGCATTTCACTTCCTCGTCGCTTTCATCTTCCCTTTTTCTGGATGTCAGCTTCTATCTGTAAAATGACACACAAAATGAGATGATAACATCACACATTACAAACAGCAAGTGGCAAAACACAATCAAATATGCTACTGAAACAATACAGTTAAGTGGAAATTGTTACGTATACCTTACCCATTTCACCTACCGTACAGGGGAAAGGAAGCATATGTAGTAATGACAGGAAACGTTCTCATATTTACCAGCGGACGAGCTGAAGGAAGGACAAAAATGTTCGTCTGAATTTATCGTTGGCCTTGGGAAAATGTAATTCCATCAGCTTTCCTCTTACCGCCTCTGATGGAATTAAATGTTCTCAATGCCTTCAGATCGAACTGAGACCTCATCTTCTCTCCAGCTACATGTCCACCTTCACGTCCACAAACTTCAGCATTTCACTTCCTCGTCGCTTTCATCTTCCCTTTTTCTGGATGTCAGCTTCTATCTGTAAAATGACACACAAAATGAGATGATTATAACATCACACATTACAAACAGCAAGTGGCAAAACACAATCAAATATGCTACTGAAACAATACAGTTAAGTGGAAATTGTTACGTATACCTTACCCATTTCACCTACCGTACAGGGGAAAGGAAGCATATGTAGTAATGACAGGAAACGTTCTCATATTTACCAGCGGACGAGCTGAAGGAAGGACAAAAATGTTCGTCTGAATTTATCGTTGGCCTTGGGAAAATGTAATTCCATCAGCTTTCCTCTTACCGCCTCTGATGGAATTAAATGTTCTCAATGCCTTCAGATCGAACTGAGACCTCATCTTCTCTCCAGCTTCATGTCCACCTTCACGTCCACAAACTTCAGCATTTCACTTCCTCGTCGCTTTCATCTTCCCTTTTTCTGGATGTCAGCTTCTATCTGTAAAATGACACACAAAATGAGATGATAACATCACACATTACAAACAGCAAGTGGCAAAACACAATCAAATATGCTACTGAAACAATACAGTTAAGTGGAAATTGTTACGTATACCTTACCCATTTCACCTACCGTACAGGGGAAAGGAAGCATATGTAGTAATGACAGGAAACGTTCTCATATTTACCAGCGGACGAGCTGAAGGAAGGACAAAAATGTTCGTCTGAATTTATCGTTGGCCTTGGGAAAATGTAATTCCATCAGCTTTCCTCTTACCGCCTCTGATGGAATTAAATGTTCTCAATGCCTTCAGATCGAACTGAGACCTCATCTTCTCTCCAGCTTCATGTCCACCTTCACGTCCACAAACTTCAGCATTTCACTTCCTCGTCGCTTTCATCTTCCCTTTTTCTGGATGTCAGCTTCTATCTGTAAAATGACACACAAAATGAGATGATAACATCACACATTACAAACAGCAAGTGGCAAAACACAATCAAATATGCTACTGAAACAATACAGTTAAGTGGAAATTGTTACGTATACCTTACCCATTTCACCTACCGTACAGGGGAAAGGAAGCATATGTAGTAATGACAGGAAACGTCCTCATATTTACCAGCGGACGAGCTGAAGGAAGGACAAAAATGTTCGTCTGAATTTATCGTTGGCCTTGGGAAAATGTAATTCCATCAGCTTTCCTCTTACCGCCTCTGATGGAATTAAATGTTCTCAATGCCTTCAGATCGAACTGAGACCTCATCTTCTCTCCAGCTTCATGTCCACCTTCACGTCCACAAACTTCAGCATTTCACTTCCTCGTCGCTTTCATCTTCCCTTTTTCTGGATGTCAGCTTCTATCTGTAAAATGACACACAAAATGAGATGATTATAACATCACACATTACAAACAGCAAGTGGCAAAACACAATCAAATATGCTACTGAAACAATACAGTTAAGTGGAAATTGTTACGTATACCTTACCCATTTCACCTACCGTACAGGGGAAAGGAAGCATATGTAGTAATGACAGGAAACTTTCTCATATTTACCAGCGGACGAGCTGAAGGAAGGACAAAAATGTTCGTCTGAATTTATCGTTGGCCTTGGGAAAATGTAATTCCATCAGCTTTCCTCTTACCGCCTCTGATGGAATTAAATGTTCTCAATGCCTTCAGATCGAACTGAGACCTCATCTTCTCTCCAGCTTCATGTCCACCTTCACGTCCACAAACTTCAGCATTTCACTTCCTCGTCGCTTTCATCTTCCCTTTTTCTGGATGTCAGCTTCTATCTGTAAAATGACACACAAAATGAGATGATAACATCACACATTACAAACAGCAAGTGGCAAAACACAATCAAATATGCTACTGAAACAATACAGTTAAGTGGAAATTGTTACGTATACCTTACCCATTTCACCTACCGTACAGGGGAAAGGAAGCATATGTAGTAATGACAGGAAACGTTCTCATATTTACCAGCGGACGAGCTGAAGGAAGGACAAAAATGTTCGTCTGAATTTATCGTTGGCCTTGGGAAAATGTAATTCCATCAGCTTTCCTCTTACCGCCTCTGATGGAATTAAATGTTCTCAATGCCTTCAGATCGAACTGAGACCTCATCTTCTCTCCAGCTTCATGTCCACCTTCACGTCCACAAACTTCAGCATTTCACTTCCTCGTCGCTTTCATCTTCCCTTTTTCTGGATGTCAGCTTCTATCTGTAAAATGACACACAAAATGAGATGATAACATCACACATTACAAACAGCAAGTGGCAAAACACAATCAAATATGCTACTGAAACAATACAGTTAAGTGGAAATTGTTACGTATACCTTACCCATTTCACCTACCGTACAGGGGAAAGGAAGCATATGTAGTAATGACAGGAAACGTTCTCATATTTACCAGCGGACGAGCTGAAGGAAGGACAAAAATGTTCGTCTGAATTTATCGTTGGCCTTGGGAAAATGTAATTCCATCAGCTTTCCTCTTACCGCCTCTGATGGAATTAAATGTTCTCAATGCCTTCAGATCTAACTGAGACCTCATCTTCTCTCCAGCTTCATGTCCACCTTCACGTCCACAAACTTCAGCATTTCACTTCCTCGTCGCTTTCATCTTCCCTTTTTCTGGATGTCAGCTTCTATCTGTAAAATGACACACAAAATGAGATGATAACATCACACATTACAAACAGCAAGTGGCAAAACACAATCAAATATGCTACTGAAACAATACAGTTAAGTGGAAATTGTTACGTATACCTTACCCATTTCACCTACCGTACAGGGGAAAGGAAGCATATGTAGTAATGACAGGAAACGTTCTCATATTTACCAGCGGACGAGCTGAAGGAAGGACAAAAATGTTCGTCTGAATTTATCGTTGGCCTTGGGAAAATGTAATTCCATCAGCTTTCCTCTTACCGCCTCTGATGGAATTAAATGTTCTCAATGCCTTCAGATCGAACTGAGACCTCATCTTCTCTCCAGCTTCATGTCCACCTTCACGTCCACAAACTTCAGCATTTCACTTCCTCGTCGCTTTCATCTTCCCTTTTTCTGGATGTCAGCTTCTATCTGTAAAATGACACACAAAATGAGATGATAACATCACACATTACAAACAGCAAGTGGCAAAACACAATCAAATATGCTACTGAAACAATACAGTTAAGTGGAAATTGTTACGTATACCTTACCCATTTCACCTACCGTACAGGGGAAAGGAAGCATATGTAGTAATGACAGGAAACATTCTCATATTTACCAGCGGACGAGCTGAAGGAAGGACAAAAATGTTCGTCTGAATTTATCGTTGGCCTTGGGAAAATGTAATTCCATCAGCTTTCCTCTTACCGCCTCTGATGGAATTAAATGTTCTCAATGCCTTCAGATCGAACTGAGACCTCATCTTCTCTCCAGCTTCATGTCCACCTTCACGTCCACAAACTTCAGCATTTCACTTCCTCGTCGCTTTCATCTTCCCTTTTTCTGGATGTCAGCTTCTATCTGTAAAATGACACACAAAATGAGATGATAACATCACACATTACAAACAGCAAGTGGCAAAACACAATCAAATATGCTACTGAAACAATACAGTTAAGTGGAAATTGTTACGTATACCTTACCCATTTCACCTACCGTACAGGGGAAAGGAAGCATATGTAGTAATGACAGGAAACGTTCTCATATTACCAGCGGACGAGCTGAAGGAAGGACAAAAATGTTCGTCTGAATTTATCGTTGGCCTTGGGAAAATGTAATTCCATCAGCTTTCCTCTTACCGCCTCTGATGGAATTAAATGTTCTCAATGCCTTCAGATCGAACTGAGACCTCATCTTCTCTCCAGCTTCATGTCCACCTTCACGTCCACAAACTTCAGCATTTCACTTCCTCGTCGCTTTCATCTTCCCTTTTTCTGGATGTCAGCTTCTATCTGTAAAATGACACACAAAATTAGATGATTATAACATCACACATTACAAACAGCAAGTGGCAAAACACAATCAAATATGCTACTGAAACAATACAGTTAAGTGGAAATTGTTACGTATACCTTACCCATTTCACCTACCGTACAGGGGAAAGGAAGCATATGTAGTAATGACAGGAAACGTTCTCATATTTACCAGCGGACGAGCTGAAGGAAGGACAAAAATGTTCGTCTGAATTTATCGTTGGCCTTGGGAAAATGTAATTCCATCAGCTTTCCTCTTACCGCCTCTGATGGAATTAAATGTTCTCAATGCCTTCAGATCGAACTGAGACCTCATCTTCTCTCCAGCTTCATGTCCACCTTCACGTCCACAAACTTCAGCATTTCACTTCCTCGTCGCTTTCATCTTCCCTTTTTCTGGATGTCAGCTTCTATCTGTAAAATGACACACAAAATGAGATGATTATAACATCACACATTACAAACAGCAAGTGGCAAAACACAATCAAATATGCTACTGAAACAATACAGTTAAGTGGAAATTGTTACGTATACCTTACCCATTTCACCTACCGTACAGGGGAAAGGAAGCATATGTAGTAATGACAGGAAACTTTCTCATATTTACCAGCGGACGAGCTGAAGGAAGGACAAAAATGTTCGTCTGAATTTATCGTTGGCCTTGGGAAAATGTAATTCCATCAGCTTTCCTCTTACCGCCTCTGATGGAATTAAATGTTCTCAATGCCTTCAGATCGAACTGAGACCTCATCTTCTCTCCAGCTTCATGTCCACCTTCACGTCCACAAACTTCAGCATTTCACTTCCTCGTCGCTTTCATCTTCCCTTTTTCTGGATGTCAGCTTCTATCTGTAAAATGACACACAAAATGAGATGATAACATCACACATTACAAACAGCAAGTGGCAAAACACAATCAAATATGCTACTGAAACAATACAGTTAAGTGGAAATTGTTACGTATACCTTACCCATTTCACCTACCGTACAGGGGAAAGGAAGCATATGTAGTAATGACAGGAAACGTTCTCATATTTACCAGCGGACGAGCTGAAGGAAGGACAAAAATGTTCGTCTGAATTTATCGTTGGCCTTGGGAAAATGTAATTCCATCAGCTTTCCTCTTACCGCCTCTGATGGAATTAAATGTTCTCAATGCCTTCAGATCGAACTGAGACCTCATCTTCTCTCCAGCTTCATGTCCACCTTCACGTCCACAAACTTCAGCATTTCACTTCCTCGTCGCTTTCATCTTCCCTTTTTCTGGATGTCAGCTTCTATCTGTAAAATGACACACAAAATGAGATGATAACATCACACATTACAAACAGCAAGTGGCAAAACACAATCAAATATGCTACTGAAACAATACAGTTAAGTGGAAATTGTTACGTATACCTTACCCATTTCACCTACCGTACAGGGGAAAGGAAGCATATGTAGTAATGACAGGAAACGTTCTCATATTTACCAGCGGACGAGCTGAAGGAAGGACAAAAATGTTCGTCTGAATTTATCGTTGGCCTTGGGAAAATGTAATTCCATCAGCTTTCCTCTTACCGCCTCTGATGGAATTAAATGTTCTCAATGCCTTCAGATCGAACTGAGACCTCATCTTCTCTCCAGCTTCATGTCCACCTTCACGTCCACAAACTTCAGCATTTCACTTCCTCGTCGCTTTCATCTTCCCTTTTTCTGGATGTCAGCTTCTATCTGTAAAATGACACACAAAATGAGATGATAACATCACACATTACAAACAGCAAGTGGCAAAACACAATCAAATATGCTACTGAAACAATACAGTTAAGTGGAAATTGTTACGTATACCTTACCCATTTCACCTACCGTACAGGGGAAAGGAAGCATATGTAGTAATGACAGGAAACGTTCTCATATTTACCAGCGGACGAGCTGAAGGAAGGACAAAAATGTTCGTCTGAATTTATCGTTGGCCTTGGGAAAATGTAATTCCATCAGCTTTCCTCTTACCGCCTCTGATGGAATTAAATGTTCTCAATGCCTTCAGATCGAACTGAGACCTCATCTTCTCTCCAGCTACATGTCCACCTTCACGTCCACAAACTTCAGCATTTCACTTCCTCGTCGCTTTCATCTTCCCTTTTTCTGGATGTCAGCTTCTATCTGTAAAATGACACACAAAATGAGATGATTATAACATCACACATTACAAACAGCAAGTGGCAAAACACAATCAAATATGCTACTGAAACAATACAGTTAAGTGGAAATTGTTACGTATACCTTACCCATTTCACCTACTGTACAGGGGAAAGGAAGCATATGTAGTAATGACAGGAAACGTTCTCATATTTACCAGCGGACGAGCTGAAGGAAGGACAAAAATGTTCGTCTGAATTTATCGTTGGCCTTGGGAAAATGTAATTCCATCAGCTTTCCTCTTACCGCCTCTGATGGAATTAAATGTTCTCAATGCCTTCAGATCGAACTGAGACCTCATCTTCTCTCCAGCTTCATGTCCACCTTCACGTCCACAAACTTCAGCATTTCACTTCCTCGTCGCTTTCATCTTCCCTTTTTCTGGATGTCAGCTTCTATCTGTAAAATGACACACAAAATGAGATGATAACATCACACATTACAAACAGCAAGTGGCAAAACACAATCAAATATGCTACTGAAACAATACAGTTAAGTGGAAATTGTTACGTATACCTTACCCATTTCACCTACCGTACAGGGGAAAGGAAGCATATGTAGTAATGACAGGAAACGTTCTCATATTTACCAGCGGACGAGCTGAAGGAAGGACAAAAATGTTCGTCTGAATTTATCGTTGGCCTTGGGAAAATGTAATTCCATCAGCTTTCCTCTTACCGCCTCTGATGGAATTAAATGTTCTCAATGCCTTCAGATCGAACTGAGACCTCATCTTCTCTCCAGCTTCATGTCCACCTTCACGTCCACAAACTTCAGCATTTCACTTCCTCGTCGCTTTCATCTTCCCTTTTTCTGGATGTCAGCTTCTATCTGTAAAATGACACACAAAATGAGATGATAACATCACACATTACAAACAGCAAGTGGCAAAACACAATCAAATATGCTACTGAAACAATACAGTTAAGTGGAAATTGTTACGTATACCTTACCCATTTCACCTACCGTACAGGGGAAAGGAAGCATATGTAGTAATGACAGGAAACGTTCTCATATTTACCAGCGGACGAGCTGAAGGAAGGACAAAAATGTTCGTCTGAATTTATCGTTGGCCTTGGGAAAATGTAATTCCATCAGCTTTCCTCTTACCGCCTCTGATGGAATTAAATGTTCTCAATGCCTTCAGATCGAACTGAGACCTCATCTTCTCTCCAGCTTCATGTCCACCTTCACGTCCACAAACTTCAGCATTTCACTTCCTCGTCGCTTTCATCTTCCCTTTTTCTGGATGTCAGCTTCTATCTGTAAAATGACACACAAAATGAGATGATTATAACATCACACATTACAAACAGCAAGTGGCAAAACACAATCAAATATGCTACTGAAACAATACAGTTAAGTGGAAATTGTTACGTATACCTTACCCATTTCACCTACCGTACAGGGGAAAGGAAGCATATGTAGTAATGACAGGAAACTTTCTCATATTTACCAGCGGACGAGCTGAAGGAAGGACAAAAATGTTCGTCTGAATTTATCGTTGGCCTTGGGAAAATGTAATTCCATCAGCTTTCCTCTTACCGCCTCTGATGGAATTAAATGTTCTCAATGCCTTCAGATCGAACTGAGACCTCATCTTCTCTCCAGCTTCATGTCCACCTTCACGTCCACAAACTTCAGCATTTCACTTCCTCGTCGCTTTCATCTTCCCTTTTTCTGGATGTCAGCTTCTATCTGTAAAATGACACACAAAATGAGATGATAACATCACACATTACAAACAGCAAGTGGCAAAACACAATCAAATATGCTACTGAAACAATACAGTTAAGTGGAAATTGTTACGTATACCTTACCCATTTCACCTACCGTACAGGGGAAAGGAAGCATATGTAGTAATGACAGGAAACGTTCTCATATTTACCAGCGGACGAGCTGAAGGAAGGACAAAAATGTTCGTCTGAATTTATCGTTGGCCTTGGGAAAATGTAATTCCATCAGCTTTCCTCTTACCGCCTCTGATGGAATTAAATGTTCTCAATGCCTTCAGATCGAACTGAGACCTCATCTTCTCTCCAGCTTCATGTCCACCTTCACGTCCACAAACTTCAGCATTTCACTTCCTCGTCGCTTTCATCTTCCCTTTTTCTGGATGTCAGCTTCTATCTGTAAAATGACACACAAAATGAGATGATAACATCACACATTACAAACAGCAAGTGGCAAAACACAATCAAATATGCTACTGAAACAATACAGTTAAGTGGAAATTGTTACGTATACCTTACCCATTTCACCTACCGTACAGGGGAAAGGAAGCATATGTAGTAATGACAGGAAACGTTCTCATATTTACCAGCGGACGAGCTGAAGGAAGGACAAAAATGTTCGTCTGAATTTATCGTTGGCCTTGGGAAAATGTAATTCCATCAGCTTTCCTCTTACCGCCTCTGATGGAATTAAATGTTCTCAATGCCTTCAGATCGAACTGAGACCTCATCTTCTCTCCAGCTTCATGTCCACCTTCACGTCCACAAACTTCAGCATTTCACTTCCTCGTCGCTTTCATCTTCCCTTTTTCTGGATGTCAGCTTCTATCTGTAAAATGACACACAAAATGAGATGATAACATCACACATTACAAACAGCAAGTGGCAAAACACAATCAAATATGCTACTGAAACAATACAGTTAAGTGGAAATTGTTACGTATACCTTACCCATTTCACCTACCGTACAGGGGAAAGGAAGCATATGTAGTAATGACAGGAAACGTTCTCATATTTACCAGCGGACGAGCTGAAGGAAGGACAAAAATGTTCGTCTGAATTTATCGTTGGCCTTGGGAAAATGTAATTCCATCAGCTTTCCTCTTACCGCCTCTGATGGAATTAAATGTTCTCAATGCCTTCAGATCGAACTGAGACCTCATCTTCTCTCCAGCTTCATGTCCACCTTCACGTCCACAAACTTCAGCATTTCACTTCCTCGTCGCTTTCATCTTCCCTTTTTCTGGATGTCAGCTTCTATCTGTAAAATGACACACAAAATGAGATGATAACATCACACATTACAAACAGCAAGTGGCAAAACACAATCAAATATGCTACTGAAACAATACAGTTAAGTGGAAATTGTTACGTATACCTTACCCATTTCACCTACCGTACAGGGGAAAGGAAGCATATGTAGTAATGACAGGAAACGTTCTCATATTTACCAGCGGACGAGCTGAAGGAAGGACAAAAATGTTCGTCTGAATTTATCGTTGGCCTTGGGAAAATGTAATTCCATCAGCTTTCCTCTTACCGCCTCTGATGGAATTAAATGTTCTCAATGCCTTCAGATCGAACTGAGACCTCATCTTCTCTCCAGCTTCATGTCCACCTTCACGTCCACAAACTTCAGCATTTCACTTCCTCGTCGCTTTCATCTTCCCTTTTTCTGGATGTCAGCTTCTATCTGTAAAATGACACACAAAATGAGATGATTATAACATCACACATTACAAACAGCAAGTGGCAAAACACAATCAAATATGCTACTGAAACAATACAGTTAAGTGGAAATTGTTACGTATACCTTACCCATTTCACCTACCGTACAGGGGAAAGGAAGCATATGTAGTAATGACAGGAAACTTTCTCATATTTACCAGCGGACGAGCTGAAGGAAGGACAAAAATGTTCGTCTGAATTTATCGTTGGCCTTGGGAAAATGTAATTCCATCAGCTTTCCTCTTACCGCCTCTGATGGAATTAAATGTTCTCAATGCCTTCAGATCGAACTGAGACCTCATCTTCTCTCCAGCTTCATGTCCACCTTCACGTCCACAAACTTCAGCATTTCACTTCCTCGTCGCTTTCATCTTCCCTTTTTCTGGATGTCAGCTTCTATCTGTAAAATGACACACAAAATGAGATGATAACATCACACATTACAAACAGCAAGTGGCAAAACACAATCAAATATGCTACTGAAACAATACAGTTAAGTGGAAATTGTTACGTATACCTTACCCATTTCACCTACCGTACAGGGGAAAGGAAGCATATGTAGTAATGACAGGAAACGTTCTCATATTTACCAGCGGACGAGCTGAAGGAAGGACAAAAATGTTCGTCTGAATTTATCGTTGGCCTTGGGAAAATGTAATTCCATCAGCTTTCCTCTTACCGCCTCTGATGGAATTAAATGTTCTCAATGCCTTCAGATCGAACTGAGACCTCATCTTCTCTCCAGCTTCATGTCCACCTTCACGTCCACAAACTTCAGCATTTCACTTCCTCGTCGCTTTCATCTTCCCTTTTTCTGGATGTCAGCTTCTATCTGTAAAATGACACACAAAATGAGATGATAACATCACACATTACAAACAGCAAGTGGCAAAACACAATCAAATATGCTACTGAAACAATACAGTTAAGTGGAAATTGTTACGTATACCTTACCCATTTCACCTACCGTACAGGGGAAAGGAAGCATATGTAGTAATGACAGGAAACGTTCTCATATTTACCAGCGGACGAGCTGAAGGAAGGACAAAAATGTTCGTCTGAATTTATCGTTGGCCTTGGGAAAATGTAATTCCATCAGCTTTCCTCTTACCGCCTCTGATGGAATTAAATGTTCTCAATGCCTTCAGATCGAACTGAGACCTCATCTTCTCTCCAGCTTCATGTCCACCTTCACGTCCACAAACTTCAGCATTTCACTTCCTCGTCGCTTTCATCTTCCCTTTTTCTGGATGTCAGCTTCTATCTGTAAAATGACACACAAAATGAGATGATAACATCACACATTACAAACAGCAAGTGGCAAAACACAATCAAATATGCTACTGAAACAATACAGTTAAGTGGAAATTGTTACGTATACCTTACCCATTTCACCTACCGTACAGGGGAAAGGAAGCATATGTAGTAATGACAGGAAACGTTCTCATATTTACCAGCGGACGAGCTGAAGGAAGGACAAAAATGTTCGTCTGAATTTATCGTTGGCCTTGGGAAAATGTAATTCCATCAGCTTTCCTCTTACCGCCTCTGATGGAATTAAATGTTCTCAATGCCTTCAGATCGAACTGAGACCTCATCTTCTCTCCAGCTTCATGTCCACCTTCACGTCCACAAACTTCAGCATTTCACTTCCTCGTCGCTTTCATCTTCCCTTTTTCTGGATGTCAGCTTCTATCTGTAAAATGACACACAAAATGAGATGATAACATCACACATTACAAACAGCAAGTGGCAAAACACAATCAAATATGCTACTGAAACAATACAGTTAAGTGGAAATTGTTACGTATACCTTACCCATTTCACCTACCGTACAGGGGAAAGGAAGCATATGTAGTAATGACAGGAAACGTTCTCATATTTACCAGCGGACGAGCTGAAGGAAGGACAAAAATGTTCGTCTGAATTTATCGTTGGCCTTGGGAAAATGTAATTCCATCAGCTTTCCTCTTACCGCCTCTGATGGAATTAAATGTTCTCAATGCCTTCAGATCGAACTGAGACCTCATCTTCTCTCCAGCTACATGTCCACCTTCACGTCCACAAACTTCAGCATTTCACTTCCTCGTCGCTTTCATCTTCCCTTTTTCTGGATGTCAGCTTCTATCTGTAAAATGACACACAAAATGAGATGATTATAACATCACACATTACAAACAGCAAGTGGCAAAACACAATCAAATATGCTACTGAAACAATACAGTTAAGTGGAAATTGTTACGTATACCTTACCCATTTCACCTACTGTACAGGGGAAAGGAAGCATATGTAGTAATGACAGGAAACGTTCTCATATTTACCAGCGGACGAGCTGAAGGAAGGACAAAAATGTTCGTCTGAATTTATCGTTGGCCTTGGGAAAATGTAATTCCATCAGCTTTCCTCTTACCGCCTCTGATGGAATTAAATGTTCTCAATGCCTTCAGATCGAACTGAGACCTCATCTTCTCTCCAGCTTCATGTCCACCTTCACGTCCACAAACTTCAGCATTTCACTTCCTCGTCGCTTTCATCTTCCCTTTTTCTGGATGTCAGCTTCTATCTGTAAAATGACACACAAAATGAGATGATAACATCACACATTACAAACAGCAAGTGGCAAAACACAATCAAATATGCTACTGAAACAATACAGTTAAGTGGAAATTGTTACGTATACCTTACCCATTTCACCTACCGTACAGGGGAAAGGAAGCATATGTAGTAATGACAGGAAACGTTCTCATATTTACCAGCGGACGAGCTGAAGGAAGGACAAAAATGTTCGTCTGAATTTATCGTTGGCCTTGGGAAAATGTAATTCCATCAGCTTTCCTCTTACCGCCTCTGATGGAATTAAATGTTCTCAATGCCTTCAGATCGAACTGAGACCTCATCTTCTCTCCAGCTTCATGTCCACCTTCACGTCCACAAACTTCAGCATTTCACTTCCTCGTCGCTTTCAACTTCCCTTTTTCTGGATGTCAGCTTCTATCTGTAAAATGACACACAAAATGAGATGATAACATCACACATTACAAACAGCAAGTGGCAAAACACAATCAAATATGCTACTGAAACAATACAGTTAAGTGGAAATTGTTACGTATACCTTACCCATTTCACCTACCGTACAGGGGAAAGGAAGCATATGTAGTAATGACAGGAAACGTTCTCATATTTACCAGCGGACGAGCTGAAGGAAGGACAAAAATGTTCGTCTGAATTTATCGTTGGCCTTGGGAAAATGTAATTCCATCAGCTTTCCTCTTACCGCCTCTGATGGAATTAAATGTTCTCAATGCCTTCAGATCGAACTGAGACCTCATCTTCTCTCCAGCTTCATGTCCACCTTCACGTCCACAAACTTCAGCATTTCACTTCCTCGTCGCTTTCATCTTCCCTTTTTCTGGATGTCAGCTTCTATCTGTAAAATGACACACAAAATGAGATGATTATAACATCACACATTACAAACAGCAAGTGGCAAAACACAATCAAATATGCTACTGAAACAATACAGTTAAGTGGAAATTGTTACGTATACCTTACCCATTTCACCTACCGTACAGGGGAAAGGAAGCATATGTAGTAATGACAGGAAACTTTCTCATATTTACCAGCGGACGAGCTGAAGGAAGGACAAAAATGTTCGTCTGAATTTATCGTTGGCCTTGGGAAAATGTAATTCCATCAGCTTTCCTCTTACCGCCTCTGATGGAATTAAATGTTCTCAATGCCTTCAGATCGAACTGAGACCTCATCTTCTCTCCAGCTTCATGTCCACCTTCACGTCCACAAACTTCAGCATTTCACTTCCTCGTCGCTTTCATCTTCCCTTTTTCTGGATGTCAGCTTCTATCTGTAAAATGACACACAAAATGAGATGATAACATCACACATTACAAACAGCAAGTGGCAAAACACAATCAAATATGCTACTGAAACAATACAGTTAAGTGGAAATTGTTACGTATACCTTACCCATTTCACCTACCGTACAGGGGAAAGGAAGCATATGTAGTAATGACAGGAAACGTTCTCATATTTACCAGCGGACGAGCTGAAGGAAGGACAAAAATGTTCGTCTGAATTTATCGTTGGCCTTGGGAAAATGTAATTCCATCAGCTTTCCTCTTACCGCCTCTGATGGAATTAAATGTTCTCAATGCCTTCAGATCGAACTGAGACCTCATCTTCTCTCCAGCTTCATGTCCACCTTCACGTCCACAAACTTCAGCATTTCACTTCCTCGTCGCTTTCATCTTCCCTTTTTCTGGATGTCAGCTTCTATCTGTAAAATGACACACAAAATGAGATGATAACATCACACATTACAAACAGCAAGTGGCAAAACACAATCAAATATGCTACTGAAACAATACAGTTAAGTGGAAATTGTTACGTATACCTTACCCATTTCACCTACCGTACAGGGGAAAGGAAGCATATGTAGTAATGACAGGAAACGTTCTCATATTTACCAGCGGACGAGCTGAAGGAAGGACAAAAATGTTCGTCTGAATTTATCGTTGGCCTTGGGAAAATGTAATTCCATCAGCTTTCCTCTTACCGCCTCTGATGGAATTAAATGTTCTCAATGCCTTCAGATCGAACTGAGACCTCATCTTCTCTCCAGCTTCATGTCCACCTTCACGTCCACAAACTTCAGCATTTCACTTCCTCGTCGCTTTCATCTTCCCTTTTTCTGGATGTCAGCTTCTATCTGTAAAATGACACACAAAATGAGATGATAACATCACACATTACAAACAGCAAGTGGCAAAACACAATCAAATATGCTACTGAAACAATACAGTTAAGTGGAAATTGTTACGTATACCTTACCCATTTCACCTACCGTACAGGGGAAAGGAAGCATATGTAGTAATGACAGGAAACGTTCTCATATTTACCAGCGGACGAGCTGAAGGAAGGACAAAAATGTTCGTCTGAATTTATCGTTGGCCTTGGGAAAATGTAATTCCATCAGCTTTCCTCTTACCGCCTCTGATGGAATTAAATGTTCTCAATGCCTTCAGATCGAACTGAGACCTCATCTTCTCTCCAGCTTCATGTCCACCTTCACGTCCACAAACTTCAGCATTTCACTTCCTCGTCGCTTTCATCTTCCCTTTTTCTGGATGTCAGCTTCTATCTGTAAAATGACACACAAAATGAGATGATAACATCACACATTACAAACAGCAAGTGGCAAAACACAATCAAATATGCTACTGAAACAATACAGTTAAGTGGAAATTGTTACGTATACCTTACCCATTTCACCTACCGTACAGGGGAAAGGAAGCATATGTAGTAATGACAGGAAACGTTCTCATATTTACCAGCGGACGAGCTGAAGGAAGGACAAAAATGTTCGTCTGAATTTATCGTTGGCCTTGGGAAAATGTAATTCCATCAGCTTTCCTCTTACCGCCTCTGATGGAATTAAATGTTCTCAATGCCTTCAGATCGAACTGAGACCTCATCTTCTCTCCAGCTACATGTCCACCTTCACGTCCACAAACTTCAGCATTTCACTTCCTCGTCGCTTTCATCTTCCCTTTTTCTGGATGTCAGCTTCTATCTGTAAAATGACACACAAAATGAGATGATTATAACATCACACATTACAAACAGCAAGTGGCAAAACACAATCAAATATGCTACTGAAACAATACAGTTAAGTGGAAATTGTTACGTATACCTTACCCATTTCACCTACTGTACAGGGGAAAGGAAGCATATGTAGTAATGACAGGAAACGTTCTCATATTTACCAGCGGACGAGCTGAAGGAAGGACAAAAATGTTCGTCTGAATTTATCGTTGGCCTTGGGAAAATGTAATTCCATCAGCTTTCCTCTTACCGCCTCTGATGGAATTAAATGTTCTCAATGCCTTCAGATCGAACTGAGACCTCATCTTCTCTCCAGCTTCATGTCCACCTTCACGTCCACAAACTTCAGCATTTCACTTCCTCGTCGCTTTCATCTTCCCTTTTTCTGGATGTCAGCTTCTATCTGTAAAATGACACACAAAATTAGATGATAACATCACACATTACAAACAGCAAGTGGCAAAACACAATCAAATATGCTACTGAAACAATACAGTTAAGTGGAAATTGTTACGTATACCTTACCCATTTCACCTACCGTACAGGGGAAAGGAAGCATATGTAGTAATGACAGGAAACGTTCTCATATTTACCAGCGGACGAGCTGAAGGAAGGACAAAAATGTTCGTCTGAATTTATCGTTGGCCTTGGGAAAATGTAATTCCATCAGCTTTCCTCTTACCGCCTCTGATGGAATTAAATGTTCTCAATGCCTTCAGATCGAACTGAGACCTCATCTTCTCTCCAGCTTCATGTCCACCTTCACGTCCACAAACTTCAGCATTTCACTTCCTCGTCGCTTTCATCTTCCCTTTTTCTGGATGTCAGCTTCTATCTGTAAAATGACACACAAAATGAGATGATAACATCACACATTACAAACAGCAAGTGGCAAAACACAATCAAATATGCTACTGAAACAATACAGTTAAGTGGAAATTGTTACGTATACCTTACCCATTTCACCTACCGTACAGGGGAAAGGAAGCATATGTAGTAATGACAGGAAACGTTCTCATATTTACCAGCGGACGAGCTGAAGGAAGGACAAAAATGTTCGTCTGAATTTATCGTTGGCCTTGGGAAAATGTAATTCCATCAGCTTTCCTCTTACCGCCTCTGATGGAATTAAATGTTCTCAATGCCTTCAGATCGAACTGAGACCTCATCTTCTCTCCAGCTTCATGTCCACCTTCACGTCCACAAACTTCAGCATTTCACTTCCTCGTCGCTTTCATCTTCCCTTTTTCTGGATGTCAGCTTCTATCTGTAAAATGACACACAAAATGAGATGATTATAACATCACACATTACAAACAGCAAGTGGCAAAACACAATCAAATATGCTACTGAAACAATACAGTTAAGTGGAAATTGTTACGTATACCTTACCCATTTCACCTACCGTACAGGGGAAAGGAAGCATATGTAGTAATGACAGGAAACTTTCTCATATTTACCAGCGGACGAGCTGAAGGAAGGACAAAAATGTTCGTCTGAATTTATCGTTGGCCTTGGGAAAATGTAATTCCATCAGCTTTCCTCTTACCGCCTCTGATGGAATTAAATGTTCTCAATGCCTTCAGATCGAACTGAGACCTCATCTTCTCTCCAGCTTCATGTCCACCTTCACGTCCACAAACTTCAGCATTTCACTTCCTCGTCGCTTTCATCTTCCCTTTTTCTGGATGTCAGCTTCTATCTGTAAAATGACACACAAAATGAGATGATAACATCACACATTACAAACAGCAAGTGGCAAAACACAATCAAATATGCTACTGAAACAATACAGTTAAGTGGAAATTGTTACGTATACCTTACCCATTTCACCTACCGTACAGGGGAAAGGAAGCATATGTAGTAATGACAGGAAACGTTCTCATATTTACCAGCGGACGAGCTGAAGGAAGGACAAAAATGTTCGTCTGAATTTATCGTTGGCCTTGGGAAAATGTAATTCCATCAGCTTTCCTCTTACCGCCTCTGATGGAATTAAATGTTCTCAATGCCTTCAGATCGAACTGAGACCTCATCTTCTCTCCAGCTTCATGTCCACCTTCACGTCCACAAACTTCAGCATTTCACTTCCTCGTCGCTTTCATCTTCCCTTTTTCTGGATGTCAGCTTCTATCTGTAAAATGACACACAAAATGAGATGATAACATCACACATTACAAACAGCAAGTGGCAAAACACAATCAAATATGCTACTGAAACAATACAGTTAAGTGGAAATTGTTACGTATACCTTACCCATTTCACCTACCGTACAGGGGAAAGGAAGCATATGTAGTAATGACAGGAAACGTTCTCATATTTACCAGCGGACGAGCTGAAGGAAGGACAAAAATGTTCGTCTGAATTTATCGTTGGCCTTGGGAAAATGTAATTCCATCAGCTTTCCTCTTACCGCCTCTGATGGAATTAAATGTTCTCAATGCCTTCAGATCGAACTGAGACCTCATCTTCTCTCCAGCTTCATGTCCACCTTCACGTCCACAAACTTCAGCATTTCACTTCCTCGTCGCTTTCATCTTCCCTTTTTCTGGATGTCAGCTTCTATCTGTAAAATGACACACAAAATGAGATGATAACATCACACATTACAAACAGCAAGTGGCAAAACACAATCAAATATGCTACTGAAACAATACAGTTAAGTGGAAATTGTTACGTATACCTTACCCATTTCACCTACCGTACAGGGGAAAGGAAGCATATGTAGTAATGACAGGAAACGTTCTCATATTTACCAGCGGACGAGCTGAAGGAAGGACAAAAATGTTCGTCTGAATTTATCGTTGGCCTTGGGAAAATGTAATTCCATCAGCTTTCCTCTTACCGCCTCTGATGGAATTAAATGTTCTCAATGCCTTCAGATCGAACTGAGACCTCATCTTCTCTCCAGCTTCATGTCCACCTTCACGTCCACAAACTTCAGCATTTCACTTCCTCGTCGCTTTCATCTTCCCTTTTTCTGGATGTCAGCTTCTATCTGTAAAATGACACACAAAATGAGATGATAACATCACACATTACAAACAGCAAGTGGCAAAACACAATCAAATATGCTACTGAAACAATACAGTTAAGTGGAAATTGTTACGTATACCTTACCCATTTCACCTACCGTACAGGGGAAAGGAAGCATATGTAGTAATGACAGGAAACGTTCTCATATTTACCAGCGGACGAGCTGAAGGAAGGACAAAAATGTTCGTCTGAATTTATCGTTGGCCTTGGGAAAATGTAATTCCATCAGCTTTCCTCTTACCGCCTCTGATGGAATTAAATGTTCTCAATGCCTTCAGATCGAACTGAGACCTCATCTTCTCTCCAGCTACATGTCCACCTTCACGTCCACAAACTTCAGCATTTCACTTCCTCGTCGCTTTCATCTTCCCTTTTTCTGGATGTCAGCTTCTATCTGTAAAATGACACACAAAATGAGATGATTATAACATCACACATTACAAACAGCAAGTGGCAAAACACAATCAAATATGCTACTGAAACAATACAGTTAAGTGGAAATTGTTACGTATACCTTACCCATTTCACCTACCGTACAGGGGAAAGGAAGCATATGTAGTAATGACAGGAAACGTTCTCATATTTACCAGCGGACGAGCTGAAGGAAGGACAAAAATGTTCGTCTGAATTTATCGTTGGCCTTGGGAAAATGTAATTCCATCAGCTTTCCTCTTACCGCCTCTGATGGAATTAAATGTTCTCAATGCCTTCAGATCGAACTGAGACCTCATCTTCTCTCCAGCTTCATGTCCACCTTCACGTCCACAAACTTCAGCATTTCACTTCCTCGTCGCTTTCATCTTCCCTTTTTCTGGATGTCAGCTTCTATCTGTAAAATGACACACAAAATGAGATGATAACATCACACATTACAAACAGCAAGTGGCAAAACACAATCAAATATGCTACTGAAACAATACAGTTAAGTGGAAATTGTTACGTATACCTTACCCATTTCACCTACCGTACAGGGGAAAGGAAGCATATGTAGTAATGACAGGAAACGTTCTCATATTTACCAGCGGACGAGCTGAAGGAAGGACAAAAATGTTCGTCTGAATTTATCGTTGGCCTTGGGAAAATGTAATTCCATCAGCTTTCCTCTTACCGCCTCTGATGGAATTAAATGTTCTCAATGCCTTCAGATCGAACTGAGACCTCATCTTCTCTCCAGCTTCATGTCCACCTTCACGTCCACAAACTTCAGCATTTCACTTCCTCGTCGCTTTCATCTTCCCTTTTTCTGGATGTCAGCTTCTATCTGTAAAATGACACACAAAATGAGATGATAACATCACACATTACAAACAGCAAGTGGCAAAACACAATCAAATATGCTACTGAAACAATACAGTTAAGTGGAAATTGTTACGTATACCTTACCCATTTCACCTACCGTACAGGGGAAAGGAAGCATATGTAGTAATGACAGGAAACGTTCTCATATTTACCAGCGGACGAGCTGAAGGAAGGACAAAAATGTTCGTCTGAATTTATCGTTGGCCTTGGGAAAATGTAATTCCATCAGCTTTCCTCTTACCGCCTCTGATGGAATTAAATGTTCTCAATGCCTTCAGATCGAACTGAGACCTCATCTTCTCTCCAGCTTCATGTCCACCTTCACGTCCACAAACTTCAGCATTTCACTTCCTCGTCGCTTTCATCTTCCCTTTTTCTGGATGTCAGCTTCTATCTGTAAAATGACACACAAAATGAGATGATTATAACATCACACATTACAAACAGCAAGTGGCAAAACACAATCAAATATGCTACTGAAACAATACAGTTAAGTGGAAATTGTTACGTATACCTTACCCATTTCACCTACCGTACAGGGGAAAGGAAGCATATGTAGTAATGACAGGAAACTTTCTCATATTTACCAGCGGACGAGCTGAAGGAAGGACAAAAATGTTCGTCTGAATTTATCGTTGGCCTTGGGAAAATGTAATTCCATCAGCTTTCCTCTTACCGCCTCTGATGGAATTAAATGTTCTCAATGCCTTCAGATCGAACTGAGACCTCATCTTCTCTCCAGCTTCATGTCCACCTTCACGTCCACAAACTTCAGCATTTCACTTCCTCGTCGCTTTCATCTTCCCTTTTTCTGGATGTCAGCTTCTATCTGTAAAATGACACACAAAATGAGATGATAACATCACACATTACAAACAGCAAGTGGCAAAACACAATCAAATATGCTACTGAAACAATACAGTTAAGTGGAAATTGTTACGTATACCTTACCCATTTCACCTACCGTACAGGGGAAAGGAAGCATATGTAGTAATGACAGGAAACGTTCTCATATTTACCAGCGGACGAGCTGAAGGAAGGACAAAAATGTTCGTCTGAATTTATCGTTGGCCTTGGGAAAATCTAATTCCATCAGCTTTCCTCTTACCGCCTCTGATGGAATTAAATGTTCTCAATGCCTTCAGATCGAACTGAGACCTCATCTTCTCTCCAGCTTCATGTCCACCTTCACGTCCACAAACTTCAGCATTTCACTTCCTCGTCGCTTTCATCTTCCCTTTTTCTGGATGTCAGCTTCTATCTGTAAAATGACACACAAAATGAGATGATAACATCACACATTACAAACAGCAAGTGGCAAAACACAATCAAATATGCTACTGAAACAATACAGTTAAGTGGAAATTGTTACGTATACCTTACCCATTTCACCTACCGTACAGGGGAAAGGAAGCATATGTAGTAATGACAGGAAACGTTCTCATATTTACCAGCGGACGAGCTGAAGGAAGGACAAAAATGTTCGTCTGAATTTATCGTTGGCCTTGGGAAAATGTAATTCCATCAGCTTTCCTCTTACCGCCTCTGATGGAATTAAATGTTCTCAATGCCTTCAGATCGAACTGAGACCTCATCTTCTCTCCAGCTTCATGTCCACCTTCACGTCCACAAACTTCAGCATTTCACTTCCTCGTCGCTTTCATCTTCCCTTTTTCTGGATGTCAGCTTCTATCTGTAAAATGACACACAAAATGAGATGATAACATCACACATTACAAACAGCAAGTGGCAAAACACAATCAAATATGCTACTGAAACAATACAGTTAAGTGGAAATTGTTACGTATACCTTACCCATTTCACCTACCGTACAGGGGAAAGGAAGCATATGTAGTAATGACAGGAAACGTTCTCATATTTACCAGCGGACGAGCTGAAGGAAGGACAAAAATGTTCGTCTGAATTTATCGTTGGCCTTGGGAAAATGTAATTCCATCAGCTTTCCTCTTACCGCCTCTGATGGAATTAAATGTTCTCAATGCCTTCAGATCGAACTGAGACCTCATCTTCTCTCCAGCTACATGTCCACCTTCACGTCCACAAACTTCAGCATTTCACTTCCTCGTCGCTTTCATCTTCCCTTTTTCTGGATGTCAGCTTCTATCTGTAAAATGACACACAAAATGAGATGATTATAACATCACACATTACAAACAGCAAGTGGCAAAACACAATCAAATATGCTACTGAAACAATACAGTTAAGTGGAAATTGTTACGTATACCTTACCCATTTCACCTACCGTACAGGGGAAAGGAAGCATATGTAGTAATGACAGGAAACGTTCTCATATTTACCAGCGGACGAGCTGAAGGAAGGACAAAAATGTTCGTCTGAATTTATCGTTGGCCTTGGGAAAATGTAATTCCATCAGCTTTCCTCTTACCGCCTCTGATGGAATTAAATGTTCTCAATGCCTTCAGATCGAACTGAGACCTCATCTTCTCTCCAGCTTCATGTCCACCTTCACGTCCACAAACTTCAGCATTTCACTTCCTCGTCGCTTTCATCTTCCCTTTTTCTGGATGTCAGCTTCTATCTGTAAAATGACACACAAAATGAGATGATAACATCACACATTACAAACAGCAAGTGGCAAAACACAATCAAATATGCTACTGAAACAATACAGTTAAGTGGAAATTGTTACGTATACCTTACCCATTTCACCTACCGTACAGGGGAAAGGAAGCATATGTAGTAATGACAGGAAACGTTCTCATATTTACCAGCGGACGAGCTGAAGGAAGGACAAAAATGTTCGTCTGAATTTATCGTTGGCCTTGGGAAAATGTAATTCCATCAGCTTTCCTCTTACCGCCTCTGATGGAATTAAATGTTCTCAATGCCTTCAGATCGAACTGAGACCTCATCTTCTCTCCAGCTTCATGTCCACCTTCACGTCCACAAACTTCAGCATTTCACTTCCTCGTCGCTTTCATCTTCCCTTTTTCTGGATGTCAGCTTCTATCTGTAAAATGACACACAAAATGAGATGATAACATCACACATTACAAACAGCAAGTGGCAAAACACAATCAAATATGCTACTGAAACAATACAGTTAAGTGGAAATTGTTACGTATACCTTACCCATTTCACCTACCGTACAGGGGAAAGGAAGCATATGTAGTAATGACAGGAAACGTTCTCATATTTACCAGCGGACGAGCTGAAGGAAGGACAAAAATGTTCGTCTGAATTTATCGTTGGCCTTGGGAAAATGTAATTCCATCAGCTTTCCTCTTACCGCCTCTGATGGAATTAAATGTTCTCAATGCCTTCAGATCGAACTGAGACCTCATCTTCTCTCCAGCTACATGTCCACCTTCACGTCCACAAACTTCAGCATTTCACTTCCTCGTCGCTTTCATCTTCCCTTTTTCTGGATGTCAGCTTCTATCTGTAAAATGACACACAAAATGAGATGATTATAACATCACACATTACAAACAGCAAGTGGCAAAACACAATCAAATATGCTACTGAAACAATACAGTTAAGTGGAAATTGTTACGTATACCTTACCCATTTCACCTACCGTACAGGGGAAAGGAAGCATATGTAGTAATGACAGGAAACGTTCTCATATTTACCAGCGGACGAGCTGAAGGAAGGACAAAAATGTTCGTCTGAATTTATCGTTGGCCTTGGGAAAATGTAATTCCATCAGCTTTCCTCTTACCGCCTCTGATGGAATTAAATGTTCTCAATGCCTTCAGATCGAACTGAGACCTCATCTTCTCTCCAGCTTCATGTACACCTTCACGTCCACAAACTTCAGCATTTCACTTCCTCGTCGCTTTCATCTTCCCTTTTTCTGGATGTCAGCTTCTATCTGTAAAATGACACACAAAATGAGATGATAACATCACACATTACAAACAGCAAGTGGCAAAACACAATCAAATATGCTACTGAAACAATACAGTTAAGTGGAAATTGTTACGTATACCTTACCCATTTCACCTACCGTACAGGGGAAAGGAAGCATATGTAGTAATGACAGGAAACGTTCTCATATTTACCAGCGGACGAGCTGAAGGAAGGACAAAAATGTTCGTCTGAATTTATCGTTGGCCTTGGGAAAATGTAATTCCATCAGCTTTCCTCTTACCGCCTCTGATGGAATTAAATGTTCTCAATGCCTTCAGATCGAACTGAGACCTCATCTTCTCTCCAGCTTCATGTCCACCTTCACGTCCACAAACTTCAGCATTTCACTTCCTCGTCGCTTTCATCTTCCCTTTTTCTGGATGTCAGCTTCTATCTGTAAAATGACACACAAAATGAGATGATAACATCACACATTACAAACAGCAAGTGGCAAAACACAATCAAATATGCTACTGAAACAATACAGTTAAGTGGAAATTGTTACGTATACCTTACCCATTTCACCTACCGTACAGGGGAAAGGAAGCATATGTAGTAATGACAGGAAACGTTCTCATATTTACCAGCGGACGAGCTGAAGGAAGGACAAAAATGTTCGTCTGAATTTATCGTTGGCCTTGGGAAAATGTAATTCCATCAGCTTTCCTCTTACCGCCTCTGATGGAATTAAATGTTCTCAATGCCTTCAGATCGAACTGAGACCTCATCTTCTCTCCAGCTTCATGTCCACCTTCACGTCCACAAACTTCAGCATTTCACTTCCTCGTCGCTTTCATCTTCCCTTTTTCTGGATGTCAGCTTCTATCTGTAAAATGACACACAAAATGAGATGATAACATCACACATTACAAACAGCAAGTGGCAAAACACAATCAAATATGCTACTGAAACAATACAGTTAAGTGGAAATTGTTACGTATACCTTACCCATTTCACCTACCGTACAGGGGAAAGGAAGCATATGTAGTAATGACAGGAAACGTTCTCATATTACCAGCGGACGAGCTGAAGGAAGGACAAAAATGTTCGTCTGAATTTATCGTTGGCCTTGGGAAAATGTAATTCCATCAGCTTTCCTCTTACCGCCTCTGATGGAATTAAATGTTCTCAATGCCTTCAGATCGAACTGAGACCTCATCTTCTCTCCAGCTTCATGTCCACCTTCACGTCCACAAACTTCAGCATTTCACTTCCTCGTCGCTTTCATCTTCCCTTTTTCTGGATGTCAGCTTCTATCTGTAAAATGACACACAAAATGAGATGATTATAACATCACACATTACAAACAGCAAGTGGCAAAACACAATCAAATATGCTACTGAAACAATACAGTTAAGTGGAAATTGTTACGTATACCTTACCCATTTCACCTACCGTACAGGGGAAAGGAAGCATATGTAGTAATGACAGGAAACGTTCTCATATTTACCAGCGGACGAGCTGAAGGAAGGACAAAAATGTTCGTCTGAATTTATCGTTGGCCTTGGGAAAATGTAATTCCATCAGCTTTCCTCTTACCGCCTCTGATGGAATTAAATGTTCTCAATGCCTTCAGATCGAACTGAGACCTCATCTTCTCTCCAGCTTCATGTCCACCTTCACGTCCACAAACTTCAGCATTTCACTTCCTCGTCGCTTTCATCTTCCCTTTTTCTGGATGTCAGCTTCTATCTGTAAAATGACACACAAAATGAGATGATAACATCACACATTACAAACAGCAAGTGGCAAAACACAATCAAATATGCTACTGAAACAATACAGTTAAGTGGAAATTGTTACGTATACCTTACCCATTTCACCTACCGTACAGGGGAAAGGAAGCATATGTAGTAATGACAGGAAACGTTCTCATATTTACCAGCGGGCGAGCTGAAGGAAGGACAAAAATGTTCGTCTGAATTTATCGTTGGCCTTGGGAAAATGTAATTCCATCAGCTTTCCTCTTACCGCCTCTGATGGAATTAAATGTTCTCAATGCCTTCAGATCGAACTGAGACCTCATCTTCTCTCCAGCTTCATGTCCACCTTCACGTCCACAAACTTCAGCATTTCACTTCCTCGTCGCTTTCATCTTCCCTTTTTCTGGATGTCAGCTTCTATCTGTAAAATGACACACAAAATGAGATGATTATAACATCACACATTACAAACAGCAAGTGGCAAAACACAATCAAATATGCTACTGAAACAATACAGTTAAGTGGAAATTGTTACGTATACCTTACCCATTTCACCTACCGTACAGGGGAAAGGAAGCATATGTAGTAATGACAGGAAACGTTCTCATATTTACCAGCGGACGAGCTGAAGGAAGGACAAAAATGTTCGTCTGAATTTATCGTTGGCCTTGGGAAAATGTAATTCCATCAGCTTTCCTCTTACCGCCTCTGATGGAATTAAATGTTCTCAATGCCTTCAGATCGAACTGAGACCTCATCTTCTCTCCAGCTTCATGTCCACCTTCACGTCCACAAACTTCAGCATTTCACTTCCTCGTCGCTTTCATCTTCCCTTTTTCTGGATGTCAGCTTCTATCTGTAAAATGACACACAAAATGAGATGATAACATCACACATTACAAACAGCAAGTGGCAAAACACAATCAAATATGCTACTGAAACAATACAGTTAAGTGGAAATTGTTACGTATACCTTACCCATTTCACCTACCGTACAGGGGAAAGGAAGCATATGTAGTAATGACAGGAAACGTTCTCATATTTACCAGCGGACGAGCTGAAGGAAGGACAAAAATGTTCGTCTGAATTTATCGTTGGCCTTGGGAAAATGTAATTCCATCAGCTTTCCTCTTACCGCCTCTGATGGAATTAAATGTTCTCAATGCCTTCAGATCGAACTGAGACCTCATCTTCTCTCCAGCTTCATGTCCACCTTCACGTCCACAAACTTCAGCATTTCACTTCCTCGTCGCTTTCATCTTCCCTTTTTCTGGATGTCAGCTTCTATCTGTAAAATGACACACAAAATGAGATGATAACATCACACATTACAAACAGCAAGTGGCAAAACACAATCAAATATGCTACTGAAACAATACAGTTAAGTGGAAATTGTTACGTATACCTTACCCATTTCACCTACCGTACAGGGGAAAGGAAGCATATGTAGTAATGACAGGAAACGTTCTCATATTTACCAGCGGACGAGCTGAAGGAAGGACAAAAATGTTCGTCTGAATTTATCGTTGGCCTTGGGAAAATGTAATTCCATCAGCTTTCCTCTTACCGCCTCTGATGGAATTAAATGTTCTCAATGCCTTCAGATCGAACTGAGACCTCATCTTCTCTCCAGCTTCATGTCCACCTTCACGTCCACAAACTTCAGCATTTCACTTCCTCGTCGCTTTCATCTTCCCTTTTTCTGGATGTCAGCTTCTATCTGTAAAATGACACACAAAATGAGATGATAACATCACACATTACAAACAGCAAGTGGCAAAACACAATCAAATATGCTACTGAAACAATACAGTTAAGTGGAAATTGTTACGTATACCTTACCCATTTCACCTACCGTACAGGGGAAAGGAAGCATATGTAGTAATGACAGGAAACGTTCTCATATTTACCAGCGGACGAGCTGAAGGAAGGACAAAAATGTTCGTCTGAATTTATCGTTGGCCTTGGGAAAATGTAATTCCATCAGCTTTCCTCTTACCGCCTCTGATGGAATTAAATGTTCTCAATGCCTTCAGATCGAACTGAGACCTCATCTTCTCTCCAGCTTCATGTCCACCTTCACGTCCACAAACTTCAGCATTTCACTTCCTCGTCGCTTTCATCTTCCCTTTTTCTGGATGTCAGCTTCTATCTGTAAAATGACACACAAAATGAGATGATAACATCACACATTACAAACAGCAAGTGGCAAAACACAATCAAATATGCTACTGAAACAATACAGTTAAGTGGAAATTGTTACGTATACCTTACCCATTTCACCTACCGTACAGGGGAAAGGAAGCATATGTAGTAATGACAGGAAACGTTCTCATATTACCAGCGGACGAGCTGAAGGAAGGACAAAAATGTTCGTCTGAATTTATCGTTGGCCTTGGGAAAATGTAATTCCATCAGCTTTCCTCTTACCGCCTCTGATGGAATTAAATGTTCTCAATGCCTTCAGATCGAACTGAGACCTCATCTTCTCTCCAGCTTCATGTCCACCTTCACGTCCACAAACTTCAGCATTTCACTTCCTCGTCGCTTTCATCTTCCCTTTTTCTGGATGTCAGCTTCTATCTGTAAAATGACACACAAAATTAGATGATTATAACATCACACATTACAAACAGCAAGTGGCAAAACACAATCAAATATGCTACTGAAACAATACAGTTAAGTGGAAATTGTTACGTATACCTTACCAATTTCACCTACCGTACAGGGGAAAGGAAGCATATGTAGTAATGACAGGAAACGTTCTCATATTTACCAGCGGACGAGCTGAAGGAAGGACAAAAATGTTCGTCTGAATTTATCGTTGGCCTTGGGAAAATGTAATTCCATCAGCTTTCCTCTTACCGCCTCTGATGGAATTAAATGTTCTCAATGCCTTCAGATCGAACTGAGACCTCATCTTCTCTCCAGCTACATGTCCACCTTCACGTCCACAAACTTCAGCATTTCACTTCCTCGTCGCTTTCATCTTCCCTTTTTCTGGATGTCAGCTTCTATCTGTAAAATGACACACAAAATGAGATGATTATAACATCACACATTACAAACAGCAAGTGGCAAAACACAATCAAATATGCTACTGAAACAATACAGTTAAGTGGAAATTGTTACGTATACCTTACCCATTTCACCTACCGTACAGGGGAAAGGAAGCATATGTAGTAATGACAGGAAACGTTCTCATATTTACCAGCGGACGAGCTGAAGGAAGGACAAAAATGTTCGTCTGAATTTATCGTTGGCCTTGGGAAAATGTAATTCCATCAGCTTTCCTCTTACCGCCTCTGATGGAATTAAATGTTCTCAATGCCTTCAGATCGAACTGAGACCTCATCTTCTCTCCAGCTTCATGTCCACCTTCACGTCCACAAACTTCAGCATTTCACTTCCTCGTCGCTTTCATCTTCCCTTTTTCTGGATGTCAGCTTCTATCTGTAAAATGACACACAAAATTAGATGATTATAACATCACACATTACAAACAGCAAGTGGCAAAACACAATCAAATATGCTACTGAAACAATACAGTTAAGTGGAAATTGTTACGTATACCTTACCCATTTCACCTACCGTACAGGGGAAAGGAAGCATATGTAGTAATGACAGGAAACGTTCTCATATTTACCAGCGGACGAGCTGAAGGAAGGACAAAAATGTTCGTCTGAATTTATCGTTGGCCTTGGGAAAATGTAATTCCATCAGCTTTCCTCTTACCGCCTCTGATGGAATTAAATGTTCTCAATGCCTTCAGATCGAACTGAGACCTCATCTTCTCTCCAGCTTCATGTCCACCTTCACGTCCACAAACTTCAGCATTTCACTTCCTCGTCGCTTTCATCTTCCCTTTTTCTGGATGTCAGCTTCTATCTGTAAAATGACACACAAAATGAGATGATAACATCACACATTACAAACAGCAAGTGGCAAAACACAATCAAATATGCTACTGAAACAATACAGTTAAGTGGAAATTGTTACGTATACCTTACCCATTTCACCTACCGTACAGGGGAAAGGAAGCATATGTAGTAATGACAGGAAACGTTCTCATATTTACCAGCGGACGAGCTGAAGGAAGGACAAAAATGTTCGTCTGAATTTATCGTTGGCCTTGGGAAAATGTAATTCCATCAGCTTTCCTCTTACCGCCTCTGATGGAATTAAATGTTCTCAATGCCTTCAGATCGAACTGAGACCTCATCTTCTCTCCAGCTTCATGTCCACCTTCACGTCCACAAACTTCAGCATTTCACTTCCTCTTCGCTTTCATCTTCCCTTTTTCTGGATGTCAGCTTCTATCTGTAAAATGACACACAAAATGAGATGATAACATCACACATTACAAACAGCAAGTGGCAAAACACAATCAAATATGCTACTGAAACAATACAGTTAAGTGGAAATTGTTACGTATACCTTACCCATTTCACCTACCGTACAGGGGAAAGGAAGCATATGTAGTAATGACAGGAAACGTTCTCATATTTACCAGCGGACGAGCTGAAGGAAGGACAAAAATGTTCGTCTGAATTTATCGTTGGCCTTGGGAAAATGTAATTCCATCAGCTTTCCTCTTACCGCCTCTGATGGAATTAAATGTTCTCAATGCCTTCAGATCGAACTGAGACCTCATCTTCTCTCCAGCTTCATGTCCACCTTCACGTCCACAAACTTCAGCATTTCACTTCCTCGTCGCTTTCATCTTCCCTTTTTCTGGATGTCAGCTTCTATCTGTAAAATGACACACAAAATGAGATGATAACATCACACATTACAAACAGCAAGTGGCAAAACACAATCAAATATGCTACTGAAACAATACAGTTAAGTGGAAATTGTTACGTATACCTTACCCATTTCACCTACCGTACAGGGGAAAGGAAGCATATGTAGTAATGACAGGAAACGTTCTCATATTTACCAGCGGACGAGCTGAAGGAAGGACAAAAATGTTCGTCTGAATTTATCGTTGGCCTTGGGAAAATGTAATTCCATCAGCTTTCCTCTTACCGCCTCTGATGGAATTAAATGTTCTCAATGCCTTCAGATCGAACTGAGACCTCATCTTCTCTCCAGCTTCATGTCCACCTTCACGTCCACAAACTTCAGCATTTCACTTCCTCGTCGCTTTCATCTTCCCTTTTTCTGGATGTCAGCTTCTATCTGTAAAATGACACACAAAATGAGATGATAACATCACACATTACAAACAGCAAGTGGCAAAACACAATCAAATATGCTACTGAAACAATACAGTTAAGTGGAAATTGTTACGTATACCTTACCCATTTCACCTACCGTACAGGGGAAAGGAAGCATATGTAGTAATGACAGGAAACGTTCTCATATTACCAGCGGACGAGCTGAAGGAAGGACAAAAATGTTCGTCTGAATTTATCGTTGGCCTTGGGAAAATGTAATTCCATCAGCTTTCCTCTTACCGCCTCTGATGGAATTAAATGTTCTCAATGCCTTCAGATCGAACTGAGACCTCATCTTCTCTCCAGCTTCATGTCCACCTTCACGTCCACAAACTTCAGCATTTCACTTCCTCGTCGCTTTCATCTTCCCTTTTTCTGGATGTCAGCTTCTATCTGTAAAATGACACACAAAATGAGATGATTATAACATCACACATTACAAACAGCAAGTGGCAAAACACAATCAAATATGCTACTGAAACAATACAGTTAAGTGGAAATTGTTACGTATACCTTACCCATTTCACCTACCGTACAGGGGAAAGGAAGCATATGTAGTAATGACAGGAAACGTTCTCATATTTACCAGCGGACGAGCTGAAGGAAGGACAAAAATGTTCGTCTGAATTTATCGTTGGCCTTGGGAAAATGTAATTCCATCAGCTTTCCTCTTACCGCCTCTGATGGAATTAAATGTTCTCAATGCCTTCAGATCGAACTGAGACCTCATCTTCTCTCCAGCTTCATGTCCACCTTCACGTCCACAAACTTCAGCATTTCACTTCCTCGTCGCTTTCATCTTCCCTTTTTCTGGATGTCAGCTTCTATCTGTAAAATGACACACAAAATGAGATGATAACATCACACATTACAAACAGCAAGTGGCAAAACACAATCAAATATGCTACTGAAACAATACAGTTAAGTGGAAATTGTTACGTATACCTTACCCATTTCACCTACCGTACAGGGGAAAGGAAGCATATGTAGTAATGACAGGAAACGTTCTCATATTTACCAGCGGACGAGCTGAAGGAAGGACAAAAATGTTCGTCTGAATTTATCGTTGGCCTTGGGAAAATGTAATTCCATCAGCTTTCCTCTTACCGCCTCTGATGGAATTAAATGTTCTCAATGCCTTCAGATCGAACTGAGACCTCATCTTCTCTCCAGCTTCATGTCCACCTTCACGTCCACAAACTTCAGCATTTCACTTACTCGTCGCTTTCATCTTCCCTTTTTCTGGATGTCAGCTTCTATCTGTAAAATGACACACAAAATGAGATGATAACATCACACATTACAAACAGCAAGTGGCAAAACACAATCAAATATGCTACTGAAACAATACAGTTAAGTGGAAATTGTTACGTATACCTTACCCATTTCACCTACCGTACAGGGGAAAGGAAGCATATGTAGTAATGACAGGAAACGTTCTCATATTTACCAGCGGACGAGCTGAAGGAAGGACAAAAATGTTCGTCTGAATTTATCGTTGGCCTTGGGAAAATGTAATTCCATCAGCTTTCCTCTTACCGCCTCTGATGGAATTAAATGTTCTCAATGCCTTCAGATCGAACTGAGACCTCATCTTCTCTCCAGCTTCATGTCCACCTTCACGTCCACAAACTTCAGCATTTCACTTCCTCGTCGCTTTCATCTTCCCTTTTTCTGGATGTCAGCTTCTATCTGTAAAATGACACACAAAATGAGATGATAACATCACACATTACAAACAGCAAGTGGCAAAACACAATCAAATATGCTACTGAAACAATACAGTTAAGTGGAAATTGTTACGTATACCTTACCCATTTCACCTACCGTACAGGGGAAAGGAAGCATATGTAGTAATGACAGGAAACGTTCTCATATTTACCAGCGGACGAGCTGAAGGAAGGACAAAAATGTTCGTCTGAATTTATCGTTGGCCTTGGGAAAATGTAATTCCATCAGCTTTCCTCTTACCGCCTCTGATGGAATTAAATGTTCTCAATGCCTTCAGATCGAACTGAGACCTCATCTTCTCTCCAGCTTCATGTCCACCTTCATGTCCACAAACTTCAGCATTTCACTTCCTCGTCGCTTTCATCTTCCCTTTTTCTGGATGTCAGCTTCTATCTGTAAAATGACACACAAAATGAGATGATAACATCACACATTACAAACAGCAAGTGGCAAAACACAATCAAATATGCTACTGAAACAATACAGTTAAGTGGAAATTGTTACGTATACCTTACCCATTTCACCTACCGTACAGGGGAAAGGAAGCATATGTAGTAATGACAGGAAACGTTCTCATATTACCAGCGGACGAGCTGAAGGAAGGACAAAAATGTTCGTCTGAATTTATCGTTGGCCTTGGGAAAATGTAATTCCATCAGCTTTCCTCTTACCGCCTCTGATGGAATTAAATGTTCTCAATGCCTTCAGATCGAACTGAGACCTCATCTTCTCTCCAGCTTCATGTCCACCTTCACGTCCACAAACTTCAGCATTTCACTTCCTCGTCGCTTTCATCTTCCCTTTTTCTGGATGTCAGCTTCTATCTGTAAAATGACACACAAAATTAGATGATTATAACATCACACATTACAAACAGCAAGTGGCAAAACACAATCAAATATGCTACTGAAACAATACAGTTAAGTGGAAATTGTTACGTATACCTTACCCATTTCACCTACCGTACAGGGGAAAGGAAGCATATGTAGTAATGACAGGAAACGTTCTCATATTTACCAGCGGACGAGCTGAAGGAAGGACAAAAATGTTCGTCTGAATTTATCGTTGGCCTTGGGAAAATGTAATTCCATCAGCTTTCCTCTTACCGCCTCTGATGGAATTAAATGTTCTCAATGCCTTCAGATCGAACTGAGACCTCATCTTCTCTCCAGCTACATGTCCACCTTCACGTCCACAAACTTCAGCATTTCACTTCCTCGTCGCTTTCATCTTCCCTTTTTCTGGATGTCAGCTTCTATCTGTAAAATGACACACAAAATTAGATGATTATAACATCACACATTACAAACAGCAAGTGGCAAAACACAATCAAATATGCTACTGAAACAATACAGTTAAGTGGAAATTGTTACGTATACCTTACCCATTTCACCTACCGTACAGGGGAAAGGAAGCATATGTAGTAATGACAGGAAACGTTCTCATATTTACCAGCGGACGAGCTGAAGGAAGGACAAAAATGTTCGTCTGAATTTATCGTTGGCCTTGGGAAAATGTAATTCCATCAGCTTTCCTCTTACCGCCTCTGATGGAATTAAATGTTCTCAATGCCTTCAGATCGAACTGAGACCTCATCTTCTCTCCAGCTTCATGTCCACCTTCACGTCCACAAACTTCAGCATTTCACTTCCTCGTCGCTTTCATCTTCCCTTTTTCTGGATGTCAGCTTCTATCTGTAAAATGACACACAAAATGAGATGATAACGTCACACATTACAAACAGCAAGTGGCAAAACACAATCAAATATGCTACTGAAACAATACAGTTAAGTGGAAATTGTTACGTATACCTTACCCATTTCACCTACCGTACAGGGGAAAGGAAGCATATGTAGTAATGACAGGAAACGTTCTCATATTTACCAGCGGACGAGCTGAAGGAAGGACAAAAATGTTCGTCTGAATTTATCGTTGGCCTTGGGAAAATGTAATTCCATCAGCTTTCCTCTTACCGCCTCTGATGGAATTAAATGTTCTCAATGCCTTCAGATCGAACTGAGACCTCATCTTCTCTCCAGCTTCATGTCCACCTTCACGTCCACAAACTTCAGCATTTCACTTCCTCGTCGCTTTCATCTTCCCTTTTTCTGGATGTCAGCTTCTATCTGTAAAATGACACACAAAATGAGATGATAACATCACACATTACAAACAGCAAGTGGCAAAACACAATCAAATATGCTACTGAAACAATACAGTTAAGTGGAAATTGTTACGTATACCTTACCCATTTCACCTACCGTACAGGGGAAAGGAAGCATATGTAGTAATGACAGGAAACGTTCTCATATTTACCAGCGGACGAGCTGAAGGAAGGACAAAAATGTTCGTCTGAATTTATCGTTGGCCTTGGGAAAATGTAATTCCATCAGCTTTCCTCTTACCGCCTCTGATGGAATTAAATGTTCTCAATGCCTTCAGATCGAACTGAGACCTCATCTTCTCTCCAGCTTCATGTCCACCTTCACGTCCACAAACTTCAGCATTTCACTTCCTCGTCGCTTTCATCTTCCCTTTTTCTGGATGTCAGCTTCTATCTGTAAAATGACACACAAAATGAGATGATAACATCACACATTACAAACAGCAAGTGGCAAAACACAATCAAATATGCTACTGAAACAATACAGTTAAGTGGAAATTGTTACGTATACCTTACCCATTTCACCTACCGTACAGGGGAAAGGAAGCATATGTAGTAATGACAGGAAACGTTCTCATATTTACCAGCGGACGAGCTGAAGGAAGGACAAAAATGTTCGTCTAAATTTATCGTTGGCCTTGGGAAAATGTAATTCCATCAGCTTTCCTCTTACCGCCTCTGATGGAATTAAATGTTCTCAATGCCTTCAGATCGAACTGAGACCTCATCTTCTCTCCAGCTTCATGTCCACCTTCACGTCCACAAACTTCAGCATTTCACTTCCTCGTCGCTTTCATCTTCCCTTTTTCTGGATGTCAGCTTCTATCTGTAAAATGACACACAAAATGAGATGATAACATCACACATTACAAACAGCAAGTGGCAAAACACAATCAAATATGCTACTGAAACAATACAGTTAAGTGGAAATTGTTACGTATACCTTACCCATTTCACCTACCGTACAGGGGAAAGGAAGCATATGTAGTAATGACAGGAAACGTTCTCATATTACCAGCGGACGAGCTGAAGGAAGGACAAAAATGTTCGTCTGAATTCATCGTTGGCCTTGGGAAAATGTAATTCCATCAGCTTTCCTCTTACCGCCTCTGATGGAATTAAATGTTCTCAATGCCTTCAGATCGAACTGAGACCTCATCTTCTCTCCAGCTTCATGTCCACCTTCACGTCCACAAACTTCAGCATTTCACTTCCTCGTCGCTTTCATCTTCCCTTTTTCTGGATGTCAGCTTCTATCTGTAAAATGACACACAAAATTAGATGATTATAACATCACACATTACAAACAGCAAGTGGCAAAACACAATCAAATATGCTACTGAAACAATACAGTTAAGTGGAAATTGTTACGTATACCTTACCCATTTCACCTACCGTACAGGGGAAAGGAAGCATATGTAGTAATGACAGGAAACGTTCTCATATTTACCAGCGGACGAGCTGAAGGAAGGACAAAAATGTTCGTCTGAATTTATCGTTGGCCTTGGGAAAATGTAATTCCATCAGCTTTCCTCTTACCGCCTCTGATGGAATTAAATGTTCTCAATGCCTTCAGATCGAACTGAGACCTCATCTTCTCTCCAGCTTCATGTCCACCTTCACGTCCACAAACTTCAGCATTTCACTTCCTCGTCGCTTTCATCTTCCCTTTTTCTGGATGTCAGCTTCTATCTGTAAAATGACACACAAAATGAGATGATAACATCACACATTACAAACAGCAAGTGGCAAAACACAATCAAATATGCTACTGAAACAATACAGTTAAGTGGAAATTGTTACGTATACCTTACCCATTTCACCTACCGTACAGGGGAAAGGAAGCATATGTAGTAATGACAGGAAACGTTCTCATATTTACCAGCGGACGAGCTGAAGGAAGGACAAAAATGTTCGTCTGAATTTATCGTTGGCCTTGGGAAAATGTAATTCCATCAGCTTTCCTCTTACCGCCTCTGATGGAATTAAATGTTCTCAATGCCTTCAGATCGAACTGAGACCTCATCTTCTCTCCAGCTTCATGTCCACCTTCACGTCCACAAACTTCAGCATTTCACTTCCTCGTCGCTTTCATCTTCCCTTTTTCTGGATGTCAGCTTCTATCTGTAAAATGACACACAAAATGAGATGATAACATCACACATTACAAACAGCAAGTGGCAAAACACAATCAAATATGCTACTGAAACAATACAGTTAAGTGGAAATTGTTACGTATACCTTACCCATTTCACCTACCGTACAGGGGAAAGGAAGCATATGTAGTAATGACAGGAAACGTTCTCATATTTACCAGCGGACGAGCTGAAGGAAGGACAAAAATGTTCGTCTGAATTTATCGTTGGCCTTGGGAAAATGTAATTCCATCAGCTTTCCTCTTACCGCCTCTGATGGAATTAAATGTTCTCAATGCCTTCAGATCGAACTGAGACCTCATCTTCTCTCCAGCTTCATGTCCACCTTCACGTCCACAAACTTCAGCATTTCACTTCCTCGTCGCTTTCATCTTCCCTTTTTCTGGATGTCAGCTTCTATCTGTAAAATGACACACAAAATGAGATGATAACATCACACATTACAAACAGCAAGTGGCAAAACACAATCAAATATGCTACTGAAACAATACAGTTAAGTGGAAATTGTTACGTATACCTTACCCATTTCACCTACCGTACAGGGGAAAGGAAGCATATGTAGTAATGACAGGAAACGTTCTCATATTTACCAGCGAACGAGCTGAAGGAAGGACAAAAATGTTCGTCTGAATTTATCGTTGGCCTTGGGAAAATGTAATTCCATCAGCTTTCCTCTTACCGCCTCTGATGGAATTAAATGTTCTCAATGCCTTCAGATCGAACTGAGACCTCATCTTCTCTCCAGCTTCATGTCCACCTTCACGTCCACAAACTTCAGCATTTCACTTCCTCGTCGCTTTCATCTTCCCTTTTTCTGGATGTCAGCTTCTATCTGTAAAATGACACACAAAATGAGATGATAACATCACACATTACTAACAGCAAGTGTGCAAAACACAATCAAATATGCTACTGAAACAATACAGTTAAGTGGAAATTGTTACGTATACCTTACCCATTTCACCTACCGTACAGGGGAAAGGAAGCATATGTAGTAATGACAGGAAACGTTCTCATATTTACCAGCGGACGAGCTGAAGGAAGGACAAAAATGTTCGTCTGAATTTATCGTTGGCCTTGGGAAAATGTAATTCCATCAGCTTTCCTCTTACCGCCTCTGATGGAATTAAATGTTCTCAATGCCTTCAGATCGAACTGAGACCTCATCTTCTCTCCAGCTTCATGTCCACCTTCACGTCCACAAACTTCAGCATTTCACTTCCTCGTCGCTTTCATCTTCCCTTTTTCTGGATGTCAGCTTCTATCTGTAAAATGACACACAAAATGAGATGATAACATCACACATTACAAACAGCAAGTGGCAAAACACAATCAAATATGCTACTGAAACAATACAGTTAAGTGGAAATTGTTACGTATACCTTACCCATTTCACCTACCGTACAGGGGAAAGGAAGCATGTGTAGTAATGACAGGAAACGTTCTCATATTTACCAGCGGACGAGCTGAAGGAAGGACAAAAATGTTCGTCTGAATTTATCGTTGGCCTTGGGAAAATGTAATTCCATCAGCTTTCCTCTTACCGCCTCTGATGGAATTAAATGTTCTCAATGCCTTCAGATCGAACTGAGACCTCATCTTCTCTCCAGCTTCATGTCCACCTTCACGTCCACAAACTTCAGCATTTCACTTCCTCGTCGCTTTCATCTTCCCTTTTTCTGGATGTCAGCTTCTATCTGTAAAATGACACACAAAATGAGATGATAACATCACACATTACAAACAGCAAGTGGCAAAACACAATCAAATATGCTACTGAAACAATACAGTTAAGTGGAAATTGTTACGTATACCTTACCCATTTCACCTACCGTACAGGGGAAAGGAAGCATATGTAGTAATGACAGGAAACGTTCTCGTATTTACCAGCGGACGAGCTGAAGGAAGGACAAAAATGTTCGTCTGAATTTATCGTTGGCCTTGGGAAAATGTAATTCCATCAGCTTTCCTCTTACCGCCTCTGATGGAATTAAATGTTCTCAATGCCTTCAGATCGAACTGAGACCTCATCTTCTCTCCAGCTTCATGTCCACCTTCACGTCCACAAACTTCAGCATTTCACTTCCTCGTCGCTTTCATCTTCCCTTTTTCTGGATGTCAGCTTCTATCTGTAAAATGACACACAAAATGAGATGATTATAACATCACACATTACAAACAGCAAGTGGCAAAACACAATCAAATATGCTACTGAAACAATACAGTTAAGTGGAAATTGTTACGTATACCTTACCCATTTCACCTACCGTACAGGGGAAAGGAAGCATATGTAGTAATGACAGGAAACGTTCTCATATTTACCAGCGGACGAGCTGAAGGAAGGACAAAAATGTTCGTCTGAATTTATCGTTGGCCTTGGGAAAATGTAATTCCATCAGCTTTCCTCTTACCGCCTCTGATGGAATTAAATGTTCTCAATGCCTTCAGATCGAACTGAGACCTCATCTTCTCTCCAGCTTCATGTCCACCTTCACGTCCACAAACTTCAGCATTTCACTTCCTCGTCGCTTTCATCTTCCCTTTTTCTGGATGTCAGCTTCTATCTGTAAAATGACACACAAAATGAGATGATAACATCACACATTACAAACAGCAAGTGGCAAAACACAATCAAATATGCTACTGAAACAATACAGTTAAGTGGAAATTGTTACGTATACCTTACCCATTTCACCTACCGTACAGGGGAAAGGAAGCATATGTAGTAATGACAGGAAACGTTCTCATATTTACCAGCGGACGAGCTGAAGGAAGGACAAAAATGTTCGTCTGAATTTATCGTTGGCCTTGGGAAAATGTAATTCCATCAGCTTTCCTCTTACCGCCTCTGATGGAATTAAATGTTCTCAATGCCTTCAGATCGAACTGAGACCTCATCTTCTCTCCAGCTTCATGTCCACCTTCACGTCCACAAACTTCAGCATTTCACTTCCTCGTCGCTTTCATCTTCCCTTTTTCTGGATGTCAGCTTCTATCTGTAAAATGACACACAAAATGAGATGATAACATCACACATTACAAACAGCAAGTGGCAAAACACAATCAAATATGCTACTGAAACAATACAGTTAAGTGGAAATTGTTACGTATACCTTACCCATTTCACCTACCGTACAGGGGAAAGGAAGCATATGTAGTAATGACAGGAAACGTTCTCATATTTACCAGCGGACGAGCTGAAGGAAGGACAAAAATGTTCGTCTGAATTTATCGTTGGCCTTGGGAAAATGTAATTCCATCAGCTTTCCTCTTACCGCCTCTGATGGAATTAAATGTTCTCAATGCCTTCAGATCGAACTGAGACCTCATCTTCTCTCCAGCTTCATGTCCACCTTCACGTCCACAAACTTCAGCATTTCACTTCCTCGTCGCTTTCATCTTCCCTTTTTCTGGATGTCAGCTTCTATCTGTAAAATGACACACAAAATGAGATGATAACATCACACATTACAAACAGCAAGTGGCAAAACACAATCAAATATGCTACTGAAACAATACAGTTAAGTGGAAATTGTTACGTATACCTTACCCATTTCACCTACCGTACAGGGGAAAGGAAGCATATGTAGTAATGACAGGAAACGTTCTCATATTTACCAGCGGACGAGCTGAAGGAAGGACAAAAATGTTCGTCTGAATTTATCGTTGGCCTTGGGAAAATGTAATTCCATCAGCTTTCCTCTTACCGCCTCTGATGGAATTAAATGTTCTCAATGCCTTCAGATCGAACTGAGACCTCATCTTCTCTCCAGCTTCATGTCCACCTTCACGTCCACAAACTTCAGCATTTCACTTCCTCGTCGCTTTCATCTTCCCTTTTTCTGGATGTCAGCTTCTATCTGTAAAATGACACACAAAATGAGATGATAACATCACACATTACAAACAGCAAGTGGCAAAACACAATCAAATATGCTACTGAAACAATACAGTTAAGTGGAAATTGTTACGTATACCTTACCCATTTCACCTACCGTACAGGGGAAAGGAAGCATATGTAGTAATGACAGGAAACGTTCTCATATTTACCAGCGGACGAGCTGAAGGAAGGACAAAAATGTTCGTCTGAATTTATCGTTGGCCTTGGGAAAATGTAATTCCATCAGCTTTCCTCTTACCGCCTCTGATGGAATTAAATGTTCTCAATGCCTTCAGATCGAACTGAGACCTCATCTTCTCTCCAGCTTCATGTCCACCTTCACGTCCACAAACTTCAGCATTTCACTTCCTCGTCGCTTTCATCTTCCCTTTTTCTGGATGTCAGCTTCTATCTGTAAAATGACACACAAAATGAGATGATTATAACATCACACATTACAAACAGCAAGTGGCAAAACACAATCAAATATGCTACTGAAACAATACAGTTAAGTGGAAATTGTTACGTATACCTTACCCATTTCACCTACCGTACAGGGGAAAGGAAGCATATGTAGTAATGACAGGAAACTTTCTCATATTTACCAGCGGACAAGCTGAAGGAAGGACAAAAATGTTCGTCTGAATTTATCGTTGGCCTTGGGAAAATGTAATTCCATCAGCTTTCCTCTTACCGCCTCTGATGGAATTAAATGTTCTCAATGCCTTCAGATCGAACTGAGACCTCATCTTCTCTCCAGCTTCATGTCCACCTTCACGTCCACAAACTTCAGCATTTCACTTCCTCGTCGCTTTCATCTTCCCTTTTTCTGGATGTCAGCTTCTATCTGTAAAATGACACACAAAATGAGATGATAACATCACACATTACAAACAGCAAGTGGCAAAACACAATCAAATATGCTACTGAAACAATACAGTTAAGTGGAAATTGTTACGTATACCTTACCCATTTCACCTACCGTACAGGGGAAAGGAAGCATATGTAGTAATGACAGGAAACGTTCTCATATTTACCAGCGGACGAGCTGAAGGAAGGACAAAAATGTTCGTCTGAATTTATCGTTGGCCTTGGGAAAATGTAATTCCATCAGCTTTCCTCTTACCGCCTCTGATGGAATTAAATGTTCTCAATGCCTTCAGATCGAACTGAGACCTCATCTTCTCTCCAGCTTCATGTCCACCTTCACGTCCACAAACTTCAGCATTTCACTTCCTCGTCGCTTTCATCTTCCCTTTTTCTGGATGTCAGCTTCTATCTGTAAAATGACACACAAAATGAGATGATTATAACATCACACATTACAAACAGCAAGTGGCAAAACACAATCAAATATGCTACTGAAACAATACAGTTAAGTGGAAATTGTTACGTATACCTTACCCATTTCACCTACCGTACAGGGGAAAGGAAGCATATGTAGTAATGACAGGAAACTTTCTCATATTTACCAGCGGACGAGCTGAAGGAAGGACAAAAATGTTCGTCTGAATTTATCGTTGGCCTTGGGAAAATGTAATTCCATCAGCTTTCCTCTTACCGCCTCTGATGGAATTAAATGTTCTCAATGCCTTCAGATCGAACTGAGACCTCATCTTCTCTCCAGCTTCATGTCCACCTTCACGTCCACAAACTTCAGCATTTCACTTCCTCGTCGCTTTCATCTTCCCTTTTTCTGGATGTCAGCTTCTATCTGTAAAATGACACACAAAATGAGATGATAACATCACACATTACAAACAGCAAGTGGCAAAACACAATCAAATATGCTACTGAAACAATACAGTTAAGTGGAAATTGTTACGTATACCTTACCCATTTCACCTACCGTACAGGGGAAAGGAAGCATATGTAGTAATGACAGGAAACGTTCTCATATTTACCAGCGGACGAGCTGAAGGAAGGACAAAAATGTTCGTCTGAATTTATCGTTGGCCTTGGGAAAATGTAATTCCATCAGCTTTCCTCTTACCGCCTCTGATGGAATTAAATGTTCTCAATGCCTTCAGATCGAACTGAGACCTCATCTTCTCTCCAGCTTCATGTCCACCTTCACGTCCACAAACTTCAGCATTTCACTTCCTCGTCGCTTTCATCTTCCCTTTTTCTGGATGTCAGCTTCTATCTGTAAAATGACACACAAAATGAGATGATAACATCACACATTACAAACAGCAAGTGGCAAAACACAATCAAATATGCTACTGAAACAATACAGTTAAGTGGAAATTGTTACGTATACCTTACCCATTTCACCTACCGTACAGGGGAAAGGAAGCATATGTAGTAATGACAGGAAACGTTCTCATATTTACCAGCGGACGAGCTGAAGGAAGGACAAAAATGTTCGTCTGAATTTATCGTTGGCCTTGGGAAAATGTAATTCCATCAGCTTTCCTCTTACCGCCTCTGATGGAATTAAATGTTCTCAATGCCTTCAGATCGAACTGAGACCTCATCTTCTCTCCAGCTTCATGTCCACCTTCACGTCCACAAACTTCAGCATTTCACTTCCTCGTCGCTTTCATCTTCCCTTTTTCTGGATGTCAGCTTCTATCTGTAAAATGACACACAAAATGAGATGATAACATCACACATTACAAACAGCAAGTGGCAAAACACAATCAAATATGCTACTGAAACAATACAGTTAAGTGGAAATTGTTACGTATACCTTACCCATTTCACCTACCGTACAGGGGAAAGGAAGCATATGTAGTAATGACAGGAAACGTTCTCATATTTACCAGCGGACGAGCTGAAGGAAGGACAAAAATGTTCGTCTGAATTTATCGTTGGCCTTGGGAAAATGTAATTCCATCAGCTTTCCTCTTACCGCCTCTGATGGAATTAAATGTTCTCAATGCCTTCAGATCGAACTGAGACCTCATCTTCTCTCCAGCTTCATGTCCACCTTCACGTCCACAAACTTCAGCATTTCACTTCCTCGTCGCTTTCATCTTCCCTTTTTCTGGATGTCAGCTTCTATCTGTAAAATGACACACAAAATGAGATGATAACATCACACATTACAAACAGCAAGTGGCAAAACACAATCAAATATGCTACTGAAACAATACAGTTAAGTGGAAATTGTTACGTATACCTTACCCATTTCACCTACCGTACAGGGGAAAGGAAGCATATGTAGTAATGACAGGAAACGTTCTCATATTTACCAGCGGACGAGCTGAAGGAAGGACAAAAATGTTCGTCTGAATTTATCGTTGGCCTTGGGAAAATGTAATTCCATCAGCTTTTCTCTTACCGCCTCTGATGGAATTAAATGTTCTCAATGCCTTCAGATCGAACTGAGACCTCATCTTCTCTCCAGCTTCATGTCCACCTTCACGTCCACAAACTTCAGCATTTCACTTCCTCGTCGCTTTCATCTTCCCTTTTTCTGGATGTCAGCTTCTATCTGTAAAATGACACACAAAATTAGATGATTATAACATCACACATTACAAACAGCAAGTGGCAAAACACAATCAAATATGCTACTGAAACAATACAGTTAAGTGGAAATTGTTACGTATACCTTACCCATTTCACCTACCGTACAGGGGAAAGGAAGCATATGTAGTAATGACAGGAAACGTTCTCATATTTACCAGCGGACGAGCTGAAGGAAGGACAAAAATGTTCGTCTGAATTTATCGTTGGCCTTGGGAAAATGTAATTCCATCAGCTTTCCTCTTACCGCCTCTGATGGAATTAAATGTTCTCAATGCCTTCAGATCGAACTGAGACCTCATCTTCTCTCCAGCTTCATGTCCACCTTCACGTCCACAAACTTCAGCATTTCACTTCCTCGTCGCTTTCATCTTCCCTTTTTCTGGATGTCAGCTTCTATCTGTAAAATGACACACAAAATGAGATGATAACATCACACATTACAAACAGCAAGTGGCAAAACACAATCAAATATGCTACTGAAACAATACAGTTAAGTGGAAATTGTTACGTATACCTTACCCATTTCACCTACCGTACAGGGGAAAGGAAGCATATGTAGTAATGACAGGAAACGTTCTCATATTTACCAGCGGACGAGCTGAAGGAAGGACAAAAATGTTCGTCTGAATTTATCGTTGGCCTTGGGAAAATGTAATTCCATCAGCTTTCCTCTTACCGCCTCTGATGGAATTAAAT